>NC_134252.1:6960000-7262500 GCF_965152275.1 Natator depressus
CCCTCTAGAAATCATCCGAGAAAGGGTGTTTTTATCCCTCATTTGCCTCCCTAGCACATCTAATGGGATAGATTTCCCTGCAGGCTAATTGTTATTCTCTTGCCTCTCTCTTCATAATTATTTGGACAACGCCCCATAACTGAGTGCAAAGCTATTTTCAGACAGGTTCAGTTGCCACTTGAGGAGGGGAAAGATGTGAAATATACAATCACTTTTTAGAAGGCTCATGAGTCATTAGCAGTTTGAGCCGGCAGTAGAAAAGTATTAAAAAAAAAAAAAAAAAGCCCTAATTAGGGATTAGCTTTTCCCCTGCAAAGTTCAGTTATTTTTAAATTGGTCACATGCACTTTTCATGACAAACAACCTGTTTGTTCTGCTTTTACACCCCAGATCTGTGCAAGGTGGGGTTGGATGGACTTGTTCCCATGGGCACACAGCAAAAGCTTTGCAGGTAGAGTCCCTCACAGCTGCTTCTCTCAGATGTGAATTTCACATATAATCATTGGTTTCAGAGTAGCAGCCGTGTTAGTCTGTATTCACAAAAAGAAAAGGAGGACTTGTAGCACCTTAGAGACTAACCAATTTATTTGAGCATAAGCTTTCATGAGCATCCGATGAAGTGAGCTGTAGCTCACGAAAGCTTATGCTCAAATAAATTGGTTAGTCTCTAAGGTGCCACAAGTACTCCTTTTCTTTTTACATATAATCATTATTTCCTTTGGGCTGGGCTGGGCTGGGCTGCTGGAGGGGCCAGGTTGGCCAGGAAATCCATCATTGTAGAGCCATGGTGCAGTCCTGTGGGTATAGTGATGACTATGTCAAGGTTAACAAGTTTATTTGAGCATAAGCTTTCGTGAGCTACAGCTCACTTCATCAGATGCATCAGCTGATGAAAGCTTATGCTCAAATAAATTCGTTAGTCTCTAAGGTGCCACAAGTACTCCTTTTCTTTTTGCGAATACAGACTAACACGGCTGTTACTCTGAAATATGTCAAGGTTGCCACTCATACCACAGTAGTTAAGGTGGAACAAATTGCACCTGTTGTAGGGGTCAGTAACTAGGCCACAGACCTTTTGGTGTAAGGGGAGGAGAGATGAAAGGGGATGGGTGCAGTATTTTACCTAAGACCTTATTGAAGGGTGAGGGTAAAGACACCGTAGCCACTACATAACATTAAACGTGCCATGGAGTAAACAGGCAAGCCGAGGAAAGGGCCAAAACTAGAAGCAATCAGAAAATATAGTTTACTTCAGTCATAGTTTAGATCTAAATAAAGATGTGAAGATGTTTAAGAGGAGGGACAGTGTGGGTGGAAGAAAATTGAAGTTTGGGGAATCAGAGTCCTGCTCATGGGGAAATCCAGGATACACAGTCAGTATCCACATTTTCAGTCCAGAAGCCTTTTTGTTAAGCAGCAACAAGACACTCAGCATTGTACAAATCACAGAATACACACCTTAAGAACTGAATGAAGTAGATACAGTAAACAGCTATGTAGATACAAAATTTGTATCCTCATCTGAGCCGCAATCTGCAAAAAATGGTCTGTGAATATCTGCTGATTTGCAGGGCTCTACAAACATGCACTGGGAAGCCCATCAGAGACAGGGGCTAGTTTCCAGAGGGTGAGGTTTAAAATCCTTCTAGCGGTTTCTACAAGTTGGCAAAAGTCATCAGTATTTGGGCAGAACATTTTGAGCCTCTAAGAAAGGTTGCATTTTAAAGAGCGATCAGGCAGCCTACACAGTTAGAAAATACATCTGCACAATAACGTAAACATGGGTAACGTGTTCGTCATATAGCATTGTAACACAGAAAATTAGCTTCTGCTTTCTTGCAAGATTTGTAGCCCACCCCTTTGTTTTACCACAATAATATTGCAAGCTGCAGGTTGACAGGATGTATGGCTAGCCATTACGATATATCATGTCAAAGATCTGCCAACTAATAGCTCTGACAAGATGCATAACAGCTCCTTCAGTGGCTTTAGGATGCATCATTAGGAGATGAATGGAATCTTGAGAGCAGAGGATGATTCAAGCAATCCTCCTGGCTTGCATACACAACACTCATACTGCAGCTATTTTGGCAGCCTGCTTTGACATTCCCTTTCCCCTAAATGTTTTGTGTCTGTCTGGGAATGTTTGTTTCTCTCATGCATAGGTGGATGCATGAGAGTTTTAAATTTGTCTGGGATTAAACACTATCTCTAGTGGATATTTATAGGGCTTTCATCACCACGGTATCTGACCACCAGCTTCGTATCCACCCACTTATAATACTGACAGACATACACAATTTAAGTAAACTCTGCTCTGCTAGGTGTGGGCTTTTTGCACCCGAGAGGCAGAACTTTTCTTCTCACAGTGTATCTTACATTTACTTATTTTATAACTAGAGTAATAAAACTGCATCAAACAATTAAAGACCCAATATCTTTTAATTTTCCAATTGAGACTTATAAGCAACAACCAGCAGCTTGACACAAGGCATTTACTAGGAATGAATGACCAACAGAGGGTTAATGACCCTGGTCACATCCAGGCTATCAGTTCCCCAACGATGCTCAGGAAGTGTCCTCTTTATTAGCTTTGTCATCATTCATGAAACAATAAGACTGTGCTTTGCTTCCAGGATACCTCAAGTTTCAGGACTTCAGTTCAAAGCACCAGTGTGGTACCAGGCTGCCTGCAATAAAAGGGGAAAGACCAGTCATGAAATCGGAAGAAATCTCTCCCTCCTAATTTTCTTGCACTGACTTTATGTTATTATATATAACTTGCACCTCTTCTGAAGATCCTGTACGGCTCTGCAAGGTGAGTTGTGATGCTTAAAATGTTTTTACTTACCATTTTTCAGATAGTGAAACTGAGGTACAGACTTGCCCATGATCAAGAATTCAGGAGGTGCTCCGATATCCCGCTGATTGGCAGCAGATTAGACAGATCGAACTCCCAATCTCTTGCTCTAACCATTAGACTATACTCCTGTCCAAGACCTCAGTAGTAGAACCCAGGACTCCTAACTCCCAGTCCTCCAGATGTGAGCTCATAGTGCCCAGCTCTAACCAATAGACTCCACACTACTTCCATTGTAATGCTATAACTGCTGGGGTTTTAGATTTAAAAAACTGACCAAACCGACCATGGCTAGCATGGGAGATGAGGTTTTGACAAAAGATGCTGGACATACCCCCAGGCTCCCATGTGATGGGGCTGGAGCCAATTTTAATGTAATGCAAAGGGAAAAGGTCAATAAAATGCGGTGATTATTACGTTTAAAGATGACCCCGTAATCAAACAGACCCATCTCAATGCAGACACCCCCTCCTCCAAACACACACCAGGGCAAGCGCGTGGGAGAGGCAGAGGGGAAGGGAGAAACCCGGGTTGGGGACGCGGGGGAGGGATTACGTCCTGCCCAGAGACAGGCACTGCATCCTGCTGGTGTAATCCTTGCCCCTCCGATCCCCACTAATCAGACTCAGTCACAATGGGGCCTTTCTCTCCCCAGCCTGCTCCCGGGCTCGGAGCCTCCGCAGAGCAGGGGGTGGTTGGCTCGGAAGCACGGTGCCCCTCCCCAGCCTGGAGAAGGAGATTAAGACCCCCCCCCATCTTAACCTGCCCCCTGCTGTCCCCCACAATACAGCCCTCTTCTGGCCCACGCACCTCCCCTTCCTCAGGGGCAGCTCAGCTGCCTAGCCCCACACCCCCTACCCTTGGGCTCAGCCCCTCTCCCTCCCCGAGGCAGCTCCCCCCGCCAGTCCCACCAACCGATTCGCCCCAGGCCGCCGCCGGCTCCTACCTGCCGCCGCGCTCCCCCTGGCAGCGGGCTGGGATGGGCCGTCCAGCCCGGGCCCCGCTCCGGGGCGCCCTGCGCAGAGCGTCCGCGGAGCCCCGGGCCGGGCAGCCGGGGAGGCGGAGTGAGGGGCCGGGGGCAGAGCCTCTCCACACCCCAGCGCGCTCGGCAGGCCCCGCCCGCCCCACACACGCCCGCCCGTCCGGGAGAAACTTTCCCCGGCTGCTTCCTTGGCGCCTGGTGCAGCCGGGCGCAGAGCGGACCCGGAGCAGGAGAACAGTCCCGGGGGGACTGGGGGAGCTAAGGCGCGGGGGGAGTCCCGGGGCAGGTGAGGGGGGCCCGGAGCTCTGGGCGCAGGGGAGAGGCGGGAGCCCGGCTGCCAGGAATCCAGAGGGGCGAGCTGGGGCGCACGGGAGAGGGGGCTCCGGCGTGGGGCACGGGAGACGGGGAGGGGAGGCGCTTCCCCCCACCCCGGATGGGGAGCTCGCGTCGGTCGGTGGCTCCCCCGGGCGGAGCGTAGCCAAGGCGAGCTCTCCCGGTGAAGCGGGGCTTTCTCCGACCCATCCTCCCCTACCCGGAGATGTCCGGGAGGCGCTCGCAGGAGGCACCTGCGGCGGCTGCGGGCACCTGGCTCCCCGCTGGCGGGCAGGAAAAAGGGGACGTGCCTTCCGCGCAGGGGGCCCCAAAGAAGAAGAAGCCCAAGTCTGGCTCCTCCAGCCTGCGCTGGGCTTTCAGCTGGCTTCGGGGCAAGAGGAAGAAGAAGAAGAGCAGCAGCGCCCACCATGGGGCGCCCCCAGCGGAGGGGGAGGCGCCCTCTAAGGGAAAGAAGCACGAGGAGCCAGCCAAGAAGGGCAAAGGTAGGGCAGGGGCTGCCCCCGGAGGGGTGGGTGCCTGGGCCAGGGGCTGTTTGCTTGCTGGGTCTCTCCTCCCTCCCCTTCAGGCCACCGAGACTTTCCCCTCTGCCCCCTGCGCTGGTGTGTGGCCAGCCCCCTTCACCCAGCCTTGAGGAGCCCTGCAAGGGGACTAGCTGCTCGTTGCCCTCGCTCGTGTTATGGCTATTGCAGCAGGCCTGTTCCGGTTCCCTGTAATCGGGAATGCTGGGCGCCCTGTGTAATCTCATTCCTCCCCTAAGGGATGTTGCCGGTTCACTGGGTATGTTCTCTCTCTGCTGAGTCAGAAGGTCACAGAGACTGGAGGGAACCTGGAGCAAATCCAGATTTCTCCTCTTCTTCAGCACGGTGTTTGCAGGAGCTGTGCTGCTCCAGGTGTGGCCTCTTGCTGGCGGCCTACGGCCTACTGCCAATATCACCAGCCAGGCCAAGGTGCTGGCCTTGCTAACCTGGATGTAATTCCTCCCCACTACTTCAGGGTGGCGGTAGGGGCTGCTCTGCTGCTGGAGGCAGGCCTTCAAAGCCTGGATGTAAGATCGTAGCTGAAAATGGCAAAGGCCTTTAGAGCGACAACTCCCATCCTTCTGCAGGGCAGGATACAATCCCTCAGAGAGGGCACAGCTACTAAACCTGGGCTATGCTCATGCCCTCCACTGCTCCTGTGTGTGATGTTATGTAGTGCCATGCTACGAGGAGCTCAGCCCTTCATGCCAGGATTATACACCCGCTTCCAGCCCTCGCTGCTCGGTGATGCTGCGTTGCTGGAAGTGGTGTTCTTCTTAACATGGCCTCTTTCCATTTGCATATAGCCCAGTATACAAGTTGTAAGAGTGAAGTACTGCTTGAGGTGTTGTCCCTTCTCACCTAGAGGTCTTCTGCCAGTGCTGGGACGTGGTGTTAGGGACCCTATGTATGCTAGTGTCTCCGCCCACCTGTTAGTCCATCAAAATGAAGTCTCTTCTGCCTGGTGTTTTGGAAAAGGGGATACAGATTCCTGCGGTAATCCATCCAGAGGAGTGCCCCACACCATGATTCGTTGTCCAGTATTACCGTCCTGGCTCCCTCGCTGGGCATTAGTTAGTTTAATTTGCAGGTATCCATAATGTGGGGAGTTGCTGTTTTTATCAATACTCAGTTGCTCTTTTACTGGTCTGTCTTTTATTGCTTTCAAGAGAACACTGAGAGCTGTGATAAGAGGGGAACAGCCATGGAAATGCAAGTTGCTCTTTCAAAGAGATCTTTGAAAGGTGGCTGAGTTTTCACCTAACAGTCTCATAAGATGATACCAGCACGTCCTGTCAGACATGTCTGGCTGCAGCTTTCCCCTGATGCTTTGTGCTCAGATACCATGGTGATGGGCAAAGCATAAGAATCTGAATATAATAGGTCCACCCAGTGTGATATTCCTCACTGCGGTGCCCCACCAATACTGGCATCAATTCCATACCTAATCTTCAAAACAGGGCCTTTACAACCAGTCATTGGCAGAGTCGGGATCAGAACACAAGAGACCCTGGCTCTCATTCTGCTAAACATGTGTACCTCTCTTATGGACACTGGCCGTGTGTTGTGAATGCCAGCTAGGATTCCAGCATTATGCTTCCAGCATCGCTGGCCAGCCCTTTGACAAGTGTAAACTGGATATCCGCTCCATGCCCACTCAAACTGCTTTAAATGCCCCACTTCCTGAGACCCATAAACTAGCTGCATGCCTTACTCTGCTCTGCTGTATGAAACCATCTCCCTTTTGCGTGGGAGGCTGCAGGCCGTGTATGTGTATGTGTGCGCCATGGAGCATGTACACCATACTTAGAGTTCCTTGCCATGTTTCCGTAGTGCAGCCATTTCTTGGTGTGACGGGGAGAGAGGTGTGGATTGGTAGAAACAACATGCATATGAAATTATTGCAGTTTGCGTGCCTGATTAAATCACTCTGTCTGTTCTAATAACATGCTCGCTTCCAAAATGCAAAACATGAAGGGACCACACCCTGTTTCACCCTTCCTATCTCAGCTGCTTTGCCATTTGCATTCTAATGATGTGGCCATGAAGGCAGCATGGACCAGGGGACTAAGCACTGGGCTGCAAGCTTGGAAGCCCGGTTCCACTACTGACTTGTTATGTGACCTTGGGCAAGTCACAGTCTGTGTTTCAATGTCATTGTCCTCTGTAAAATGAGGGGGGAAACACTTCCCTAGGTCACTGAGGGGCTGTGCGGATTCTTCAGTTAATGTTTGGGCAGCGCTTTGAAGATGAAAAGAGTGACCGCTATTAAAGTGCTAAGTTATTGATTAGTTTCTTATGTACACTGGGTGCAGTGCTGTTCACTGGAGTCAGGTAACACTCAGCTTCCACTGCCTGAAATACTGACTGGTATGGAGGCTAGGTCTACCTTGAGCTGATGACAGGGGCGGACCTATCAATAATACATTTTGCCTGAGCCTGTGAATTTTCCAGTTATCAAGCAGGAGGCGACGGGCCATGACTGTTGGAGGAAGTCTGGAGTTAGGCAGGTCTGGGTTGACCTCCAAGGCTCTGATTGTACAGGTTGCTGGTGGTGTCTGCTGATCTCTTTATACTTCTCTGGTTTCGGGAGGTACTTCAGGCCCTTCCAAAGACCAGCATGGAATCTTGTGAAGTACCATGTTCTCCAGCAGAGATGCAACCCAGGGTTGTGAATCTCTTCACCTTTGCATCGCACTCCCTTGCCCATTCTGAAGACTTAGAGTTGGTTATGGAAGGGGTGGTTGGGATGCATGTGGAAACATTTCCTCCTGTGTCCACGCTGCGATAAGAGCCCTTCTCTCCTGGGGAGGGGGTGCAGACATATGTTAGAAAATGGCAGGAGGGTATAGGGTCTTCATTCCAGTGAAGTCAAGGAAGGCATGGGTCAGGGCTGGGTCAAGATCCAATTCCCCTGAGCTTTGGTTCTCTGTTCATGATTTGGGTGTAAACTAAGGCTGGGTGGCTGAGCACTGAAATAATGGAAATGTAACAATGTAGGAAGTCCCATACTGAAGAACTCGGTGATCCATCTCGTCAAATAGTCTGTCTCTGACTGACCAGTACCAGCTGAGCTGCATCAGAGAAAGGTGAAATTAATCCTGCAATAGGCAGTTCTGGGATCACCTACCCATGGGGAAACAGTCTTCCTTCCCCCTTGTGCCTTGAAGCAGGAGGGTATTAGATCCCTTCCAAAAGTTTTTTAAAAATCCTCTCTTTTGTATCCCTGGATGTTCCAGTTATCCATAAAAATGTCCAAACTTTAACAACAACAAAAAAAGAAGAAAGAATCCTGCTAAGCTCTTGACTGCAATGATACCTTGTTGCGAGGAGCTCACAAGCTAACTCTGCGCACCGAAAGGTATTTCCTTCTGCTGGTTTGAAACTTGCAACTCCCTGGCTTGAGGTACCTTCTTCCCCTATTCTCCTCTGGTTGCTGCTGTTTTATTGCTTTACCAGCTGAGGCCTTGTGCTGTGGGAACCCCTCCCTGTCCTTACAAAGTACTATTACCCCTACTGTTACTTTTAAACAGCAAAATCTTCCATACAGCTGCTTGGCCAACTTCCTCTCTTCTGTTTATTAAAAGAAATAAATCCTATCACTGTAATCTCTGTTGGCACCCTGGAATATGGAAGGGCACAGTGAGTCTAGTTAACCTGTTAGGGTTACTACAGTATTAGGAGGATACAATCTAGTTAAAGGGACTCCATCACCACGCTTCTGTCTGAAAATAATTTACCTACTGTTGTTACAAATAACACCTGAGATCACGGGAAATGAGACGAAACAATGATATTTCTCTGTTTATTCAGTTTGTTGATCCCATCTAATCTATCTGTTTTAGGTACCTATATGGCCTCCGTTACTGTGGCGTTTGAGCCTTTCGCAGTCTTTGATGTGTTTATCCTCGCAATACCCCCATGTGGTAGGACAGTGCTGTTATCCCCAGTTTTGAGCTGAGGCATGGAGAAATTAAGGGACAAGAAATCTATGATGAAGCAAGAAATTACTCTCAAGTGCCACGGTAGTGTCCTAACCGCTGAACCCTTGTGCATTTGCCTGTACTTTGGTTGTAGTCAGTTTCTCCAGGGGGTGTGTGGGGTTTTTCACTTGGGGACAAAGAAAGAAGAAAAGCATTAAAAAAAACTGTGATCGCAAATCCACCCCGATAGTTAAGGTGTCCCCTTAGCCCGTTAGCCCTGCTGTGAAAGTGCATGTGGACCACCACCCCATTTTAGGAAGACCATTTGAATAGAACATCATTGAGGAATGACGTCCTAGTGATTTTGGCCCATCTTTTGGGGGGTTAATCTAGGTTTCACAATATTATTTCTCAAGGTTTTAAGAACGAAGGAGTTGATGTTCCAAACATTTTCAATTACTAATTTTTTTGGTATTAATTTGGCCCAGCAGCATATAGACTCCTCACTGTGTGGTTAAAAATAAAATACTAAATACACTCAATGAGAGAGAGTTGTTGGAAATTGTATGATTTGGTTTGTTGTTTGCCATGGTGAGCCAATATAACCTAATTGTATATCTGTATTGGAGGATCCCTGGTGCAGGGTTGTGATATAGCAGAAGTGATGCTGTTATCCCTGTGCTGGAGATTCCTGGGTGCTAGAATACCATATATCAGTGAAGATGTAGTTGTGGGTAGTACTGGAAGTTCCTAGGTGCTGTGCTTTAGCAGCACCATGTCAGGACTGAAAATCCATGGATGCAGCTCTGTGATAATAGCTGAGATAGTGAAATTGAATCTGAATGTAGATCCATTGCTGTAATATAATAGAGACTTCCTAGTTCTCTGCAGATGCAGCAGTTGTATCCTAGTGCCAAGGGTTCAGAGCTCTGCTGTAATAAGCGAGGCACTGCAGCCATGTGGACATTCCTGCATGCTGCCTCTGAGGGTATGTCTACACTACAAAATTAGGTCGATTTTATAAAAGTCGATTTTTAGAAATCGATTTTATACAGTCGATTGTGTATGTCCCCACTAAGCGCATTAAGTTGGCGGAGTGTGTCCTCAATACCGGGCTAGCATTGACTTATGGAGTGGTGCACTGTGGGTAGTTAGCCCACAGTTCCCGCAGTCTCTGCTGTGCAGGTCATACTGGATGGCTTTGCTGCAATGGGGTTCCCTAACTGTGATGGGACGATAGACGGAACACATATCCCTATCTTGGCACCGGACCACCTTGCCAACCAGTACATAAACCGCAAGGGGTACTTCTCAATGGTGCTGCAAGCACTGGTGGATCACAAGGGACGTTTCACCGACATCAACGTGGGATGGCCGGGAAAGGTGCATGACGTTCGCATCTTTAGGAACTCCGGACTGTTGGAGCTATTGCAAGAAGGGACTTACTTCCCAGACCAGAAAGTTACCGTTGAGGATGTTGAAATGCCAATAGTTATCCTTGGGGACCCAGCCTACCCCTTGCTCCCATGGCTCATGAAGCCGTACACAGGCAGCCTGGACAGTAGTAAGGAGCAGCTCAACTATAGGCTGAGCAAGTGCAAAATGGTGGTAGACTATGCCTTTGGACGTTTAAAAGCTCGCTGGCGCTGTTTGCTGACTATGTTAGACTTCAGTGCAACCAATGTTCCCATTGTTATTGCTGCTTGCTGTGTGCTCCATAATAGCTGTGAGAGTAAGGGGGAGACATTTATGGCGTGGTGGGAGGTGAGGCAAATTGCCTGGCAGCTGATTTTGAGCAGCCAGATACCAGGGCAATTAGAAGAGCACAGCTAGGCATGCTGCACATCAGAGAGGCTTTGAAAACCAGTTTCATGACTGGCCAGGCTACGGTGTGACAGTTATGTGTGTTTCTCCTTGCTGCAAACCCGCCCCCTTTGTTGATTTTAATTCCCTGTAAGCCAACCACCCTCCCCCCTTCAATCACAGCTGGCAAAGGAAATAAAGTAACTATTGTTTTGAAACCATGCATTCTTTCTTTAGTAATTACAAAAAATGTAAGATAACTGACAAGGTAGACAAGGGTGGGGTGGGGTGGGGTGCGGGAGGAGGGAAGGACACATTTCTTATTGTAGCCACACTACAAATCAAAACTGTTTGAATGACAGCCTTCTGTTGCTTGGGCCATCCTGTGGAGTGGAGTGGAGTGGCTGGATGCCTGGAGCCTCCCCCGCCCCCCGCATTCTTGGGCGTCTGGGTGAGGAGGATATGGAACTTGGGGAGGAGGGCAGGCGGTTATACAATGGATGCAGCGGGGGTCTGTGCTCTTGTTGGCTTTCCTGCAGTTGCAACAGACGCTTCATCATGTCCGTTTGCTCCCCCATTAGCCTCAGCATCGCCTCCTGCCTCTGCTCTTTGCGCTCACTTAATGCTTTCCTGGCCTCTGCCACTGAATGCCTCCATGCATTAAGCTGTGCCCTATCAGTGCAGGAGGACTTCATGAGCTTGGAAAACATGTAATCGCGAGTGAGTTTTTTCTGCCTTCTAATGTGCGATAACCTCAGGGACGGAGAAGATGGGGGAGCATAGAAACATTTGCACCTGAGGAAATAAAAAGGGAGAGTAAAATTTAAGATGATACATTTCTGAGAACAAAAGGGAGACTCTTTCACAGTGAATCAAGGAATTCACAGCAGACGGCACATGTGCGTTAGGTACAAGGTCGCATTTTGCCTTTTATATTTAGCGCCTGCTGGTATGGTGACACATCACAAATGGCTGGGCAACAGAATTCGGTTTCCAGGCAGCCATGGTAAGCCTTTTGGTACGTGGGGTTGGCTTCTTCCGCCTTCATAACATGCAGGAATGGTTTCAAACTGCAGTGCCATCCTTTCCCATAGGAAGCAATGCCGGTTGGGTTTCACATTTAAAAGGAGGGGCTGCGGTTTTCGGGTGGATGTGGAGCACACACCTCCCCCCATCCCACTGCATGGCTATTCTCTGGGATGATCCCTTCACCCCTCCCCCCGCCGCGTGGCTATTCTCTGGGATGATCCCTTTTAGCCAAGCGCAAACAACCCAACATGAACGGGGTCCTTTTACTGTTCCCTTACAAAAAAAATCCCCTATTTCAACCAGGTGACCGACCATGAATGATATCACCCTCCTGAGGCTAACACAGAAAGATAAAGACCGAATGTTGCTTGAATGCGACCAGAACCCAGGACCATTTGCTGCCATGCTTTGTGCTGCAATGATTCCAAACTACTTGCTACTGGCTTGGCGTGGTGAAGTTTCCTATCATGGAGGACGAAATAAGGCAGCCCTCCCCAGAAATCTTCTGTAAAGGCTGTCTGAGTACCTCCAGGAGAGCTTCATGGAGATGTCCCTGGAGGATTCCCGCTCCATCCCCAGACACGTTAACACTTTTCCAGTAGCTGTACTGGCTGCGAATGCATCCCAAGTCTTCAGGGCAAATAAAACATTAAACACTATTGCTTTTAAACCCTGTACTGTAGTTACAAATGTGCACTCCCCAGAGCTGCCTTCTCCAGCTTCAGGGTTGGGGATCCCGCCTTGGGAGGGTATTGGCTCCAGGGTGATGAGAAGGTAGACCAGGGCTGAGTCTCTCATTCAGGAGAATTGCTTCAATGTATTTGGTAATGAACTTGTTAATCTGCAGAGAGTAAAGAGTGACATTTCAGAAAATCTGAACAACAGGAATCCACTGGCTGGTCTGAGCTGGAAACCGTAAGCTTCTCTGTTAAACAAAGAGAGGTGTGTCTGCCAGCCACAGCTATTCCACCTGGAGACAACTGGAAGAATTACTCTTGCAAATAATGTTCCATAAGATCCGATAAAACTATTTTGCTGGAGTCAGGTTTCTCTTCATAAGGACCGTTTTATTTCATAAGACAATATGATCATTGACTATGACTCCAGCACCGAAAGAAACAGAAACCACTGAAAGGTGAAGAGCCGAGCAAAGTGTCTGTCTGCCAAACTGGAGTTCACGCCGTTGGGTTTTCTGTGTCTACTGCTACAGGTGATGAGCACCTGAACACCTCAGCCGGAGCAGGGGGGAACCCACCGCTGGGGGTGCCAGTGCTGCCATCAGTCATAGCAAGACTTGGGGGCCTGGACTCGGGCTTTGCAGGACATGAGTGGAAACCCTTCTGGGTTTTTCTTTTTTCTGTTAAAGGTTTGGGATCTTAAACATTTTTTGTGTTACCCTTTTTTCCCCTCAGTGTTCCATTTCCCCTTTAAGAGATCATCCTAGTAGCCCAGATCATGCTCTGTGTCTGTTCATTGGCATATCGAGGGTAGAAAATCGTAGGGCTGGCTTATCTGTTCCTTTTGCCAAAAGAGAAGGGTCCCATCACTGTAGGACTTGGACTCGTTGGTATAATGGGTTAAAAGCTAGGCTACAGTGACTGTGGAGATTGTAACCTTTCTCAGCATAGTAAAGAGGAGGGACATAGGTCGAGGGACTAGTACTGAAACCTCAGATTGTGGGCTTTGATGCAGAGTTTTGGACTGGAAAGATGCCAGATTGGCAGCCCGGGGAACTGAAGATGTTTGTTTAGCCACAGAACAGGTCTGGCCTAGGCTTGGTGGGGGGAGCTTTCCCACTCGTTGCCCGATCAGTGAGCTTCAGTTCTGACTGGAAGGAAACAGCTGTGGGGGTGAAGAGGGCTGCTCAATCTCCATGGGCCGTTCAGTCCTTTGGCCATCCCCCAGGGTGCCCAGCTGGTGTCAGGTCTGTGATGTGGACGCTTACAGGAACTGGACTGAGACCGTCAACTCCTCTCACGTGGGCCACTAAACTGCCACCAGCAGGGGAACGACTGGCCGCTAGGGACCCAAGCTGTGTTTGAACTGGTCACCGAGTGGTGAAAGGCTCCATATCTCACCACCAACCCCCTGAACCACCCGGTCCCCTTGATGAATAACTAGGGGGTTTCTTCCACAGCACATGCTAGAGGCAGAAAGGCCCCTTGCGCTGCGTCCCCATCCTTGCTGGCCTTGCTGTCACCTGGTTTTGTAGCAATAAGAGTGTGCCTCCTTGATGTGAATGACATGCTGGGAGAGTCTGTGATGCTTCCGGGCTGCTGGAGTGTGTTCTGAGAGGACCCTGGAGTGCAATGTGGTAAAATCTGAGTCCAGAAGGCAGAGATGTACATGGCCAGCTGCAGCTAGTGTGCAGACATGACCGTGCTGGGGGCTTTGCCATGGATCTTGTGACAGGGTCTGTTCCAGTGCAAACAGTAAGCAGCTGGGTAATGAGCTGCTCTCAGTGGGTAGGTGGTGGGGCTCCTGGCTGATCTGGATTGTAACTAAGAGCAACACTCATGCACTTGAGATAGAAGGGGCCACAGAGGCCGCAAGATCTGAAACTAGTGAGGCCAGCAGCTCCCTGGGCTCAGCAGGTTGTCTCTACATGGCATATAAACCAGGCCAGCCCAGGGGGCCCACTGTCCTTCTTAATCCCACCAAACACAGGCTCAGTCCAGCTCTGAGGCCTCTGCACCCCTGTGGGGCCTTCTGTGCCTCAGAGCTTTACCCGCAGGTCCCGAGCCTCGAGGACATGCCCATATCCTGATCACTGTGATCAGAGGCAGTGAAGTCTGGGTGCTGTGCAGAGTGTCTGAGCCAAGGGCCCAGGGTCATGGGGGAGCACATGTTCCTGGTCTGGGCACTGAAGGGTTTCTGTGTTGGGGGCAGGAAGGGAAGGTTCAGGCTGTATCCAGACAAGCTGGTCCTTTTCGTGGCAAGAGAGGAGCAAATGTGTCATGTGGAAAATCTGTTGCATGCAACGTCCTTTTTGCACTCTGCTGTAGAGTTCCCTACTGTGTCATGCGGAGGAGAGGGGTGAGTCTGGAGTGGAGAGGTTCCTTTCTTTTGCCACAGTGAAGCCACTGCGTTAGGACACCTCCTTTCCTGGGGTCAGATCCTGCGAACCTGCAGGGGAGAGGCAGAGGCCAGGGCAGCCCTTTCCGTCATTTCATCATGGAGACGCAAGAATGTGGTGCAGGCATGTGACTCCAGCCTGAGCACCCCCTCCCCAGCTGCTGTGATCTTGCAATCTGGTGAGAAGCCTGTGTTGTAAACTAGGGTGTAGCGAGCAATGGGATCACAGAGGCTAAGCTGTTGCTCACCCATCCTTTCACATCCCCAGCATCCTCCAAGGCAGAGCTGCCACCAACCAGACTGAGATTTTTGGGTGCAGCTGCTGTTAGTTATTTGTATTACAAAAGCAGCAATGCCTAGAGGTCCCATCCAAGATCAGGGCCCCATGGTGCTAGGTCCTTGCCCCATTGAACTTTCAGTCTAAGTCAGCCTGTGTGTGGAGGAAAGGAGGAGGAGCTATCTCCATTGAACTGCCGGGAGCTGAGGCTCAGAGATGGTGACTTTCCCAGGGTCTTACAGAGTGTCCGTGGCAGAGCTGGGAATTGAACCTTCGGCTCCTGATTCCCAGTCCTGTGCCTTAGCCACAAAGCCGTCCTTCCTCCTTAGCAGAATGTCCGATTAATCACGTAAACACTGTCCTTAGGGAGTGCGTCCCGTGTGCCCGTGACTCTGACCAGCTGAACCCTCCCTGCTCTGACACACCATCTCATTTTCAAATTCAAAGAAAAGGCGAAAGCTACACTTCAGCCAGGCCTTGAATCTGACATGCTGCTTTTCTGGATTAGTGCCCTTCACAGTCTCCTGCCTCACGGCTTCTCTGCACAGAGGTTGCACTGGGTTAACTCTGGAATCAGCTCATTCAAACCAGTGCAGCTGTGTGTGTGGACGCTCTTATTGAACGATCAACCTGGTTCACGTTGGTTTAATTTGCGCCACTGGGTGACACGAGCCAGGCAGATGGCGGTGTAAGTGTCCATGCACAAAGTGACCTCCATTTAATCGGTATCCAATCCCCCCTTGCATTGTATCGCTGTAGCTTCATGTGACGAGTGGGCTGCGGAGGGCAAATGGGCTGTATGTGTGCTCTCCTATCTGGGAGTCTGTACATAAGACCTGTTTGCCTGTCTTGGCTACTTATGTGGCCCCCATCTCCGTAGTATCTGAGCGCCTCGCTGCCTTTAATGTATTTATCATCTCAGCCCTCCTGTGTGCCCATTGTACAGATGGGGAACTGAGGCACAGAAAGATTAAGTGACTTGCTTTCGAGGACCTCTCCGCTATTGCCCTCGCCTGGCTCTGCTCCCACTTCCACTAGAGCGGTGAGGGTGGGCTGGATGGGTGTGTGATGGCCAGAGCTGGCTTTTGGGAGCTGTGACCCCACCCTGGATGAGGGGGGTGAGGGGATGTTCATGGGGAACGGTCCCAGATGTAATGTGAGCCTGGGGGCTGTGCTGCACGCTGGTGGGGGCAGGATCCCCAGGAGCCACCTCGCGGTGGGCCCACCGAATCCTAAAGCCAATCCTGGCCATCTCCCACTTTGTATCCCACTCCCTGGCAGAGCCATGGACTCTACAACCAACCTTACGGGGACAGGGCGGGGTGTGGGCAGAGAGAGAGAGAGCGAGAAGGGAGCAGAGCTGCAGGGGCAGAGAGAGGGAGGGTGAGAGAGGACAACCCATCCCAGCTATTCTCCTGGAGGCCCCTCCTCTGTGTCCGCCCTGATTGGCTCCGGGGCTCAGGGAGAGTGCAGCCTGTGGAAATCTGAGGGCTTGACCGTGGCTGGAGGGATGGGAGCTGGAGCTGAGCGCCAGCTCTCTGGAGCTGGAAGCAGGCCAAGGTGAAGCCTGTTTGGTGCGGTCATGTAGCACCCCGCGCTTCCTCCACCCAGGAGAGGGGGAGGGAAAGGGCCTCCTGCACACACGGGCACCATGGGCAACATGCACCACAAGAGGAACCCCCCGAATGCCAAGGCCAGGTCCTTCTGGCATTTTGGCCGCACAGGGAAGCTGAAGACAGGTAGGAGCCTGAGGCAGGAGCCCAGTCAGCGGGGGGGGGGGAGGGGGGCGGGACTCTGTCGATGGCAGCTCCAGCAGGGCTGGTATGGTTCATGCACTGTACAACGGTATTCTGCAGTCATGATCCACAGCCTGTTGCTGGCAGATGGGTGCCCAGGCTCTGGGGCTGGCACTTAGCACATAGGAGGAACTGTGCCCGTGCCCTTGTACGCAAGGTTGGGCTGCTGTGGGTAGGAGGCAGTGTCTGTATTGGTGCTGCGCGATGTGGGGGCTTCGTGCAGGGGCCCAAGGATTCTTTTAGCGAGGCTGGAAGGAGCCTGGGTGGGTCTGAGGTTCCCGGAGTTTTGCAATCTGCTGCAAGTGCACCTTGCCAGCTCTGCCACGGTTAGTCGGGGCAGGGGCTCGGAGCACTGGAGCTGAAAAGATCCTAATCTGCTTTGGGACTGGTGAAATTCTCACTGTGCTCTCTCTGAGACCCATGCTTTTCAGCATTGTCAGTGCAATTAACATCCATCGAGTTAGTTACTGATTTGTTTTTCTCTTCTCAGCTAGCCGATGGCCCCAGTGGTTAGGGCAGGCAGAAGGGAGCCAAAACTCCTGGGTTGTATTCCCACCTATGCCATTACCTCGCTGTGTGGTCTTGAGCAAGTTGCTTTCCTCTCTCTGTGCCTCAGTTTCCCCTATCTTGTAAAAGTGCACCAGGTTTAATGACTGTCGCAAAGTGTCTTGAGATCCTTGTATGAAAGTGACTTACTGTGAATGGGCTGTGTACATGCACAGTGTTCTTACCTGGACTTTTCATTCTCCCTGGTTAAGCACAATATTGATTTCCATTTTTGTTCTCCCAATGTCTCTGTCCAACCCACACCATGAGGAGTGGGGAGGGCAAGGAGTAGATTTTCCTTTGACATATGCTTTCCCCCTCGTTCCAAGCTGGGAAGATACCTCCACTGCAGGAGGCTGCAGTATAAAGGCAGAAAGTAAAACTCCTAACAATACCCTGTTATTGTTGGCTGACTGTGTGGGGTACAAATTCCACTGCTTTCTCTGCTCTGGTTCCGTGGATTCAGAGTGTGAAAAGTTTAAGAACTCCAGAGACTGAGGGCAGGGGTGGTGAATGGGCCATGTCCCTCCTTGCTGGATTTGGGTATCAGGGGAGACAGGGGACTTGATTTCTTGGCAGTTGAACATGTGTTTCAGAGGTACCAGACCCCCTAGGGTATCCCTCCCCCACTAAGATTCCCCCATCAGTTCAGTGGCTGAACTGGAGCAAGCTGAAAATCTATGAAATTATTCTTGTGATAGTTTTGTCCTGGTTCAGACACTGAAACTGGCCCATCCTTTAGATTTTGCTACATTTGCAATTGTTCCCTCAGCTGTGTGTGTGTGTGTTTGTGTGTGTGTGTGTGTGTATAACACAGGAATGGGGGGGTCAGTCTGCACTTGAGTAGGAATCTAGGCTGGAAATCAGAAGAAGGTTTCTAACTATCAGAAAAGGGAGGTTCTGGAACAACCTCCCAATGGGAGTCGTGGGGGGCAAACAACCTGGCTAGTTTTAAAGGGGAGCATGATAAGGTTATGAACGGGATGACATGATGGAATTGCTTGAGGTGGCAGGGGACTGAGCTTGAAGGCGTGGGAGGTCCCTGCCAGTCCTATGTTCCTGGGTTTGGCAAAAGCCCCCAGAAGTGGGGCACTCTTGTCTAATAGAGCAGAGTGGGTTTAGCCAGGAAACCTGGCTTCTTGTGCTGCTTCTGACACTGCCTTGCTGGGAGAGACCTCACTCCTCCTCTTCGCGCTGGACTTTCCCGTCGTGGTACAGTGCTGTGAGTGCTCTGCATAGAGAAGTTCCATGCAAGTGCAAAGTCTGAGAGTTGGGCTTTATCCCCCTTCTAATGATCACCGAAACGGGGAGACTCCCCCCTGGGAAGACCAGCTGCCCCGAACAGACGTGTGTGGGCACTGACAAACTGAAATGCTCTCCCACTTGCTGCTTTTTACATTTCATACCCAAGTATGACCCAGGCAAATGAGCAATAATATCCAATGCCTGCAATATACCAGTGCAGCCCCAGCCTCCTGGAGGCCAGTGAGTGAGACTTGGCTTGGAATGACCCTCTGGGAGCTGCCCTGAATCCCAAATTCTGTGCTTTGTGAGAGCAAAGCTGTCCCGCATTTCAGCGTGTGCACTTCTCTGCCCACTCTGATCCATTAGACGAGTGCCCCACTTCTGGGGGCTTTTGCCAAACCCAGGAACATAGGACTGGCAGGGACCTCCCATGCCTTCAAGCCCAGTCCCCTGCCACCTCAAGCAACTCCATCATGTCATCCCGTTCATGCTCCTCTTTAAAACTAGCCAGGTTGTTTGCCCCCCGTGACTCTCATTGGGAGGTTGTTCCAGAACCTCCCTTTTCTGATGGTTAGAAACCTTCTTCTACTTGGGGCATTTTAAAACTAGATTTGTTAAAAAATCAGAGCAGTGATTCTTGGGACCAGTCCCATAATGGCTGAGGAGGGGGAAGAGGGCATAGATGGGATCTAATCTGTCTTTTCCATCTGTCACTTCTCTGAGGATCGGGTTCTCCCATGCACAGCTCTGGTTGCTCAGAGAGCACCAGTTGCACCCTATCTTTTGCCAAAGTCTTTGTAGGGAGAGAGTTTGGATTCCCCCATGTACATAAACACTCCCCAAGATGTCTCCAGAAGGGGAGTGTGTCTCCTATTGGTCATGTGGGTGAATTTTCCCGCCAGTGCCTGGGTGTGTTACCCCACACTGCTCACTCCCGAACATTGTGCTGGTTCAGACAGAGTGTTTTGGAGGGATTGCCCCTGCGGGAGACACGGATGGCAAGGGGGCTCCTGCTGATATCACACACTGTCTGACAACACTTGATCCCTCTGCTTCATTCTGTCTTTACTGTCAGCATGTTGCACAGGTGTGGCTGGAATGGGCTAGCCAGACTGTCCTCAAGGTAAACATGCACTGGGCCCAGATTCAAAACCTTCAGCGCAGGGTTACGGAGTGACAAAACAAAGCAAAACTACGCACTGGGGATGGTTTAAAGGTGACCTGCAAAGGGCTCAGAAAGAATGAGGGGGTGCCCCTCCCTGCTGCTCTGTGAGGGAGAACGAAGACTTGTGAGGTTTTTGGCTTGTACCTTAGAAATATCAGGAAGGTCAAGTCAGGTTTAGCAGGGGCACCTCTGGGAGACCTAATCGAAGTTGATCTGGAGTCTTAACTCCTTAATTGCAGGGGGAGGGTTGTCGAATTTGTAACAAAGGCGGCCTTTATCCACACCATTAATTATTTGTTGAAGTTAAATGGGTATTAACCACAGCAAACAACCCCCAAAGAGTCTGTTTGGGAATGCCTTCCCCCTCGACGGTCATTCATAAAGAAGGAAAAAAAGAACACAAGCCCAGCGTTGTTTCCCTTTGGAGCTCACCTTGAAGGAGAGCAGAGAGGGGCAAGGAGCCACCTGGAGGAACAAAGGCAGGCCGGAGGAATAACAATTCTTAGCACTTGCTCACATCATAGAGCAGTGATTCAGTAACCTTCAAACTCACAGGGGAGACAAGTTGGTATCTTGCAGAGGGGGAAACCGAGGCACAGAGAGATCAAGTGAGTGGCCCAAGGTCATACAGGGTGTCAGTGGCAGAGTCAGGATTGGAATTCAGGAGTTGCTGGTGCTGGTGTTGTGCATTGTCCTCTAGATTGTGGGTTCTCAAATAGCTTCTCTTCTTTATGGCTGCTTGGGGACCCCCAAAAATATTTTCTATTGTAAGACAGGGTTGCACCATGGAATAGGTTGAGAAGCACCACGCTAAACTACACTGACTAACAGTATGGATACTCTTCTACGTCAGTCTGATTTCAGCCTGGCTGGGCTGTATTTCCATTGTCCTGTATTTCTCTTCCAAGAGGCTGCAAGCCAAATCTTGCAGTAACATGCAAAAGTGGCGGGTTACCTGTTGGTAAGGGGACATATCTGGTGGGGTGATTTCTATTCTGAGTGGCTAGAAGTAGATGTAAAGTCATAGATTATAAAGCCAGAAGGGCCATAGAACTTCCCTGAATTAATTCCAGTTTGAAATAGAGCATCCCATCTTGATTTAAAAATTCCCAGTGATGGAGAATCCACCACGACCCCTGGGAAGTTGTTCAATTACCCTCATTGATCAAATAAAATTTTTAACAACTGAAATGCAGCCCTTCTCATGTGCTTTAGCTTAGCCCCTCCTGTGAGCTGCTTTCTCTACTTCATCTCTCTCATCTGGCCCTGCAAGTTGGAAGGGCTTGTTTACCTGAGAAGGTTTTTTCAGTATGTGCTTCTCTGCTGTAACTTTACAGATGTAACTCTCCCAAAAGAGGGGGCACCCACACCACTTTGTTTATGCTGGCTTAAGCCATTTCCCCTGTGAATCGTTGCATCCACACAGCCCTGAGCTTGTTGGAAATAACCGCACAACATTCTGGTCAGAGCCTATGGTGCAATATTCCTCCGCTAGGCTCTGTGCATTCTGGGTCGCAGTGCACTGTGGGATACTACCAGAATCCATTGAAATTCTGGGACTTTGGGGGGTCAAACTAACACATCCCCAGCACTGACTCTAAGATCCATTCGCCAATTGGTCACTCACCCCCCGTCTGAATTTGCCTGGATCAGCCACATCTCGGTTTCCACTTGCCATTGTAACTCCTCAGTGCAGGTTGTAGGGGGGAGGCTGGGGCTGGCTGTAGGATGATCCCACAAAGCTTTGCAATGAGGAAGGATTGTGGCAAACTCTTTCTGTGCCAGGGCTGCCCTCCTCGTCCAGTGTTGGAAGTGAGGGTTAGCCCACGAGCAGGTCTCTGTAGGCATCTGACTTGGGGGAGTTGGCTGGGTTCATCCAGAATAGTGAATGCAGAGTGAAGTTGAGTGGTGCTGGACTGGTCAACTGGTGTGGACGGGATTATGGGTACCAGGAGTGGAGAGTGCGTTCCAGTTTTCCCATTACTATGGGAGGATCTGGAAATCAGATTTGCGAGGCGTAAAACAGGTCTAGGGGAGTGGAGGCAAGAGCCTGGCCAGTTGGTGTGAGACTTGGGGAAGGCAGGGAGAGGGGTGTCTGGGCCTTGCAGTCTGGGCCTGGGGTGGGTATGGGGAGGGTCGTTGGACCTGGCTGTATGGGGTGGGTGGTTAGGCCTTCCTGGGAGAAAACTTTCTGCTCCTCTTGGATCTCTCTTGCCTGGCTTTGGGCCTTCATTATTTCTTGGTGACTGTGCGGGGCAGAGGGCTGTGATGTGCACCCGACCCCTCTCCAAGTGAGCAGCAGTTACTGGAGGGGCACTGGACCGGAATAGTCTTGGGGGAGCAGTGAGGGGAGAGACCAACCCACATGGGAATGTCCACCACCAACCTTGGCCCCCTCACTCCCCTGGGATACGAAGGCTGACCAATTTCCAGGCAGATCCGTTCCCTCATTGGATTCACATTCTTTCTAGCTGGATCCTTGGGCCTGGAACATGAGGTTGGTGAGTGATGTGTCACCTTGCTACCTTCCTAGCCGAGAATATCAGACATGCTCCCACTGCGGGGCTCTGTGTGATGCTTTTAGGGGAGCCAGCTCCTCTTCTGGTGCCTAGGTGCTACGGTAGTGGGCACTCCATGAATGCCTGGCTTTGATCCCGCTGGGCGTGGGGGAAAGTGCGCACGAACAGGCTTTCACTTAGCTGGTGCAGCAGGGCCCTGAACATGAACTTTTCTGCTGGCATCCCCGTGGGTCACCAAAAAGGAGGACCTAGCCGTTACAGTGATGGGGACATTACAACTGCGGGGGTGAGAGGAGAAGGAGAGTGAATGGGGGTGGGGAGGGAGGGAGGAAGGAAGAATTGGGTGAAGTGAGAGGGGGAAGGGCATCGGGCAGAAGGTGCTGAGAAAACATAGAATGAGTTCTGTTTGTTCTCTGCCCTGGCTCCATGGGAACAGAACAGAGGCCACGAAGTGAAAGAATTTGCATTGTGTTGCTTCAGCATTTTGCAGTGCGCGTGGCTGGGATCACTAGGCTGGGGGCAGGGTGTGTTCGGCGAGCACGAGGAAGACCCTGAGGGAGCAGGCCAGGTTGCTGAGGCACCCTCTCTCAATCTGCAGAGGGAGGGTGTGGTCTCTGGGGCCAGGGATTCAGCCCTGTTGGGGAGCAGGGGACACACCGGTGTGGGGGATTACATGGGTGCGGAGGGTGGATTCTTCTCTTCCCTGGATAGGGGGTTAAACACATTCTCTGTCTGAGTGGTCAGGTAATTCCCCATCGGCCTCATTCCTGGTCTTTCAAATGCGGGAAGGGAGATGGATCTGGGTTTCAGTTACCAGGCTGGCTAATTACTACTGATGATTGGACCAGTAGCTGAATAAATTGGAGAGAATCTTCCCCTCAACATTAAACTTGTAAATCGCCTTCCATCCCACTAACCCTGTATCTCTGCCACTCCCCCAATCTTCTGCATCACTCCCTGTTTGGCTCAGTGTTTTCTCCTTTCTTTGGGCAGGGAGGGTGTTTGGGACAGGATGTTCCCATCTTCCCCCCTTCTCATTCCCCACCCCATAGCTTCTGCACTGCAGGACACTGCTCCCTCCACGGTTACTGCTGCAGATATTTTCGCTGGGCAGAGGGGGGCGCTGGCAAATGCTGAGTGGTTCTCACTCCCCCATGCTCACAGCCCCTGTGAGTCTGTGGACAGAGGGTCCAAATTCAGTCCCCAATCCATGCAGCTGCTGCACCAAGCAATGCAGCTCCCGCTCCCCTCTTGCACTTCGGTGCGTCCCTCCTCCTTTCCATGGGTTTTCTTCTCTCTTCACCTTTCCTCTCCTGATTTCTCTCTCTCTCTCTGCTCCTTACCCTTCCTCCCTCCTCCCCTTCTGCCTGCCCCTGGACACAGCACTTGTGATGCCAAGCCAGGGTCAGAAGGAAGCTTTTGGGAGAACCTAGTCAGTTTCACTTTGCTGTGGCCAGTGCTCCGGGCAGGGGCAGCTCAGGCCCAGTGCTCAGGCCGGGGCAGAAGCAGCAGAGGGTGCTTGAACGCTGCCCTAGCAGGGCATCTATTTCCCTCTGATCCCCACGGGCAGGGGCAACCGCAGGGGAACTCCTGCAATGCAGGGAAAGGTGGGCCGGAGATGGGTCACTCAAGGTGAGGCTGAATGAGGAGCCCAGGATGTTCCCTCTCCCTCCCAGGAGATGGGGGCAGGGCATCCCTTTGGGTTGATTCCTGGGGCTGTACCTGCCCTGCTGGTCACCTGTAACCTGATTCTTCGCTCCCCCACCTGGCACTCTGTTTGTCTTTGGACGCTGTGTTCTCAGAACCCAGCCCCGCCCCAGGCTGGCTAAACCCAAAAAGTTACAAACTCTTATGCCTCCATGGAAACAACCCCCCACCCCCACCCATGCTGGATGAAACTCTGCCCACCCTGCACTGGGAGGAATCCCACTCCTTGCCCCACAGGGTTTGCAGCACCTTATCCCCCTGCTCTGAAAGGGCCTTCGCAGTCCTTGAACTCCATGGAGACCGGAGTTCTTGATCTCCTCCTTATTGGGAGGGGCACACCAGGCACTCGCTGAGTCATGGCAGTGGAACGTGGCTTCTGGCCAAACTGCACCCAACGGAAACAAGATGGCCAGTGAAGCCAGCTGCCGCTGGGTCGCCACGAGCACCGGGTTCCGCGTTCACACCGCTTCCTTCTTGGCACCTCCGCAGCTGAGCCTCCCCCCCACCTCCTCCCTGCGTGCAGCACACAGACTCGGGAGGAATGGCCCAATGCTGAGGGCTGCCGGTGACAGCCCCGCAATGCTTGTTGGGGTCCCCAGTGCTTAAAGAAGTCTGAAAGAACTGGATCATCTATTGTCATCTGGGAGTAGGGTGGCCAGATGTCCCGATTTTATAGGGACAGTCCCAATACTTGGGGCTTTGTTTTATATAGGTGCCTATTAACCCCCATCCCGTCCCGATTTTTCACACTTGCTGTCTGGTCACCCTATCTGGGAGTAGCAGCTTTGGTCAGACAGTGTTGGGGAGTGTTCCCCTCAGCGACCCAGCTTGATGGTTAATTGTTTTGTTTGCCAGGTCTGTGACCCTTCCCCACACATTTGGGGAAGTGTCTTGAACCCTGCAGGGTGGAGACAGCTGAGCATGTGAAGCAGGTAGCTAGTAACTCTGCTTTGTAAAAGCAAGTGAACAGATTGACCGTCACAGCTCTGTGGGCTCAGTCTATTTCCCATAGGGAAGCAACATCACGTTGGGCACTGCAGTCTGTATAGAAAGGCCAGGGCTGAATGGGTCACAAAGACAGAACCATCCTCTGCCTCCCTTGCCTCCTGGGTAGCTAATGCAGCTGCAGCCACTGTGTAGCTGGAGGAGTTCAGTCTGTAGGGCTGCCGGTCCAACCCCTTTCACCAGCACAGAAGTAATTTCCTTTGAAATGGCTCTGCCCAGTGGCTGGGTCCATGTTCCCTGGGGGATACACTGGTTTCAAAAATCCCCTGGGCTGCAGGGTTTGGAGAAATGAGGTGGATCCCTGCTACCATGACCCCAGTAACCCACACCTGCCGCTTCTCCGTTATCCATGGGGCTGTTCAGTGTTGCCTTTTGGTAGCCCGCACTAAGGAGGAGCCGTGCCATGCTTATGGCCAGATCCTTTCCCAGCCTTGGAGGAGGGAGGGCATGGTGCTTCCTGGGTCGGATGTTTATGAGGGGACCGTCCTATGGTCTGGGTCTAGAAGGCCAGATGCTTACGGGCCCTTGCTGTAACCACCTCTGAATGGTTTATTGAGGAAGCCAGCACAGATGCGGTGATTCTTTCTAGCCTAGCCGGCTGTGTTAACACCGCCAGGTGCACTAAGCCAGTGAGAGACAATCACAGAATCTGGGCTGGGTCTGTGTATAAACTGCAACTCGATAAGAGGGGGCTCAACCCTCAGCAGCCGGGGAACATGTTTGTCACGATAAGTACAGGTGCTCCCTCTGGGCACTAGAATCCTGGGGCTCGTGGTGGGGAGACCCCTGGCCTGCTGTGCTGGCTGGCCAGGACCTCCGCTGACACTGGCTAAAAAAACCACTTCTCCTCCCCCATGCTAACTCATGCTCTTGGGATAGATCTGCAGAGGTGGTGATGATGAATGGGGCTCCTCTCGCAGGAGAGCCATCTCCAGAATTTAGCTCTGACAGGCTGGGTCATGCCGAGGGGGCACCTCCTCCTCCTTTCCTGGGAGGGGACTCCCCATTTAACAGCTTCACAAAGCTTCTCCTGTGGGAAGCCTGTTGTGGAAGTAGCACCTGTGTGCTGTGCCTGGCAGCTCCCCGTTGCTAGCCTCCCTCACTTCCTCCCTCTGCTTTGCTCCCACTTCCTGTCCTACCACCAGCTGGTTCCATAAGGAGACACTTGTTGCCAACCCTCCAGGATTGTCTTGCAGTCTCCAGGAATTAAAGATTAATTAAAGCTTATGTCATGTGATGAAACCTCCAGGAATATGTCCAACCAAAATTGGCAACCCTAGTAGAGACAGGCCTGTTCTTGCACTTCTCCACCGTCTCTGTCCTCTCTCTCTTTTGCTGGCAGGGACAGCAGCAAGCTGCTGCAATGGTGAAGGCTCTTGCTGTCCACTGGGAGAAGGTTAGAGCCTGGATGAAGCTGCAGAGGAGGGCTGTAAAGCTGGCATCATAGGTCTTGTTCCTCTTGGGTAAGAGAGAGCAGGAGCCACCGCCTCAAATAAGAATCCGCCACCCCCCCAGGCCCCCCCCAACTCTGCAGTATCCGATCCAGTGTGAGAACATGTGGGATGGGGTTGATGTGCCTATAGTAAGGCCTTTCTGTGTGGCAGGACATATGTGATAAGCATGTGGGCACGGGCACGTGTGATGGGCAGCAGGGTGTGCAAGGATGTGAGTGATGGAGTCCTGATTGCGTGTTGGCTCAGTGCACAGGGAGCACGTGTGGTTGCTGTTGGCTGCGTGGTAAAGTACCTGCACGTGGAAGGGTGTGCAAGGTCACGTGCTCATGTCAGTAATCTGCCTGTGTGAATCAGGATCAGGAAATCCAGTTGCTGACCTTTCACATTAGTATTTGATATTTACAGAGCAGCTTTAATTCCTCCAATGCAATATATGACTTGTTTCACCTGGAGCTGAAATGCAGCCAGCTGTGGGTGGAGCACAGCAGTGCTCTGCAACACTTCAGAAATTTAGGACAGGCAGTGAAGAAGAACAATGCATCCATTTGAAAATGAACCAGGTATATAGATAGGCAGTGGGCATTAGCCTTGGTGTGTGGGCCACATGTATCTAAACCTGTAGAAGAAAGTATTATGGAATCTCTCCTGTCTCTGGGGGTCATGACCTCGTCAGCACCTCCAGCAACACCGCGTCCTCTGGCACCATGCTGGTGCCTTAGTTCAATCCTGACTCAGCATGCTCACTCACTGGCAGCCCTTTGTGCAACACCCTGGCTTTTCCTTGGCCCTCTCAGCCCCATCTGTGCTCTGACCGGAGCTGACCCTGTACAGCTCTTTGACAAGATCACAGTCTGAAGTGGTCTGCTTGCTGATTGGTTTCAGAGTAGCAGCCGTGTTAGTCTGTATTCGCAAAATTGCTGATTGCCACCCCTTCAGTCTCCTTATTGTCTGCACCGCTCTGCTCTCCAGGGCCTGGGCTCCTCCTGCTCGGCTCCGGCTCCAGAGGAAATCTGTATTTACCTTAAAACCTGTTAGGTGGCTTTTCTCAGGAGGGCAGGCAGAGGCACAGGGGTGGGGATCGTTGAGAGGAGGAATGAGGCTGAGGTCACTGATGGAATGGAACAGCTATATTAAGGGGAGCCGAGACACAAGATATTACAGCTGTTCTAAACCCAGTGCTGGAGCGATGTCGAACGTGTGCCCCTAAATCTGAAAGGCTGAGTCGTTGAGTTACTGCGGGTGCTTCGTCTTCCCTTGGGGCCTGATCCTGACTCCCACTTTGCCTCAGTGAGGATTGTAGGATCAGGCCCTGCAGTTACACTTCTGTGCCTCAACGTTTCCTGCTTTTAATGTGCGTCGATGCTGGGCCTTACGTGGAGACCGTAGAGCTGGTAGAAGCCATTACTGCTTATTGCTCCTATGGTCATGGCATGTAATTAACTTGTGGAAGTTCGCTGTACAGTGTAGAAATACTCACAGGGAGGGCAGCATTGTCTAGTGGCCAGAACATGCAACTGGACTGCAGGAAACCAGAGTTCTGACGTTTGTGTGACTTTGAGCAAGTCACTTAGCATCTCTGTTCTTGTCTCCATCTCGTTCGGTAAATTGGGGATGATAATGTGACTACATACTTCTCAGCTATGTTGTGAGGATTTATCCCTAAATATTAGTAAAGGTTTTAGAGCCTTCCAGGGGGGCTAGCAGAGAATTGCTAAATATTGTGTTAAGAATGACATCTGCAATTGGATGAAATTCCAAGGGGCCACCAATCCT
The DNA here is from genome assembly GCF_965152275.1 of Natator depressus. Taxonomy (NCBI): domain Eukaryota; kingdom Metazoa; phylum Chordata; order Testudines; family Cheloniidae; genus Natator; species Natator depressus. Next base: position 6,988,011 of record NC_134252.1, read on the forward strand.
CAGGCTTCAGGGCACATGTTGCTCACTAACTGGGGTCAGGAAGGAATTTGATGAGCGAGTATTGCACAAAAAAGTGTGTTCTGTTCTTTTAAAGCAGCTGGTACAAGCAATTGCTGGAGGCAGGTTGCTAGACTGGATGGACCACCAGTCTTTTCCAATATAGTAATTCATATAGTGGATTGCATCAAGGCTTATTCTTTTGTGGTTCTTGCCTGGTTACAATCTAGTGTGCCAAGGTTGTAGCTTTCCATGTGTGCAGGGGGAACTGGTTGGAGAAAACAAAATACCCAGGTTGTTTTTCCACTTACGGCCATATCCAGAGCAGGTGTATGTGTTGCAATAACGTTATATTTCCCTCTGCATGTTGAATCCTAATTTGGGTTAGAAATGGGAACCTGGATTATTTATTCCTTGTGAGAAGATTTCCTGGGCTGAGGTGTGGGGCTCTGAACCTCTTAGCCCAGCGAGGCGTTTAACACAGGTTGCAACCCTTGGAAAATAATGGTTTTGGAAAGGGGCTGCCAGTAGTCTCTGTAACTGCAAGGGGTGCTGCTGCTATGCCATCAGACATATTGTTGCACTTTTCCTCTGGCCTTGAAAGAGCCTGTTGCTGCTGTGTGCCAGGGGGATGCAAATCCGGATACAAGACTCACAGAACAACAAGGGCGTGGATTCCAGACAAGTTCCTTTAGCAAATAGAAGAGAATGTTTAAAAAGGGGGGAAATGTGTTTGTCCCCCCCACCTTAATTCTGATATTGGGCTAAGCCTTGTGCTCTTAACCTAGGAACCTGGGCTCCTGACTTGGTTTTTACTCTTGTTGAAGCCTAAGTAGGAACTGGCTAAGCGTGATAGGACTGGGCCACAGGCAGGGTGGATTTGATTTAAATCACTAGTCAGGGAGACTCGATTTAATCCTGGATTTCTACATAAAAGTGCATTCTTGTTGGTTGTTAGAACCTTAATACCTATTCCTCTCAACTCAGAGACAGACGTAGGTTTCATTTTTATAAGGTACACACTATAAATTTTTAAAGTGATTTGTTTTGAAAACTTTTCAGATTAGTTTGACAGCTATATCAGAAAATGAATGATTGTTTGGTTATTTCATTTACCAAAGGTAATTGAAGCAGATATTTATGAAGTCACTGGGAGGTGAACTATCTCCAATTCAACAGGTTAATCTTTAATTGGAGGATTTTCTTGCCATGCTGTATTAGGAGGAGAACATCACCAGACAGACATTAAGGTTGTTTTATTTAACTAAAACAACAACATTATGTATTCTGGATTTTTTTCTTCAACAGCAAACGTCTAATATTTTAACAAAACAAGCATATGAATTTTTGAATTTAGTTAAACATTCAAGTTTTTTATATCAGGTTTGTTTTTGTTAAAATTGTTTTTAACTAAAATAGTTAAATGGAATTTTTTTTTAAACCAAAAATTAAATCAACTGTGTCAGCCAGGCCAATATGAGATATTTAAAATATTGGCTTCTGCAGGTAACTCAGTCGTCTTCACCTGCATTTTCCTGTTTGTTCATAATCTGGAAAAGGAAAAACGAGCTTTCCTGCTTTTTCAGGTCCCAAACGATTTCTCAATTTGGAATGAATTAGTCCAAAGGAAGAAAATATTCTTTCTACACAGGCAGAAGAAGCTACTGCTGGTAAAAGTGAGATTATCACTTCAACAGTCTGAATCCAAGTGCTTAAGTGACTTCCACCAGCTCACTGGTGTGACTTTCTTTAAAACATCATCAGTAAACATATATTTCTTGAATGGTTCTTATTCCCAAACTGGGTCTCTTTTATGTCTGCTGCCATTATAGGTTTTCCCTTCTAGTGAGAGAATGGTATGGTAGATCTCAAATCAACGAAGGCTACACTCAGAAAGACCTCAAGACTTCTGGAATATGCTGCTCAAGCATTTTCATTTTGTTTCTACTGCCTGTCCCTCCCGTCTCACATTTATCTCCAGATTTCTTCTCCTTGTCCAGGTCTATTCTGCCCCCAACAATCTTCCATTCATTGAACTTTTTGAAACTTTGCACTTTTAGAAAGAGGTAAGGGATTGACTCTGTGTACCCAAATTTGCAGAGGGACAATAGGGTTGAGGTCTGTTATTTCTCATCTCTCTATTTATTTATTTATTTAAAAACATTTTTTCTGTTAACAAGCATGTTGCCTCTGGAGAGACAAATCCACAGTTTGAGAACTGCAAAACTAAGCATCTCTGATGGTATCTTCTAGACTAAGCACCGAGTCCCATTCGGTAGATAGAAAGATTCACCTAAATAATCTATACAGAAGCCCCTGGAACCCCATAAAACAGGGTCCCTAATCCATGAGCTATTGGAACTCATGTACAAAACTTTTCTTAAACATGACATGAATGTATTGTCTCATGCTATAGAATTAGAATTTATAATCCCTATTCCATGATGAGATATCTTTGAGCTATACAGGCGAGTCTCATCTTACGCTGGGGTTACGTTCCGCAATCAGTGCGTAAAGCGAAAATCACGAATAGTCAAAATTACTTTCAGTGGAATGGCGGGCGGAATCACCTGCACTACAAGTACAGTATTTAAATTGTTTTTTTCTCTCTCTCTCTTTTTTTTTTTTGCCGACTGCGCAAAGCTGAATTCGCGTATGTTAAATGTGCGTAAGATGAGACTCGCCTGTAACGTATCTTAATTAAAACTATCTTTAGATAAAATTCTTTTTGAGGAAAAAACCTATCCAAAAAATCCGATTTAAATAAAAAAAAATCATTGATTTTTATCCACCCTGGCCACAGGTCATTGTAAAATAGTCTCCTTCACTGCCCATTGCAGCCAATGGGATCTGAGAGTGGTCAGCGCCTCTGCATATTAGGTCCTAGATGTCTCCGGTGGACACTCAAAATTAGCAGGTGTTTTTGAACATTTAGGCCTAAATGATTTACCCAAGGGTAAATGAGGCAGGAAATAGAACCCAGGAGTCCTGGCTCCCAGGCCTGTCCTGTGCTCCAGCCATTAGACCAGCTTGTGAGATAAGGACTTGAAAAGATTTTCATGTCAAGTGATGTCCTCCTGAAAGTGGCCTTAGAGTGAATGGTGTGTGCTGTAAAGGAGAGGGTGTGTTTGGGTGTGGCTGTGAGCAGGGGCAGGTAGAGAAGCGAAGATGTGATGGGTGAGGAAATGGAGGCGCCCTTGGGGGCGGCTGGCCTGTGCTATTCCAGAGTATGAATCGTGGGTGAATGGATCACCCCTAGAGGAGATGTGTATAGGTGAGAGGTGAGCAGACTCAGCATGTGTGTTGCCTGAAAGAATCAGCGTCATTCCCAGTGTGGAAGGAGCTTGTTAGGGTAGCTAACTCTGCCCAAGCCACCTAACTGGTTATTTAACTGGCTCTAATGAGAGGCAAAATGCTGGGATCTTAATTCCTGTGCAGTGTGGGCCCTTCCTAGCCAGCAAATGCCATGCGAGGAGCCATGAGGATGAAGCTCACAGAGCCCCCCTCAGTCTCCTTGGAGCCTCTGGCCTTTGGTCCACTTCTGGTAATAGGACCTGCCCTTGCTGCTGCGCCCAGTGCAGAAGGAAGGAGAGGATTTCACAGAAAATGGCTTGAGCTGCTTTGAAACAGGGTCTTGGACAAACACTGGGGGTCGGATGCCCCAGTGGCACGGTTTCAAGTCTCAGCAGGGGTGTCTCTGCCCTTCTCCTGTCTTGAAATAGGTGGAGTCCCAGACCATTTGCTGTGAGCTGGGCTCTGAGACGTTTAACAACTCAGGTCAGATCCCATGGTGTTTATCCATGGCCAAAATCTGCCCCCTCCACCACTGCTGTGCAGCAAGCTTTCCACTAGCCCTCCAGTTGGCTGCTTCCTCTACCCAAGAAGTGGCTAAATTTTGGTGTTCTATATAGGCTGAGGGCTTTGGGATCCCCCTTATAATGTAAGATACACGTCTACGGGGATTTTCAGAGAAGCACTTGCAAACCGTAGCTAATCAGCTTTCCAGCTGCCCTACGTAAATGCACATGGCTTGGGACCAGATGGTGATGGTCACCATTTTGAGAGAGAGAGAGAGAGAGCTGGGTTGTGATGGGAGCACCAGCTTTGCCCTTTGCCAAGAAATGGCTTTGAGAACTGGAGCAGATGGTAGCACAAGTTCCAGGCCCTAAAAAGGGACATGCTCACCTTGCCTCTGTTGTAACTTATGAGAGAGCCTCAGAAGATGCTACAATATGCCTGGAGGGAGATGATGATCTCCCCATTTTACAGAAGGGGAAACTGAGGTACAGAGGGTGACTTCTCCGAGACCACATGGCAAGTCAGTACGTGAGCTGGAAATAGATGAAATTGCATAGAGCCGAGTTTTGCTGAAAGCCCTGCTCTAAGACGCTCTTTATTGTAGCTATTCCTTTCCTCTTGTAGCAAACACCTGCAGTGTAGTCCCTAGGCCAGTTAGACAGCATGTTTCTCAAGAGAATTTCCATTTCTTTAGCTTTATTCAGATTTACAGCAGGATCCAAAGGGGATCACCAATTCAGTTACAGCAAGAAGGCTGCAGGAGAAAGACAGACAGACAAATGCACACACCCTGGATGGTTGTACATGTGAGCACATCTGCATGCCCTTGGTCAGTATCCTGATGCATGCTGCAGAAACAAGCCCATGAGGGATTGTGTGTCAGCAACAGCCTATCTGGAGGCCCTGCAGGTTGCATGCAGCATCTCTCGTCCTGGACTGGGGGTGAGTGATGGTGCTGAGATTGAAGGGAGAGACCTGGTTGTGTGTGGCGAGCCCCGAGGCTCCTAGGACTGAGCATTGCAGAGAAAGATAAACCGGCTTTTCCTCTCCTTTAATCTCTCTGGTCCTTGCTGCTCCCCATCTCCACCCCCTTTGACTAGCCTCCCCAACAACCCCTGCTTTTCGTTTTTCTCCTGCGAGTCAGTGGTGGTGGAAGGGGGCTGACTGAACTGGGTGTTTCCCTGCCTCCTGCTGCAGGATCGTTTGCAGAGGGAGCAGGCAAGTTGAGGCATTGCTGTGGAGATGATTGAGATGGATGTTTGCAGGCTCCTCCAAAAGCTGAGTCCACTGAAAGCTGCAGAGCACAGAGAGTTCAGGCCTAGGTCTGGCATGAAACATAGTTTCTCTCGCTCTAGAGAAACACCGAGCGAGCCCTTGTGTTTACTTAGTCCTGAGCTAGTAGCACTGTCCCAAGACATGCAAACTCCGGTCAGGCAACTGCCGGCTTCCACCGTGCAGCTGTGGGACTGGGTGGAGCCCCTCCCCACCTCCCTGAGCTGTGCCTGTTCCTGACTCAGCACCCTTTGCTGTTCCCGACCTGGCACCCCACAGCTCTGCAGAGGCTCCTCAATCCTAACCTGCACCTACTTCAGTCTTGGATCCCTCCTGCAGCCGCAGCTCTGCCAGTGGCCCTCAGTTCTGATCAGCATCTTCTCCTGTTCCAGTCCTGCTCCCCACAGTGCCCTGCCAGGGCGCTTCAGTTCTGACCTGCAGCGCCCTGTCTGTCCTGGCTCTGGGTCTCTCTACAGCAGAGCCTGCCAAGCCCCAACTCTCTCTCTCGTGAGTTTAGGCTCCTGGAAGTGAAAGGCTGGGGCTGTAACTCACTGTGATGCTCCGTCCCCAGGGGTGATCAGCGGAGAGGTCTCTTCATCCTGCTGTGCGGGGTGCACCCCCCCATACCCCGCTGCTGTCGGCCTGGGGCTGCAGTGGCTAGAGTCCATGGCACCCTTTTGCTTTACTCCAGGCCTGGTGGGTAGCTGCTCTGTCCTGTGTGGTACTGGCATGCAGAGAGCTGGACTGGAGCTGCCTCTGCCCCAGTCGGAGTGACTAGAGCCGAGGCTGAGGTTGCTGTGTTTGGTTCAGGCCCCACGGTGCTGGTGGCTGTCTGCTTTTGCAAGCTCTGTGTCCGCAGCAGTGACTCCTGATTGATTTGCACCGAATAGCACCTCGGTTGCAGATCTGGCTCTGTCTCACTGTGACAACCAGGGAGGCACTGACGAGTGTTGGGCACCCCCGTCAGTGGGACCAGCTGGATGCCTCCCAAACCAACCTGCAGCCTCTGCTCTGCGCTTTCTTAGCCCTGCATTGTAGTCTAGACCTTTGCCTCCATCTGCTGAGCCTGTGCCACAAAGGAGAAATGGCTGGGAAGCAGAATTTCCTCTATATTTTTCAGTTAAATTCACTTTCAGGAATTGCTTAGGGTTAGAGTCAGTGCAGGGCTCCTGGCAGGCATTTGGATGCCTGTGTGTGGCACATGGTAGTGTCCTGCTGCTGTCATTGTGCATTCTATGTAGCTTCAGGCTCTAAACTGTATTGTTGTGTAACTGTGAGCTGTGGACCAGGTGCCCTGCTCCACCCCAGAAGCAGCTGCATCTCAGAGGTGGGTGGAATTATTCCTGTTGGTGATTGTTGGTACTGTCAGTAAAGTGCCTTCTGTCTGAGAAGAGCTAGAGGAATGGAAGACTCCTCTCCTTCTCCCGTCAGTGATCCAAACCAATCTTTTCTGTGTGATCTCTTCCCAGCTGTCAAGGGGATTTAGGCAAAATTTCCCTCCTTTTAATATTTTGGGTTATTTTATTAAATAACCTCTTTTTAAAAGCAATACTTAAGATTTCCCCAGTTTTTCTGATGCTGTACTCCTGGGCAAAGCCTTAGTTAACACAAAGGTCAGGTTGAGAATGTATTAACCTGAGTGTTTTGTTTTCCAAACACAAAGACCAAACACAGACGTTCAGCCTGAATATCTTTTGTTTTAGATGAAGCATAACCACAAACAAGAAAGAACAAAAGCAAAGCCTCCAGGAGAGAGCCCAGTGTGCGTGGGCGCCTTTGTGACAATCTGCACTGAACTGAACACAAAATGGCTGCCTGCCACACTAGACAGTAGAGGCCTTAGAGATGTAAAGGTGCAGCTTGGGTGGGTGCATGGGCACGATGGGCTCTGTGCCCTGCAGATGGGTGAATGGCAATGTTTGGGGCCTGTAAGGCCAGCTGAGATCCAAGATGTTGGAATCTCTTGAATCTTTACGTTTGGGCCTGCACTTCCGTTGGTTCAGAAGCGAGAACCAAAGTCCGAGGCTAGGAGGGAATATTGGGGTTTGTGGCTGGGTCTATCAGAGTAGTTGCAAAGTTGGCTTTTAAAACCGGCTTATTGGTGCTCTCTTTGCACCCTCCCCACGGTGGTTCTCCCCAGAGGAGCGCTTCTATCTCTCTACTTTGGGGTGGGGCCAGATCCCAAAGTCCTTCTCAAGCCAAGCTCTCTCGTCAGTTGTCGTTTGCCTGAGCTAATGGCCTCTGGATCCACTCCAAGGAGACTGTGCCCGAGATACCTTCCAGCATGGGGAGGCCAAGGTTTCCTCATCCAGAAGGATTTCTCTTTCTGCTCCTTCGCCTCCAGTCTGGGAGCTCATGTGAACCAGACACATGGTTCTCTGAACTGGAGCTTACTTACTTAGTGTATCCAGCCGGTGTGTACTGGCTGGGATGAGCAAATCCAGGGCAATTCACCAAGGACGTATGGAGAGTGAGATGCCAGTTACATCTGGACATGTTGCTACCAGCACAGGCTGCAGCTGGATTAAATTCCTCAGCCGTGAAACTCAGCAGCTTCCACTAAAGGCTCAGACTTCTGTCTGTCTGTCTCCCCTTTCAGCTGAGTTTCTGCGTCTCGCTGGTCTGTTTCCTAGGTGAGCCCGTATGAGTATTGCGGAGCTGGGATTCTACCCTGCCGTGTTTCTAGCTGTGCTGTACGTAAATACAGTGCACTGGTAGGGCCATACCTACAACCCTTGTTTTTCTGGGAATGGAGTACTGGGTGTTGTAGAAAGGGCAGCCGTGGCCATATTAGACTCTAGCAGCCACGTAAGGTACCGAGAGAGAACCAGAAACTCATGCTTTGAGCATCCCCTGGCCAATAAGTTGTAAACCCAAGGGCCTGACCTTTTGCAGTTATTAGAGATCTCGTGGCTCTGCGTATGTGGGAAGGGGCGTTGGCGCCGGTGTCCTGGCCACGTTACAATTGGGATAATTATATCCTGCCTGTGCAATTTCAAGTGGATGCAGACCTCTCCTTCACTTCATGCCCTAAGCTGCTGCTGTTCACTCCTGTTGCTGCGCCTGCAACTGCCATGCTCCACTCTAGAGCTGGCTGCATTCCCATGATCAGGGATGGGATTCCTACAACGTGTGTCAAGTAACGTTTGCAAAGCACTGTGGATCCCTGTGCATGAATGGGGCTGCCTGAGCTTAAGATCAATGTCCATGGTCTGTGTATGTGCATGGAGGAATAGCCTTCTAGGAGCTACGGACCCGATTCAATACAGCACTTCCGGGAATTCCCCTGAATCAGAGGGAACTGCTCATGAGAGCATGTGCTTAAGTGCCTTGCTGGACGGGGGGCCTATTTGGGAGAGCCAGAGACTATCCAATGGCTTTTGCGCTGAGGTGGGAAACGCTGGGATGGGTTTGTGACTAACGTAACTCTTTTCTGCCGTAGCAAGGGAGAGTAGGTTGGACCCTAAAGTGGAACGTGTTTTCTGGGCCGCTGACACAATGGGCTGTCACAGTTGCTCCCTGGCGTGGCAGCCAGCTGACGAGCTTGGTTCTCCCGTTCAGTCGGTGCAGGGAGAGCTGAACTCTTCCGCTGTGGATGCCCTTCTGCTTCCCTGCAGCGCTGGATAGTACCAGGGGCAGCATCTCCTTTGTTAGCAATGCCCGCTGTTTGCCATGGCTGACGTCATGGCTCATGATGTGTTGCAACAGCAGCCTAAGGAGAGGAGTAGGGCAGCGTTCAACGCAGCACGTGGCTCCTCGCTTTGTGCATTATCAGCCCTTTTAATTGTAGTGCGTTCTACTTAGGCTGTGAAAACAACTGGGCTTCATCAACCCGCAGCTAACGCCGCCCTTTGTGCAAGTGTTCATTTAGCAGGGCCCAATCACACGCTGACGTTCGAGGGTGTCTGGCTTTTGGCTTTGACAGGAGCGGGGCCGGAGGCATGGCGAGCCCAGAGAGGGAAACTTGTTGGAGAGTGTGATGCAACGACTGCCCCGGCCATGCAATGTACCAGCATCCGCATGGGTTCTGCTCAGAGGGAAGTTGTTCTATGCAAGATGCCGCTTGGCTGTGGGTAGCTCTGGCTGTGTGTTGGCTGATGGCATGCACAATGTGCAAGGCGCTGTCCATATGGGAGGGAAGCACAGTCCCTGCCCTGCAGAGCGGCAAAGCTAAGGGGTGCGTGAGGGGGTGAGGGGGGAAGAGCTGCCTGTTCACGCTGTCCACCTGCACGTGGATTCCTGTGCAAAGCTCTGCATCTGCTTTGGGGAACCTCCTTTCCACCTGCCGCTGTGTCTCACCGGGTAATTAAATGGCACACGCCAGAGCATGTTTGGACTCAGGAACTGGCAGGGGTGGGGAAATGGGATGTGTGGGAGGGTCTTCTCCCTGGAGGGGGAAGCGAGGCGAGAGTTTTGGGAATCTCCTCCTGCAGAAAAAAATATTTGGAAACTGCCTGCCATTTAGTGCAAAGCATCATCATGAACCAGAGATCAGAGGCCTCCTGGCTGGGGTGCTTTAGGAAGATCCAAAGAGGCCAGGGGTGAGCCCCAGCAAAGGCAGGGAAATCTGTCCCTCCTACCCCACTTTGAACACGGCCAAGGGAGAACCCAGCCGCCCCCAGTGCAGTGAGCTGAGTGTACCCTGCTGCTCCTGATGCTCTGGAGGAGATGCCAGTGCTCTGTTCTCATTGGCCGTCCCCAATCCCATTACAGCTAGGGTGGAAATCAAAAGAATTCCACATGCTTTCCAAGGGATTAGGGGCTCCCGCTCCCCTCCCCTGGCACTGTCTGCCTGCCACCTGCATCAGGCAAGGGCTGTGCAGCAGAAGGTGCTGTCCCCAAGACAGAATGGCGTTTCTGCATGTTTTAAAATAACCAAGCTTTACTAGAGTATGGGGGTGGGGGGGAGGGCGGCGCGGGAACGGACGACAACTGGAAAGTGTGTTGGCATGGACATTTCAGTTAAAACTATCGACTCGCAGGGAGTTCCGTTTTCTGGGGACGTGCAGTTAATAACAATAATCAGCAGCTCTTATAGCTCTGTTCATCAGCAGATCTCAAAGCGCTTTACAGAGGAGGTCAGTGTCATTATCCCCACTTTCCTGATGGGGAAACCAAGGCACAGAGAGGGGAAGTGACTTGCCCAGGGTCAGCCAGCAGGCCAGTGGCAGAGCCAAGAATAGAACCCAGGTCTCTTGGGTCCCAGCTCTATCCACTAGGCCTCTGAAGTGCTTTAGATTTAGATTCACTTGGAAGGACAGGGAATTAAACCAGTAAACAGGAGTGGAGCCCTTGTAGTACTAGTACTGTGATGCACTGGCTTATTTGTGCATGCCATTGTCTTCTGCTCCGCTGTGTGTCATAGACCCTGTACTGTGAACAGCTGTTGGAGATTCTTTAGCTCATTGTAGGGGCTTGGTTTGCACTTGGTTTCCCAATGGCCATGGTGTGTAGCATATTGACAGCACGTTCCTAGGGAATGTGAATTTGCTGATACTTGGCTCTTAAAGTTTTACATCAGTCTATCCCACTGGCCTGGGGGTCCCTGATTACTGTCATCACCTTCCATTTTACACATGGGAAACCAAGGCACAGAGTGGTTAGGTGACTTGCCCAAGGTCGTGCTGCAGGTTGGCAGCAGAGCCAGGGGTAGGACTCGGGAACCTGACCCTGATTCCCTGCCCCATTCTCAAACCACTAGTTAATGCTGCCTCTCTCCGTACCCCTGCTATATGGGCTAACCCCAAGGCAATAGGAATCCCCACCACCTGGGTAACAGGTGTCTCTTCCTAGCTTGGCCCAGTGCCTTCTGGATGAAGTTTCAGTTCCGTCCCCTGCTTCTGACAATTTTGGGGCATGTCCTTCACTCCGTACGGTGTGATCCTGCTGGAGCATGAGCTGTATGTTGGACATATGGACTCATCACGCAGACTAGGCTCTGGCTGGAATGTAGTGCTGGGTCGAGGCAGACTGAAGCAGCCACACTGTTAATATAGCGACCTCAAGGACACATATTCCTGGCAGGGATCCAGCTTGTCTGATGCTGTCAACCTCTGTCCTTCCTCCAAACACTGAACAGGACGGAGCCATCGGTGATACGTGTACAAACAGCCCCATGTGCTCCCGGTATGGGACATGTGCCTGACCCATCTGGCAGTGCCGAGGAATCCCACAGGAGCATGTCTGTAAGGTCTGCAGGGAAGGCCCTCTGAGCCCTGTGCCTAAGGGCTGGGGGAAGCAGGGAGCGGACACCCGAGGGAGCAGAAACATCTTATGTACCAGGACTTACAAAAATAAGCCTCCGAACTGGGACTGAAGATGAATCTCCAGAGGGACTGGAGCTGAAGCCTGTGCAGGGTGGGGCTGTAGGGTACCCTGGGGAAGAGAAGGGGCACAGAGAGCCCTCGGCTCCCTTCCTGCCCTGGGCTCCTCTCCCACCCCCAAATGCTTGGCCCTCCGGCCCCCTCCTCCTCAGTGCTCACTGATCCCAGCTGCCTGGTGTCCTCCCCACACCCTGCCAGGCATTGTTTCCCCCTGGATGAGGGACACTGCAAGGGAGAATTAGCAGACTCCCCTTCTGTCTCTCCACACTGCAGCTGCAGCCAGCCTCTTGCACTTTTCCTTGGGTTGTGCAACAGACCCAGCCCTCCCCGCATGCCAGATGGTGCTGGCCTGCCCTTCCCGGGGATCCTCTCTCCATAGTCCTGATGAATATTCAGCAGTGAGAGACAGAGGTTCAGCTCCCCAGAAGAGCAGAAGGGGTGGGGGTAGGGCCATGCCAGCCAGCGGGAATGAACTCAGCGATGCCCATGCGAGGGGAGGGGAGCAGAGCTTGAGAGGAAGGGACCCCAGTGCTGGAGAGGGCAGAGAGGAATGCTGGGGAACGCTGACAAGTGAGGGGCATGCACCATTGTAGAGAACAGATCGGGGAGGTGTGGGGAGGGCGTGTGGTCTGGTTTGGTTGCCAAGACCCCTGGGTTCTATTCCTGGCTCTGCCAGACTCTGTGTCACCCCCTGGGCAAGTCATAGCGCCTTGCTACGCCTCAGTTTCCCCCTCTGGAAAATGAGGATAATTCTGATCTGCCTCTCATGGGGCTGTGAGGCTCAGGCCAGGTCCACACAAGAAATGTTTGCTGATCTAGCCGTGGCAGCTGGGTGGTGGTTGGTTTTTGTATGGCATTTCTAAACTGTCCCAGGCCCCCGGGTAGGCCCAGTTATACTGGCACAAAAATGCTTTTGCAGACACAGATTATGTTGCTCTGAGAAGCAGTATAAGCTATACCAGCAGAAGCACTCTTTTGCCGGTATAAACTGTGTCTTCACATGGGGGGCTTAGCAGGATAACCCTGCCAGCAAAGCTTTCTAGTGTAGCCCTGGCCTTAGCCAGTGTTTGTCAAGTGCTCCAAGCTTATGCTCTAATAAATTTGTTAGTCTCTAAGGTGCCACAAGGTCTCCTGTTCTTTTTGCGGATACAGACTAACACAGCTGCTACTCTAAAGCTCCATGTGTATCTGTGTTAGTTACCCTTCACACTTTCCTACCACTTTGCAAGCCTTCATTAGTGCTGAGAGGAGACAGGTCAGCATCATTTTCCAGATGGGGAAACCGAGGCAAAAAGTGGGGCTGTGGCTCACACAGGATCACAGGGAGTCAGTGGCAGAACCAGGAATAGAATCCAGGAGTCTAGTCATTAAACAGGCTCCCCCCTGTATAGGTGTTTCTGTAGTACCCACAGGGTCTGCGACCCACAGGGGTTTGGCGGGGGGATGGTTATCAGACCGTGGGTTTGCTAATAATTCCCCAGGTCCCTCTCCCCGTGAGCCTTCCAGACTCCTTGTCCCCACAGGTGTCCAGGCAGGGACAGCCCCCAGGCCAGCGTGTTCTTGGGTCGTGCCCTCCCTGGAGTACCGCCGGTCACTTGGGTGGGACAGGCCCCGGGCGAATGTCTCCGTATGCAGGAATGGGGTGGAGGGATGTCCTGCTTGGCTCGGTGACGAGGTGTCCTGCGCACCCCTCTCCCCAGTTAAAGAGAAGTCGGCCCAGTATCTGAAGGGAGGCTGCTCTGCTGGGGTATGCCCGCTGACTCAGCACTAGGGCCACTCTCATCCCTCCTGAGCTAGTCGGTTAGATCTGCTTTGGGGTCGTTTTTCCGTATTGTCCCATCCCCCAGTGCTATCCGAGAGCTCGGAGGGGGCGGGGGGGAATGATTGTGCCAACCAGGGTTAAACTGCCTAGTGCTCTGGGAACAACTGTCCAACCCCCTGCCCATCCCATGTCTGTCTGTCTGTCTCTGTCCATCCAAGCCTGGGGATAGTTGCTCCTGAGCTGTGTCTGCCTCATCACACTGGTCTGTCCCAAAGGCTTGCCCTTAGTCCAGGAAAAGCCCCTGCTACTCTGGACGCCAGAGTGGAAGTTCCCGCTGAAAATCTGCTAGCTCCTGACAGCTGGCAACTTGGGTTTGGAAGAGAGCAACAGGTCTGCTCCCTCCAGCAGGGCCCAGTGAAAGGGCTCACTGGAATTTCCATGGGCACAGGCCGACGGCTCCCCTGGCTTTCCCAGGACCCTCTAGGTGGGAGCTGGGATCAAGCCCCATGGCTCCCTCTTGCCTTTGCTCTGCAGCCCATACAGGCTTGTTCCTGCTGGGCTGTATCGCTCCGGGCAGCTGCTCTGGATTTAGTTTCCTGGAAGCCGGGCGGGTGGGAAGCGTTTGCTGAACTCTTCCCACTCTGGATACAGCATCTGTGCTCGGGGACAGACACTGGGCCTGGAGGGGAGGAGGGGGTGCAGGGGAGGGGCTGCTTTTCTTTTTCAATGAATTAGCTGTGCAGTTGGAACAGCTGGGGGCCGGTATTCACTCCCCTGCTGGCCTCCAAGGAGATGCAGAGATCCAGGGAGATGAGATCCCTCCCCCCACTTCGCCCCGCTCCTCTCCCTGTCCTTGAGTTCACACTTCTCCAGCCCCGCTCTCTGTATGGAGGCTGCTGCACTGGCAGCGTCTCTGTGCGGCTGGTTTTGTGCATCTTCCTGCCGGATCCCGAGGCACAGATGAGTGTGAAGGAGAGAGGCAGCAGAAAGTGCCAGGGATGCTGAATGCTGGGGGGCAGCTGGATAAAGGCAGCAGCCTCAGCTGGGACCCCTGGTGTGGCAGGAGTTCTTGGCTGCGTAGCCCCATCTCTGGAGGGTCCCTTGGTGCCAGAGCCCGCCAGCCGCCGGGATGGTGGTTTTCCTCAGCAGAAACCTGCCCTCCCTCCTGGCTCTGTTTAAGAAGAAAGGTGAGTACAGCCTCGGTGGGACGAACCCTTGTCCTTATGTAACCCTGGCCATAGGCGATCTCCAAGCATGAAGCCTCCCTGCCCCCCTTGTGTTGTGTGGCTGGGCTGGCTCCCCGGCTTCCCTAGAAGGATCCCGTTCTAGCTGGCTGCCTCTCTGGGTCGGGCAGGGAAAGGTCACCCCAGCAGTGGCTGCTCTTGTTAGGAAGTTAACGGAATAAACCAGCGAGCTGCTTCCTGCCTGAAGATGACTCGCAGGGTGTGCCCGGGCTAGGGGAGCGATCGTGCTGAAATCACAGCAGTAAAGGGCTTGGTTGGGGTATGCACGGTCTTATGGGGGTGGACCGGGGTCCTGGATGAAGGCATTGGCCCTGGCGGGGTGTGTGAGAGAGCTCCTGAGTCCCATAAACTGGGTTGCGTGTGCTTTGTAGTCTGTGTCCCAACTTATCCAGGATGCTTTGGCCCTGCTGTTTCTGCCCATGTCCGACCCTGCGGCTGGCTGGCTGGCTGCAGATGCTGCCTGGCTGGGAGAGAATCTCTTTTTCTGTGCGGCTTAGCAGGGTGGAATCCTTTCTATTGTCCTGTGTCCTTTCCCCATTGTGCAGATCTGGAGCTGCTGCAGCAGTCCGTATTTCATCTGCCTGGCTTTTAATCTGAGTGCATACATGGGGTGTGTGCAGCCGTGGCAGAGATGCTGTGGAGGAGGGGTGGTTCTCTAGCTATTTGGGTTAGAGGCCCTGTGTGTGTGCGTCCTGAAGACGGGGCGACTGGTGAAGAAGACACTGGCAAGTGTGTGCAGGGGGACGGTTGGTGCCTCTGTGGTGATTCCACGGCCTCGGTCAGCTACTCATCCTCTCCCGTCCTTTCTTCAGCACAAAGTTGTTTTTCTCTCTACTGCTGCAGGGCACCTAGAATGAGATGAGCTGTAATGGGCAGGAAATGTAGGCTGAAGGGGGAGAGCCTGCCGAGCTGACTCAGCACCCGCTTATCTCCCAGGGTAGACAGTGGGAAGCATGACCCCCCACAGAACTCCTCCAGGGCAGGTTACTTAGATCCTGGAGCCCGGGACAGCTAGTGAGAGCCAGCTGCTGATGCCTCAGTCCACTGAGCTGCTGTGTTCATGGAGGCTGTTTTGAGATGAGAATCTAGTGTGCTACCACAGGGAAGGGGATGATTTCACTGGAATGGGGTAGGAAGTGTGGCCTAATAGATAAAGGAGGGGACTGGAAGTTAGGAGATCTGGGTTCTGCTTCTGGCTCGACTGGCTGGGTGACCGTGCGCCAGTCGCAGCCTCCCTCTGTGCCTCAGTTTCCCCATTTTTAAAAAACTGGGTAAATACTTCCCTGCCTCACAGGGGGATTGTGGGGCTCAATAAATTCCTGTGTTTGAGGGGCTTTGAGATGCCTGGTTGCAGTGCTGTAAGGGGTGTAAATGCTGAGGTGGGAAGAGAATCTTCTGCTTTATTTACTTGTTTCGCTTCAGACTCCCATCCCCTCCCCTGCCACTTATCTCCTTTGCTGGTGGCAAACCCGCATCCAATGTACAAACTCACTTTCCCTCGACAAGGATGCTGGTAGATGGTTGGGCCCAGCGTCTGCACCCCCAGCTTTGTCCTTCTCAGGCAAGTGAGGATGAAAGTCCCCAGCGTTGGCAGCATTTGGGAAACCTGTCTCCAGTGTATCGATTTGTTGCTAAGCTGAGAAAAGGCAGGTGGGGGGTGAGGTGTTCAAGGGCAGCCTGGAGTCAGCATGTAGAAGGCTTCAGTGCACTAGTAATTAGTGGGGTGAAGTAGGGCAATGACTTGGGCTAAGAACCAGCCTGGACTCCTGGGTTCTATTTCCAGCTCTGCCTGTGATTGGCTGGGACACCTCTTTCAGAGATGAATTGATTCCAAGGCCAGAAGGGACCATGAGATCATGTCGTCTGACCTCCTCCGGAGCACAGGCCAGAGAACTTCCCCCCAGTTCCCCCTGCATTGGGCCCTATAACCTGTGTTTGACCAGAGCATCTCTTCCAAAAAGGGAGTTTTGCTCTGAAGATGACATCGGGGCAAGTCCCTTCACCTCTCTGTGGCTTGGGATAATAATCCTCCCCTCCCTCTGACAGCATCTGAGTGTGAAGTAGGGTTCGAAGGTATAAGTGCTACCTGCCTGGAGAGAAGAGGTGCAAAGCTGAGGGAAAGTGTGAGATGATGGACAGAAAGGAGAATGTGGGAGGAAGGCCTTGGGGAATGGGAAGGAGAGAGCCAGTTCGGAAGGTGCGTGGCTGGGGGGGAACTGATCTTCAAACACAGAGTTTGGTAGGTCCCAGTTATTGTCCTGGTCATCAGCCCTTTCCCTCCTTCATCTCGGCTGGCTGTGAGAAGCCCAGGGAGAATACTCTGAAGTCAGTGCTTCCTCCTTCCAGCTGGGCTGTGGGTAGGAGAAATGAATGCAAATTTCTGGTGTGGATAAATAAGGCCTTGTCTATGCACGCAAGTCGTACTGCTGTAGCCATAGCGGGATAGTTACAGCAATACCAACCCTCTAGGGTGGATGCAGGTCTACTGGTATAAAGGTGGTTTTACCATGTACCGGTCTCTTCCTGTACGGGAATAGCTATACTGGTAAAATTGCCTCCACAGTAGGGCTTGCACTGGTACAACTACTGATAGAAAATCACACCCCTGACCGACAGTTATACTGGTACAAAATCTGTGTAGACAAGACAAAGGAAGTAATATCCAGTAACTGGAGCAGGGGGTTGGGTCTCAAAGCCCCTAGGCTCTGTTCCTAGCTCTTCCACTGACTCACTGTATGACTCTGGGCATGTGATTTGTGCCTCAGTTTCCCCATCTGTGAAATGGGGATACTTATCTGGGAATAAATCCCACTGTAGCCAGTTAGTGACAACTTTGAATCCTGTGCTTAAACCCTGCAGCTGCTCAGAACTTCACAGAGACCATGGGGATAGAAAGTTGGTCCTCCTGTTTCATTTCCAGTCCACAGGCCCCTGCCACTTGAATGTAAGGAGATTCTCTTTTAGTTATTATCCACATAGGGACTATAACTCAGTTGAGCTATTTTGATTCCTCCTAGCGGAAGACAATGATGCCCCCAAAAGCTAGTTTATTACAATATATAGCAACTTTGTGGGGAAGAGAGGCAGTTATGATGCTTAATTAGTGTTTGTAATGTGCTTTGAGATCCTCAGATGAAAGGGGCTGTATAATAAGGACAATGGATTATTGGTCATTTATTGGCTCCAAGTTGCACTATAAATAGCATATCAATACTATTATTAGGGGTGTATTTAAGGGCCTGACTGTTTCTCAAGGTATTTTGATCACTAGGGCAGCAGTAAATCAGCCGGCAATTACCCTCTACCCTCGAGATTATGCCAGACAGCCCCCTGGTCCCATCCTGCAAGGCACTGGGCACCCTCTGCTCCCATTGGTTTAGGATTGGCTCCTTAGTCCCTGAGGTGGCTGCAGCTCCCAGAGATGAAGTTGCAGGCTTTGGGGCTCTGTGGAGGGCTCTCCCCCGTGCTGGTGTGGCCTGTCTCTTTAAGCTGCCCGGAGCTGCTGGCTCATTTGGTTTGTGTGCAAGGTGCACAGATATTTCTGGTCTCAGTCATGTGATACACCCTGGGGAGCTTTCACTTATTCAGTGCATTCATTTTAAAGGCACAGGATCCACTTCCAAAAGAGCAGAGTCAGACCTGCAGCCTCCCGCTGCCAAAGCCAGGGGCTGGTGGGGAAGGTATCAGGTCACCTCTGCCAGCACAGGGCTGTAAGAGGAGCTGCCAGTGAAGGGATCTGCTGCAATGGATACCGGAAATGCAAAAGCCCTGGACTCGCCTAGCTGGCTTGCTGATTCCTGCTGGCATCACAGAGTCAGAAATGCCAGGCCATGGGGATACAGACTCCGGCAGAGGAGGGATGCCAAGGGGAGTGTGACCGGAGGAGGGGTTCCTGGAGCAGAGACTGCGGCCAGGTCTACGCTATAAACGTACATCGGTGGAACTACATTGCTCAGGGGTGTGAAAAATCCACCCAAAGCAAATGCAGTTAGGCCGACCTAACCCCTGGTGTAGGCAGCACGAGGGCGATGGGAGGGCTTCTCCCGTCAGCATAGTAGTGTCTTCACTAACGTGCAACAGCTGCGCAGCTGCAGCTTGTTAAGTGTAAACCTGCCCTGAGCACTGACCTTCCCCAGCAGGGCCAGGCCCTTACCTATCTAGCTTTGCCCCTAGCTTTGTCAGGGAGAGCGAGTTAACCCTGGCCGTGCCCCGCAAGGGCGATGGAGATCCTCTTAATGCTTAGGAAGGATGCACCAAGCAGGCACTTGAGAGATCTGGGGTCAGTTCCCGGCTCTGCCACAAGTTGCTGTATAATGCACTGAATCTACCCTGGGCATCAGATCCTGTCTGTAAAGGATGGGATGGCCCCTCCCTACCTGTGGCCAGGCTGTGAGGGGCTCGCATGGCTGGATGGGCATTGCGTGGAGCCCTAGGTGTGAAGCAGGAGTCGTCGGCATCCCATTGGTGTGGCCAGGGCTATGTGTGAGCAGGACCAGGTGGGAGCGAGAGAGCCTAGGCCTCCAATGAGTCCAGGGGACTCACGCCTGCTGCTTCACCAGAAGTCCCCCAGTGTCCCCCTATTTGCACATCTTCTTCTATTTGGGCTCCCCCCCACGTTCTGTAATGCACTCTTCCCTCTGCACCCCCCTGCCCCCCAACCAGGGCACCAGGATTCCTTCAGGCCGGGTGGCTGCACCGCTCTGCTTCCGTCTTACTGACAGAGTCAGTCAACCAGGAGCAAGGGTGGGAACAAATAGTTGTCCCCCGATGAAGTCACCGCACCGGGAAGCTGTGAGTGTGAGGGCAGCTCAGCACTGACGGGGGGTGGGGGGCCTGGGCCTGGAGCTGCCTCTTGCTGTCTCCTCCCTGTCCCAGGAGCCCCGGCTGCAGGTGCTGGGATGTGGTGGTGCAAGGCTGATTCCTTTTGCCTTCCCAGGCTCTGCCAAGGCTGAGAACAAGAAGAGGCTGAATGTCCAGTACAAGGCGGGAGCGGAGCAGCCCGACAATGTCTTCTTCCCCAGCAGCCGCCCGCCGCACCTGGAAGAGCTGCACAACCAGGCTCAGGCAGGGCTCAAATCTCTGCAGCACCAAGGTACGATCCGTCCCCCACGGGGCTGCTCCAGGTACTCTGCTCCTGCTTTCGCCTGAGCATGCATCCAGGGGGAGAGGGTCTCCCAGGGGGTGGGGCAGGCCCAGGTGCTCCCTGGGGATACTAATGAGGCACGGCACGCCCTGGTGTGAGGCAAGCGTCAGAGGACGCAGCACTGGTGCAGCCAACACACTGAGGGGAGGAAGAGCCAAAGCAGGAGGGGGGTCACATAAATCTGACACCCCCCCGACCCCACCCCCCAAATCTCACTCTCTCACACAGGCCCAGTATATATGTTTCAGCAGCCTGCACCCACCCATGCTGCCACCCACACCCCACCCCCCCCCGCACCTGCTTCTTGGTTGGACAGGCGGGGCTGTGGGTGGGCTGTTTTTGTGTCTGACCAGAGTCCAGTCACTGTGGGCCTGGCAGAGAAGGTGGAGTGGTTGCGGCTGGGGGGAAGGGGGCATATTGATCTGCAGGACACGCAGGGCCAGCGTCACCTGCTGTCCCCCAGCCCTGCTCTGGGCTGCTCTGTTCCTGCGCCCCAGGGCCGGGCCTCCAGGCACAGCCGTTCCGCCAGCCCACAGTTTGATGGGACGACTCCTCTCTTACATTTCCCTTAGGGATTTTTTTCCATCTTTCCTCTTCCAGAAAAACAAAAACAGACCAGAAGTGGCTGGGACTACGGAGACAGCAACAGCATCCAGGTGGGTGACTGCCTTCACCCCACCTGCCCCTGCCCGTGGCTCTCTGGGCTAGGGTGCTGGTTGGCATGCAGTGCACTCTGCTGATACACAGGGCAGTCATTGCCCCTGCAGTGGGGGCAGGTACAGCGCTGGGCGGGGAATGTTCCTGGGTGCTCCCCCGCCCCAATCATGGGTAAGGCCTGGGCATCCCCGAGACATTGTCTCTCGGGTGCCTTCCCACTCACGCTGGGTCTAAAGGAGCCGGGCAGTGAGGGAGCATCCTGGCAAGCAGCTTTTCGGGGGCGATGGCCAAGGAAGGGAAACCCTGGGGGTCCAGGAGGGACACAAGGAGTGAGAGATGCAATCAGATGCTGTGGCACTAGGAAGCAGCAGGACGTATGAGCTGATAGGGCTGAGTCCTGGTGCATGCTTTTCCGTTCACTGGAGTTATTCCCTTAGGTTTATTTTGGCAGTAACAAGTGGTGGGGAGGGCCTGCCCAACTGTGACCCACTTGGCCCCATGTCCACAGATCCTCCCCAGTCTCTAACAGCCAAAAAATGCCCACCCCTTTGGCCAAAGCTTGGTTTCAGCCTGTCTCTGGGCCTCTGACCCTGCTCCGCCCACGCCCTTCCCACTCCTAGAGCCTCACTGGGTGTATTTGCTCCAACAGCTGACTGTCTGGTTTTTTGCTTTCGTAACCCCTTTGGTGGCAGATTGAGAGGCAGAAAGCTGAGAGGTGAGACTGTAACTCAGTAGGGCAGACAGAGCCACTGGGGAAGGCAAACCTGAGACCTCTGTCCTACACAGTACCTCAGATAGAGCCCTGTGGGGCAGATTCTGAACTCCTCCATATCAAATGTTTGAGGGAATTTGGAGAAGAGCAGCAAATATGATTCATACGCTGGCATGGTTCATCTAAACGTATCCAGCTGGGCAGAGGCTAAGTGGAGGGTACCTTTGTCTTCGCCAGCATAATGCTCGCTATGCCTTGTGAGAGAGGGATTATCATCTCTGCTTTGCAAAATGGGGAAACTAAGGCAGAAAGCAGCTAAGTGACTTGGCCAAGGCCAGCCAATAAGCCACTGGAGATGGAACCCAGATCTTGTGACTCCCAGCTTGAACGACAAGACTATTCATATTGGCTGCAGACACCCCAACTGCAGACCATTGATTTGGTTGCCATATTATCAAGCAAGGAAAACGTAGGTTGAATGTCAGGATGTATTTCCCACAGATAGGGTCTGATGGGCTATGAAACGGTCTCCCAAGGGAATTTGGGGGAGCCCCAGAGCTGGCGATGTTGGAAATGAGACTGGACAAAGCTCTAGCAAAGGAGCAGTGCAGCACTGGGCCGTGAGCTAGCAGCCTTAATGCCCGTGAGTGTGTAGATGGGGGAGGGAGGAGGCACAGAGAAGAGGAGGGGAAGATGGACAGCGTGGTGGTTTTCAGCGAGAGGCAGCAGAAATAAACTTCAGGGTGTTGCCGGCAATGCAGCTGCCCATTTGCCAGCTGGGATTTTGTGCTGCTGTTTCACCCAGGGAGGGGGCTCTGGGGTCCCGCTGCGGCAAACTGCAGCTCCACCGCTGTGCAATTGTTTGCATCCCTCCCCATGCCCTTCCTAATCAGCTACAGCCAGGCTGCTCCCTCATTCCCATCTGGCATGTTCGAGAGGCACTCCCCTCCCTTGGGCAGAATGAGATGAAATCCTGGAAGCTCAGGGCGCACGCAGTAGTGCCGAGGGCTGGGTGGACCTCTCATTCTGGCTCACACCAGGGTTATGCCAGTTTGGCTGCACTTCGCTTGGGAGCCAGGTTAAATTCAACTGCAATCAGTGGATCCCCAGTCAGACAACTGCAGCTGGCCACTCGCTGCTAAGGGCTCATTTTCACGGGTAGGTGAAGTAGGCAGCGCCATCTGGTGCCAGGTCAGGTCACTTCTGGGCATTCATTCCCTCTTGCTGGGTCCCCTCTGTCAAGGGGGCCCAAGGGCTGGCTGAACGCACCCTGGGGCAGAGGGCTTTCCTGCCTGCCCTCTCTGGCCGTTGGGAGGGTTCTGCCTGCATGCAGATGGGGCTGACTCATAACACTGGGCCTCCGAGAAGTTTTATGTCTTCAGAGTGCGTAGCTGCTGAGTCACTTTCTGGCTGAGAAGGAGCCCAGTTAGGGGACTCTGATGCTGGGGAGCGGCTTGCACAAGGAGGGAGGCATCTGTTCCTATAAGGCTCAGGACTTATTTGAACCTGTTCTCCTCCCCACGCAGTCTTCCCACGCCTCTACGGAGGAGGATGAGATCTCCTTCCGAAGCAGGACCCAGTCGTGCACAACGGAGAATGCCTCCGAGGATGCCCTCTCCATCCGCTCAGAGATGATCCAGAGGAAAGGTACTAGCCACGGGCGGGGTGGGAGTTTTGGGGAGGGTGAGCCATCTCGGCAGTCTGCTCTGGCGAGAGTGAAGCACAAAATCCAGCCGAGACGTGTGAGCTGGGGTTTGGGTGGCCTGAGGACTGCTGGGTGATTCCACAAGGGACATCAAGCCTGTCCTTTGGGCCAGAGGTTGCAGCTGAGATGGGGGGAGGGACTGTTCCGGGATTAGGGCAGGGCCGCTGGCAGGGAGTGGTAGTACTCTTCCAAGCTCTGCCCAGGGCAGCTGTCACTCCCAATAGATTGTGCAGATGTTCGTTGTATGCTCACACAGCTGTCAGGTCGTCCTGAGCCTGGCTCCCCTGCACTGGGGCTGGACTGTGCTCTAGGGCAGTAGCAGGGAGAACTCCTGTCAGAATGACACCGGAATGGTGGGAGATCATTTCCCTGATAGCTTTATCAAGGTTTACCAGGACTCAGTTTCCACACAGGCATTCCTTCGTTAGCCCCAATGGCTACTCGGTGTTGATTACATCCAAAGTATCAATATAAACATAAACAGCCTTATATTTGATACCCAGCTACAGTCCAGTTGCAAGCATTGGCTAAGATACTTACAGCTGGTTCAGACCTGGGAGACGCCTTCCCATCATGGCATGGCTCCAGAGGGGTAAGGAATGCTCTGACAAAGCAGCCCTAGAACGCGGGGCATTTTGTGCTCTGTAACAAACAAGCGACAACATTGCTGGTTATTGGACCTTCACTAAACTCAGCTATAGCAGCTGAGAGCTGCACTCTGCTTTCTCCAAGGTTTTCTTCTTATCTCACTTTGCCATATTTTCCCCTGCTACTGGACTAAGCATTTCCTGCCAATTATTCGCTGCACCTGGTGCCCAAAAAGAAAAGGAGTACTTGTGGCACCTTAGAGACTAACCAATTTATTTGAGCATGAGCTTTCGTGAGCTACAGCTCACTTCATCGGATGCTCATGCTCAAATAAATTGGTTAGTCTCTAAGGTGCCACAAGTACTCCTTTTCTTTTTGCGAATACAGACTAACACGGCTGTTACCCTGAAACCTGGTGCCCAATTACCCATGTTTTCTTTATTTCTAGTGCTTGGCCCAACCCTTAAATAAGATACCTGGTATTTCCAGGGTTGTTACAAGTTTACCACAAACAGTTCCCCTTTCTTATGGTCTCGGTCTTTTTGGTCACAGACCTGGGGCCTCTCACTCATGGTAAAATCCAACCTCAATTTAAAACCATTGTTTACTTAGGTCTGATGTGGGCCTGTGTTCCTACAGAGGCGCATACCGTGGGCGGGCGACGTCACAGTGGCTGGTCCCTGCTTACCAGTCTGGGACTTTATTTCATCGTAACTGCATTTCAGGTTCCACCTTCCGGCCTCACGACTCCTTCCCCAAATCCTCGGAGAAGGCAGGGAAGAGGAGGAAGGAGAGGAGGACGACGGTGCTGGGCATCCCCCAGCATGTCCAGAAAGAGCTGGGTAAGGAGGGCAGATGGGCCTTGCTGAAGGGAGAACTCAGGGACAGTGGTTGCTCCGTGTGCACAAGTGAGCCAGAGTTCTCTCCCTGCTGAGACTTCAGCTCTGGCTCAGGCTAGGAGCTGGCTTATTCCTGGAGGTCCCCCTGCCACCCGTTTAGCAGTGGAGTGTCCAAGGGGCAGCGGGGAGGAGTCAGAGTGTAAGGCAAAAGGGACCACCAGAGCCCCCGATCTGATCTCCTGTGTAGCAGAGGCCCTCACCCCATCCAGCCACGTCACACCCTGCCCGACAATCGGAAACAGACCATGGTATTACAGCCCTCAGGAGTCTGAACTCCTGGGTGTCACAGGGAGAGAACAGGTGGACTGAGCTGCACTGAGGCCCCGGCCTGGCCAGCGTTGATTAAGTGAGCCCTGCCAGCCCATAGTAACCCCTGTATGCAATCAGCAAGGGCTGCCTGCCCGCCAGGATCGGTTTATAATGATACCGGGTTTTGCTCCTATCCACCCTCAGGTCTGAGAAACAGTCACGAGCTGAGGAAACGCCCTGGCAGTGTTTCCCCCAGAGACGGCCCCAGGCAGGGCGGGAGCCCCCCCAGCATGGCATCCCAGCCCTTGGTGAATGGTGACGAGGCAGACGGTGGCACAATCCACATCCCCACCATCAATGGAAACCTGCAGCCCCCACCAGCCCCCAAGGGCGGCGCTCGCATATCCCTGCAAGCCCTGGAGGAGGCAGAATCAGACGCAGCGATCCAGAGGCACATCGACCGCGTCTACTACGACGACATGCTGCTGGGGAGGAGGACGGCAGCCAAGCTGTCTCCCTTGCTGAGGCCGAAGTCACTGGCTGTGCCGGGCATGACCACCAACGCCAGCCCTCCTCCGGAGCTGCTGGGCCCTGTTATGTCCATTTCCCCCCAGGCCACCTACATGTCCAAGATCATTCCCAACGCCGTCCTGCCCCCCATGGTGGACGTCATCGCGCTGAGCAGGAGCAGCGTGCGGACGCTGAGCCGCTGCAGCCTGGTTTCCTCCAGCCCAGCCTCAGTCCGCTCCCTCGCCCGCTTCTCGGAGCCTGGCGGCCGCAGCCGGGAGCACTCCTCCTCCAGCGACAACTGGAGCCACTCCCAGTCCACGGAGACCATAGTGTCCGACAGCTCCACCATCTCCTCGCAGGGCGGCTCCGACAGCAGGAAGGGGGAGGCTGGGCCGCCCAGCGAGGCGGATACGGCAGGCCGGTCCGACACGGACCAGCTCAGTGTCTACAGTGCCGCGAGCTGCACCAACTCCTGTGCCAAGGCCAGGCCCGCCTACAGAGCCCACGGCCTGCTGGCAGCGGGGCTGGGGGGCAGCAGTGGCAGGGCCTCCCCTGCGTACAGCACCGGCAGCGTGGCGGGCAGCTCGGACACCGTGAGCGTGAGGAGCGACCGCTCTTCCACGCGCAGCGTATCCCTCAGGAAAATGAAGAAACCGCCGGCGCCCCCTAGGAGGACCCACTCCCTGCACCAAAGGGCTGAGCAGCAGCAAGCGGTGGGCGAGGGGGGGCAGAAAGTGCTGGGCCTGCCCCCTAAGCCAGATCCCCGACACCAGCGTGAGCCGTGGACACCGTGCCTGGAGAGCCAGAGCCCCCTGGGCGAGGACGAGGTCTTCTCGCCCGGCTCGCTGAGCGAGACCAGCAGCATCCGCTCCGAGAGCCTGGCCTACTCGGCTGACGCCAGCTCCCCCGACGTGTCCCGGTGCAGCCCGGTGCCGGGGGAGAAGCTCCGGAGGGAGGTGGAGGGGGTAGCCGTCATCCTCAGGGAGCAGCAGGCCCCCCCCAGGCAGAGCTCCCCCGAGGGATTCAAGCGCACCATGTCGCCCTCCAGTGGCTACTCGAGTCAGAGCGGCACCCCCACCCTCCCCACCAAAGGGCTTGGCCCTCACGCCTCGTCTCCAGGAAAGAGGAGGCCCCAGCCAAAGAAACCGGAGAGGGTCTGCTCGCTGCAGTCTCCTGTGCTGTCCATCTCCTCCTCCCTGGCATCCTTATCCTCCTCCACCTCCGACCCAGCCCCTGCAGAGACAGTGGCTCCCCCAGCTGGCCCGGCCCTTTCCTTGCAGAGTAGAATGGACAGGTTCATTATTCCTCCTCACCCCAAGGTGCCGGCCCCTATCTCCCCCCCACCTGTCAAACTCCGGCAGGCAGCGCCTTCTGCCAGCCCCGCTGTCTCCTCCCCTGCCCCAAGCACGGCCAGCCAGGAGCCCTCGGCGCTTCCCAAGCCCACTAGCAGGTCACCCCCTCCATCTCCTCCACCTCCCTACCATCCTCCTCCACCACCAGTGAAAAAGGGTGAGGCAAGCCCAGAGGACCCCCACTCAGAGACTACTCAGGAGGCGCCTCAGGACCCCTCGTGGCCCCCACCTCCCCCCCCAGCGCTGGACGAGCAGGATCTGTCCATGGCGGACTTCCCTCCTCCAGACGAGGCTGGCTTCTCCACCCTGCCGGAGCCTCTCCCTGTCACTGGAACCGCGGTGTCTTCCTCTGTCGCAGCCCAGCCAGAGCCCACGGGCTCAGAGCAGCCGGCCAGCCTGAAAGCAGCACCCACAGGGGATGGTCCAGGGGCAGCCTCACTCGCATTCTCCACCAAAGTCTCCTCGAGGATTCAGCAGCAACAGGGCCCGTTGGCTGGGTCAACACTGCCAGCTCCCGCCATGGAGTTGCCCATGCTGATCACCGTGCCCCCATCAGCCAGAGCAACGCCCGGCTTGCAGCCTAGCCAGCCCAAGCATGCTGTGGCTGCAGCCCCACCCCCTGCACCTGCGGCTCCAGCCCCGCCCATGGTTCTCCAGCCTCAAGCAAGCCTTAAGAAGACAACGAATGGCTCCCAGCTGGATCCTAAGAAGGAGCCTGTCTCTCGAAGTAAGAGCAACCCCACGCCAAAGGAGGACGCTAACCTCCCCATCGTCACTCCCTCCCTGCTGCAGATGGTACGCCTGCGCTCGGTCAGCGTGCATGCGCCGGCCGGCCCGGGCAAGCAGACGCCTGGCCAGAACGGACAGGGCGCCGATGGCATAGGGAAGCAGGCTCAGCCTGTCCCCCAGAAACCCATCCGCAAGTCGCTGTCCCTGCGGCAGTCCCCTTCTTCCAAAGACACCGTGCCTTTGAATCAGCTGCAAAATGCCATACGGCTGAAGACTTCCACCTTGTCCTCCAGAGACACCCCGACCTCCAGACTGGCGGACAGGACCAATGGCAACAAGCTGACTCTCCCAGGTCACGCGGCCTCTGGCTTGGAGCCCACCGCTGGGGATGCCAAGGACGGCCAGGTGTCCCCCATCCACAAATCACCTGCCTCCACTGCCAGCTTCATCTTCGCCAAGAGCTCCAAGAAGCTGGTCATAGAGACCCCATCTTCCCCGGAGGCTCAGGCCGACCTGAAGAGGAACTTAGTAGCTGAGCTGATGAATTTCTCCGGGCAGCGTTCCACAGTCCCAGCAATGACCCAGCAGGGCCAGGTGCCCCCTGGCAAGTCACAAGCACAGAGGAAGTCCAGCAAGATCCCACCTCCCATAGCCAGGAAGCCTTCGCTTGGCATGGGGCAGCGTCAGTCACCTGTGAGCCCAAAGCCGCAGGGGGAGGAAGTGCTGAACTGTTCCCTACCAGACAGTAAAGCGAAGGCTCCCTCGGCCGAAGAGAACAGGACTAAGAGCGAACTGTCTGTGAACGCGGCCCCCCCAGCCAAGAGCAGCAGAGCCGGGCACCTGGCAGGCCCAGAGACGCCATTGCAGAATCCCTCTGCACAAGGTACAGAGGGATTGGGGAGTGTGGGAGAAGAGGTGCCGATTGGAAAATGCAGGGTGTAACAGGGTAGTGTAGGAGCCAGGCAGCTTCTCATTTCTGCCAGTGCACCCCAATCCTGACCAATGTTCCCTCTAATTTTTGACAGGCCATGTGTGCAAAAAATTTCTTCTGTGCAAATTTTTGACAGGCCCTGTGCGCAAAAAATTTCTTCTGTGCAAATTGTGCTCCTGTGCAAATTTTTGTGCGTGCGGTGTTTCGCCGTGTGTGCGGGGTTTAGGATCTGTGTGTGCACGCACATGCCCACAGCTTAGAGGGAACAGTGATCCTGACCTGCAGCCCCTCACTCACAGCTGTCAATGTACGCCAATCCCAAACTGCAGCCCCTTCACAGCTGTCAATGCACTCCAATTCTGACTTGCAACCCCCCACTTGCAGCTGTCAATGCACTCCACTCTCAGCTGTTAATGCACCCCAATCCCAACCTGCAGCCCCCCCTCCCCTCCACTGCAGCTCTCCTCCAGCATAACTCTTCCGCTGCCCTGCACTCACCCTGTCTCTCTACCAGCAGGAACAGGGCTAGAAAACAAGACCGAGGATGATGATGGAACCCTCTGGAGAACAGCTTAGTGCTAGGCAGGGATGGTGGGGAGAATTGTGACTTTCTCTGACCCATCTCCTAATGCCTGAATCAAAGAGAGACGAGGAACAAACGTAGCCCTGTTAGGATCCCCGCTAGCGCTGGCTGTTTGGCCCAGTTTGACTCCATCCCTCTGTCTAAACATCAGTCAGTCCAGAAACAACCTGATGTGCTAGGAGGTAACTCTGCCTCTTGGGGCAATAAAACTGTGGCTGAGGGGGGTTGCACAAGCCCAGGCTCTTCAGCTTTAGAAACCAGCAGCGTCAGGAGGTGGCCACCCTCTTGGCTGACCCCAAGATTGAACCAGGGGCTTCCAGAGCTAAGAGCAGGGGCTAGAGCCCCCAGCTCTGTAATGGGCACAGCCGTTCCGTGGCTCAGACAGAGGGGAGCCTGTAACCCACGCTGCCCAGTGTGCTGGGCTCAGTATAAAAAGCTCGGGCAGGAGGCTGGGGTGGATTTGAAGCAGCTGTCACCCCCACCTGAGCCCCGCCCGGCTCTGACGGGAATTGCTCTCCTTTTCCTGCAGACAAACGGGAAGAGACAGCCTGAAGGATGACTGTGCTTGTGCCCTGACCTCCAGGAATACAAATCTCTCTCAGGGACCTGAGCAGGTGAAAGGATGAGCGTGGAGCTGGCACGACTGACTGAGTAAATGGAAGCAAACAGCCTTAGCCTCTGATGGCCTTGATATTTATGCAAAAACTGGTGTTGGTTTCACTTTCTTCAATAATACAGCTTTATTGTGCTTTTTTTTTTAAAAAAAACAAAAACTAAACCAAACCCTGTCCTGGAGTCCAGTGCCTCGCCCTTCACCCGCTGGATTTGCCGGTTTTGTTGGTGCAGGAGGGAAGGCTGCAGAGAAGCCGCTGTGAGGGGGGGTGTTTTTATAAGACCACGCTGCACCACCTGAAGCATGGCCTCCTGGGTTGGGAGAAGACGGCCTGGCTGGGGACTTGTTTTTCCACGGCGCAGAGGATCGGCTCTGTTCTGTGCACCTGAGACGGCACGAAATCAAAGCACCTCTTCAAAAGAAGCTGAAGGCGCGTCCCAAATGCTACGGACTTCGTGGCTGGCTGGCCAAGGAGTTCCTTTGCCGGCTTTGCTGCAGGGGATCTTCTCTCCTAGTGTTCCAGGACACGCGCTGTGTGGTGCTAGATATGCCCCGACTAGCTTTGGAAAGGTACAGCACCAGGCCTGAGGCGCGCGGAGGCTGGCAGCAGCTTGGCCGAGGTGCGGTAAAGGCCTCTGTCTTGCTGGGTGGCCTCCCCAGGCTCGAGGACCACTTCAGTAAGAACGTGCAGGGGGATGAGTCTGTGCTGAACAGGCCCTGGCTGAGAGTGGAGGGGAAATGGGGCCCAGGCTGCTAAAGACCTCCGAGCTCCTACAGCAGACAACCCAGGTAGCCGGGGCCCAGCTTCCTCCTGTGTCAGGCTGGCTGCTGTCCCCTCGCTCTTTAGGGCTGTTACAGGACAGTGGGCAGGCAAGGCCAGGGTGCCAGAGGGGACGTGCTGTGTGAACCTGGCCTCCTGTGCTTGTGAGTTCGGGCTCCCCACCTCTACTGCTCCGGCAGGGGAGACGCGTAAGTTCCCTGGGGCCAGTGGTAGTGCGTAAGCACCACAAGGCCCTCCCCACCCACGCAGCTGGACAAGGGAGCAACCCCAAGGCAGTGCTTGGACCCTAGTGTGTTGTGGGGGGGCCCCGCCTGACTGGCTCTACTGTCCCTTTGGCTGTGCCGTGCTCTGAGGTGGGGATGGGGCAGGCCCGCAAGGGCTCCTGGGGAAGTTCTTTTGGGGGCAGGGAGAAGCAGGGCTTAGGAGGATCCCTCTGCCAGTCCCGAGGGAGCTGAACAAACCAGGCTCACACCGCTTCATGTTACATGCTGCTGAGGCTCAAGCTACAGCAGGGGCGGGCAAACTTTTTGGCCTGAGGGCCACGTTGTGTTTCCAAAATTGTAGGGAGGGCCGGTTAGGGGAGGCTGTCTCTCCCCAAACAGCCAGGCGTGTCCCAGCCCCCGCCCCCTATCTGACCCCCCCAGGACTCCTGCCCCATCCACCACTCCCTGTCCCCTGCTGCCCCATCCAACGCCCCTTCTCCTTTCTGACTGCCCCCGGGACCTCTGCCCCATCCAACCCCCCTGTTCCCCACCCTCTGACCACCCCCCGCCAACTCCCCTGCCCTCTATCCAACCCCCCCTTCCCGTGCTGCCCGGAGCACCGGTGGCTGGCAGCGCTACAGCCATGCCACCCAGAGCCCCGGGTCAGGTCACCGCTCTGCAACCGCACCGCCCCGCCGCCCGGTGTGTTGCGCTGGCAGCGTGGCACAGCTGCGAGGGAGGGGGGACAGCACGGGAGGGTCCTGTGGGCCAGCCTCCCCAGCCGGGAGCTCAGGGGCCAGGCAGGAGGGTCCTGTGGGCCATAGTTTGCCCATCTCCGAGATACTGCTTTGCTGGCTGAGGAGCTGGAAAGGATTTATAGCCAAGCAAGCGGTTAATCAGGCAGGCAGCCTGCAGTGCCCGTCTCAGGGCCCAGCAAAGCTGCGGTTGGCCACAAGTGGCCCCTTAGGGGAGCGTTCAGCCCCCTTTTCTTTGGGCTGTTTGAAAGCACAAGCCCCAAGCTGCTGCCCTGTGAGTCTGGGGCACTCGGCAGGAAGTGCAGGGGAGGACTCAGTCACTGCAGGGCGCAATTACCCTTGAGCTGCAACCAGCCAGGGCCTGTCTGGGACAGGAGGAAGGGCTTCCTCCCACATTGCCAGCCTTCTGGGTCCAAGGGAGGAGAATCTGGACACTGAGGCCTCTCCAAGCTCCATAATCTCTACCCTGAGAGATTCCACTGCCCTCATGCTCTGTAATTTCAGAGTTGTACCCTCACCCCAGCCAGGCCCTGTGTGTACACAGACAGCCCCGGGGGAGGGAGAAGCTTTTCAGATACCCTGTAGCAGGGAGTGACACTGGATGCAGCATTAAATGAGACCAAAAGCCTGAGTTTTACATTCATCCCTGGTCTCTAGAGCCAGGCAACTTGATTTCTGTTTCTTTAAACATGGGGTCATGCTTTGATTTCCTTGATTGTAAAAACCATCTGCCTTGAGAAGCTGCAGAGTAACAGTTACAAGCTCTGTCTCTCTTTGGTTAAAGATGATGATTGAAATTGGCTGTCTCCTTTGCTTCTTGGCTAACAGTTGGGGCCTTCCCTCCTCCAGGGTGGCTGGAGTGACAACAGGGAGACCCCTATTTGCACAACTCACCCCTCCTCCCCAAAAGCCTGGAACAGATGAGTCACCCAGACAGACACACAAGCTGTTTAGTTTTTCACCCTAACGAGGGAGAAGTTCCAGAACCTTGCTGGAGTCCACTAGGGCCTCAGCTATTGCTTTTACACGGAAGGTGCCCAGCTACCCCCCTGGAGGGTGGCAGTGTAAAACTTTACCTGAAGCAGGGATCAAGCAACTGGCAGGAGACAACTGCCTTGCATTGCCCCTCCCAGTTGTCCAAGGGGTTAACCCCCTCATCGCTGAAACCTGTTCACAGACGGACAATTGCCCGATCCATGCTCCTCCTGGAGGTGTTTCAGCCATTCATGTGGCTACCCCCTCTGCTCTGCACGGGATAAGAGACCGTAAGATCCAACTGCAGTCATGCCGTTGCTTTCACAGGTCCCCTGTCACCGTGCGAAAGAAGGAGCAGGAGTAGCCTCTGCTGCTGACAAAGGCTCTAGCGTCTCCCCAGGCAAACAAATCCACTCAGTAACAGTCTCTAGGCCTGAAAGGTGGGACCAGCTGAGGGGAGCCTGGGTGGAGTCAGCGAGTGCTGGAGGACAGGTGTCCACAGCACTCTGCGCTGCAGCTTGGCTATGGCTCAGCAGAACTCCCCTCCTTCCCCTAGAGGCAGGCCCCTGCCTGCACCAGACCTTTCCGGGGAGAGGACTCACAGTTCCCAGGCTGGCAGGGGGCTCAGCGCAGTTAATCCTGCCCGCACGTTCTAAGATCCGGCTGTTGGCTCCAGCAAGACAGTCCCATCCCCCACCACACACGCCTCAGTCAGTTTCACACTTTATTGGGGTTTTTAACAATTGATGGATGATTTCAGATTCAACACTAAAGGGAGAGGACCCCCACCTGCAACTCCATGGGCTGAGCACCAAAACCCTGTTCTGCAAGCCCAGGGACAGGCTTGCCAGAGCAGCCCTGCTGCCTGTTAGAGCAGCCGTGAGTGTCTGGAGAGCCCTGCGTGCCCTCCACAGGCCCAGCCCCATCATCTTCGCAGTTCAAGCCCTGCACCAAGCGCATGTGGGGCTGAGGCAGCTGCAGGGTGATGGTCATTACACAGGATGCCACGCAGTCCCTCTTCCCCTGTTACAAACTACACAGGTTTGAACGACCATTCTTCCCTTTAAAATTACCAGAGCTTTCCAACAGCAATTGTTGCCTGTCAGGCTGCCAGCCCGTTCCAGTGCAACCTTCAAAGCTGCTGGAATTCACCCACAGAAAGTCAGGTGACAGCCCGTGCTTTTACAAATCACAGCGTTACCCCTGCTTCAGACACGTCAGGAGAGCCGCACGTAGGAGGACTCACGGGGGAAACAGACAACTGGCTGCAGCCCTAGCTCCTGCTGGGGGCTCAGGAGCTACATGGTCCCCCTGAGTCATGCTTGGCCTTCTCCAGAGATCAGCTGGGTGGGAACAGGTTGCTTCCGGAGGCGGGTTCTCCACTGAACCTGCCCAAGTTCAGTTACAAGGTGTGAACCATCTACTGCATTTCGCACATTCAGCCTCTGAGCCCCAGGTGCTTTGGGCCAAAGCTCCCTCACTTAGAGGCATGCTGCAGTTGGGGGAGTGTGGCCCTGCAGCGATTGTGGTGGAAGTTGGGGGAAGAGAACCCAAAATGGAGCAGTGGATGGCAACAGGTGAGGAGAGGACAAGACAAGGGGGACGGGCTGGCACTTGTTAACTGATGTTTCCGCCCTTCAGTGTTTTACACGAGATGTTCCCCAGCTTAGTCATGAAATTCTTCTGCTTCCACTGGGCGACACAGTCCTCAGAGATCCGGAAGTCAGCCTGGGAAGAGGCAGGGGGGTGATATGTCGGACTGGCTAGCCAATGCCCTGTTCACCCCAATCACACATGCAGCTGGGAATCCTCACCACCTCTCAAATCCCTGGGGACAGGCACCCTGCTCCTGCCAGGCCCAAGGAGGGCGTGCCAGCTAAAGGTCTAAAAGGGAATGCCACTATGTAACTCACATTAAGGGCAAAGGGGGCCCGTAACCCTCACTGTAGGCACCAATAGTGAAGCAAAATGGCAGCACAGGCAGCCCCTGCTGTAACTCCGCTCTGTAACTGTTTTCACCAGATGATCCCCAAGTGCTTTCCAAGCAATGAGCTAGCCTCCTAACCTCCCTACAAGATATCCCGCTCCTCATTTTACATTGGGGAAACCGAGGCATGGAGCAGGAATGTGCCTTGCCCAAAGCCATGCAGCAAGTAAGTGGCAGAGCAGAAAACAGAACCCAGGAGTCCTGACTCCCACTTGCCCTCTCTGACCACTGCCCTTATGTCCCCTTTGTAGGTCCCAAGTGGCGACAGCCTGCCAGCTGCTAGGTAACAAGACCCCCTGAGATGGACTGGGTCTAAACAGGTCTCTGCCAACAGCTCCCTTCTTGGCCTACCCGAGCCCCAGAGCCAGTCAATTGACAGCTGGCAGATGCCTGGCTAGCAAGGATTAGACAGCGTAGTGCCAGCTGTGTTCATCTACTCCCCAGGCAGGGGGGACAGAGCACAGGAGTGGAGTCTCCTGTTCTAGGCTCTGCTCTGCCCTCTGTGTGACCTCACGTGAGTCACTTTCATGCAGTGTGCCTCAGTCTCCACACCTGGAAAGAGGGACGACATCCCTGTCTCATGCAGGGGCCGTAAAGCGCTTTGAGAGCCTCCCATGAAGCTGTGACAGGACTGGCGTAGGCTGCCTGGGTGACTAGAGAGCTCAGCTGCCAGAGCAGACAGGGCTCTGACTGCAGAGATGGGCCCCGTCCCCAGCAGCCCCATTGTGAGCAAGACGACTCTCTTCCCCCTCTTACCTGCAACTTCTCAAAGACTCTCTTCTTGGGTTTGAGCTCGTCGTCAGGCTGCCCGCTGTCGTAGCCTTCCACGTAGACACGCTCCCCTGGGCAGGAGCCCGCTGGCGGGTCCAGGGGCTCCACCTGATGGGGCTCCCCCACGCTGTGGAGAAACACACGGGGAAAGGGGGAGGGAGTGACCAGCTAGGACCTCAAAGAAGGGGCCTGTCCTAATCCTCCCCCCAGATAGGACAGCAAAGAACCAGGGGTCCACATGCAGCCTGGATGTTATGGGGGACTAGGCTGTATTCTCCCCTCCTGCCCTATATGGAAAACAAACTGAAATTCAGCCTCATCACCCCTGCTATCCCTGCCCCCTGCACGCCCTCACCTGGAAGCACACAGCAGCATGCCCTGGGACTCCACTCCCCTCATCTTCTGGGGCTTCAGGTTGCACAGCAGCACCACCATCCTGTCCTGCAGCTGCTCCTTCGGCACCAACTGCACCAGGCCGCTGATCACTGTCCGTGGCTCAGGCTCGCCCACGTCAATCTTCTCCAGGTACAGGCTGTCGGCATCAGGGTGCTGCCAATGCAAATGCCAATGCAGGTACAGCTGAGAAGCCGGGAGCGGTCATCCCTCAGGAAGGGGGGCTGAGAGCACACACAAGCAGGAAGGCGCCCATGTGGTTTACATACGCCCTCCAAGTGAGTGCTCGAGTCACTCCATGAGGAAACAAGCCCCCCAGAGCAGCCTCCACTTCTGGATGATCCAAATCCTTGTCCCCATTGCTCCTCACTGGCTGCCTCCCTCCTCATCTCAGGCTAGGAGGAGGCAACTGACAGTGCCAAGAGGGAGAATTTCCCATGGGGCAATTTCCTTGATAGCTGCTTGCCATCAAATGAGATGAACAGGAGAATGTAACCACTGTCTGGCTCATCTAGTCCAGGACCTTAACAGGGGCTGGTGCTGGCTGCCTTTGGGGATAGGTCCCCTCTCTACAATACTATTCCACTAATGAAGAGTTTCAGGGAGCAGGGAATTTCTTCCTGACCCCAGCAGGTGATCACCCGAGGCACTGAAGCATCATGATCACTGGCCCTGGTAATTTGCTTTGGTTAGTCTCGTGCTGTGTGACTGCAGTGATGTTTTCATTCGTTAAAGCATCTGATCTTTTTGTTTAAACTAAGTTATTCGCCTCAAAGTCTTGCAGAAGTGAGTTCCACAGGTCAGCCTTGCTGTGTTAATAGTACAGAGCTGTTTCAGGGAAAGCGTGCCATCTAGTGGCAGGTCTCACCTGCAACACCATCTCTGCCTCAAACACTCCGCCAGTTCAGACACAGCAGGTGATCATTTCTAGATCCCCACCCGCCTTGCTCAGCTGCACTCCAGAGAGTGACCACCACTAATGAAAGGTAAGGTCCATTTCCCAGCACCTGGTGAGCTCATTAAGCCTTGATAATTAAACAGCTCTGTGGAGAAAAACTGTCGTCTAATATGTTACCAAACCACTGCCCCCATATCAGTCTGGGAAGGACCCTATTCTGGTACCAAGCAGCAAAGAGATGGTA
This sequence comes from Natator depressus, assembly GCF_965152275.1. NCBI lineage: Eukaryota > Metazoa > Chordata > Testudines > Cheloniidae > Natator > Natator depressus. The sequence goes on from NC_134252.1 coordinate 7,024,085, forward strand.
TTTTGGGGTCAGGGCTCAGAGTTACTAATCTCATTGCTTCCCAAGCCCAGTGCCTCCTGTATGGGGAATTCCCAGGCACAGGACTTTCAGAAACCCCATGGAAGAACTGCTCCAAGGTGCTGCTCCTGCAGAGCAAACCTAGAGCTAAGCATATGGAGAGTGTTAACACTTTCTGCCTAGCTTGGAAGGATTTACTTTCCTTGAAAACCACTGTCTGCCCCCCTTTCTTTGTCATGCCTGTTCTCCCATCACAGGATCCTTGCTAAAGCATTGGTACCTTTTCCACACTGATCACTTTGCCAACACGGATGTCCAGCCGGGACGGGATCACGTCCTCAGGGTTTGAATTCTTGGTGGAGTTTTTCACTGAAGCCTCTGCACGTGCAAAAGAGTGAAACCAGCCTGCCCTGAGAAGAGTTGTACCCAGCCACGAGTGAAGGTGCATTTGTGGAAGAGGTGCAGGGACCAGGAGAACCTGAATTCTGTCCAGACAAGGGTCACCGTCTCTGGTTTGCCAGCAGCACCCAATTCATATATAAATCAAGCAGACTGCAGCCACCCACATCTCTAATACAGCCTGTGGGGACCACAGGTCCCATCATGCACTGTTCCAGCTTGACTGCAGCTCCAATAGAAATGGAACACTGCATGCTGGGATCTGTAGTTTCTGGGGTAGGCACATGGCCCACAGGCCATTCTTTCATCAGCCCTGCTGGGGACAATCCAAGTCAGATGCTGGCTAAGGAGAGGCAGGAAGAAGAGCTGCATCAGGCAGCAAGGTCAAAGCCAGTATCACCCAGACTCTGAGCCACCCATGGTCATTGCTGGTGGAATTCAAGTTCCAGAATTTCTTCTGTTTGCTCTTAGCCCCACCTGTAGGACTCATCTCCCCAGCCCAGGCCTTCCCCTCCCATGGGAGTCATGGCATGCGCTTACTGGCTTTGGATGGGTCAGGATACGCTGCCCTGGTCAATTTCTTCAGGTCTGGGGTGTTGAACTTCTCTCTGATGGGGTCAAGCAGCCTGTTCAGGGCCACTTCCACCGAGCTCTTCAGGTCCCCCGGGTGCACGACCTGCCACGTGAATAAAGAAAAGGAGGAGATTTGTGGAGGAGAAGTGGGCTGGAAGGGCGGAGCAGTTTCGCATGGCTGTGCCCATTTAGACAAGTACGTCATTGAAAGCTGTAAGGTGGGGCAGCCACAGTGACTTATGCTGGGAGAGTTAATAGGATCACGTCCTAAGGAGGACAGGGCTGGGTCACTAGCTGGATGGGAGACCCGCCCCCCAGAGGAATAGCTGGAAGCTGCAGGATGTGGGGCTGGTGACTCAGCCATGCTCTCCTGTGAGTCAGTGCTGCACCCAATGCTCCTTTGTGGTGCTAGGAGGCGCTGTGGCACTGGAAATGTAAAACCGAAGTCCTCACCATTGTAATTAGAGATCTCATGGAATTTTCCCCTCCCCTGCCAGCAAAGAGCATGGACATTACCCCATCACGCTGGTCAAATTCCAGCTTTGATAATGGCATTTCATATCCCTCAAACTTCCCTGAGGCTTAAACGGGAAACAGATTCTTCTCCACTTGTTATCCTAAACTGTTGGGCAGTGTTGCTCTGCACTGTTGAACAGCTGTTTTCCCACCCAGAGATGGCTGCATTTCCCTGTGAGTGATCTGTGTATTGCTAAATTTGTAGGGTGCTTAGAGCTGAAAGGCACTGCCAGAAATAGAAGATCATTAACAACTAGACCTACAGAGAGAGGGTTCTGCACCAGCCACTGATTGTCTAGCTGCTCCTGGGCGTATCTGCCTCACACCATCATGGCGCCTGCACCACCACACTCACCAGGCCAGAATCTGCCCTTACTGATGCCCCAGGCGAATCTACAGACTTACATGTGGTGCAAGAGATCAACATTTGTCCAACTACTCAAAGCCTGTGTCAGAGGAAACAACATGAGCCTCTTTGCATGCTCCAGGGTTTTTTCCAAGCATACAGCAGTGTGGGCATGAGGGAGGTGGATAGCGACCCCCTGCCCCGAGTTACCTCAGTCGCAAAGTCCTTTTCCAGCTCTTCATAAGTCGTGTAGGTTTTGTTTCCTCCCCATTTTGTGTCTCTCAATATCACAAACTCTGTGACACAAGGAGGGTTTAGAGGGTCAGATTAACCGATATGAAGGCAAATCCCTGAGGCACTGTCCCCACTAGCAACTCTAATAACCCCCACTCCAAACTACCACCACTGCCCCCCTCCCCCGCAACAACCAATGAGGGGTATTGCAGCAGAGGGGTATCCCAGACCAGAAAAGGTCATGTCATTGCTATGAGCGGATGGTGTCTCCTTTCTGGCTCTGGGAGAGGGGGAGGCAGCGCCAGGTTTTGGAGCACATGAGTGGGTGCCTTGCATTAGGATGCAGAGAAACACATGCTCGCTTTCATGCCTCTTGCCTACATTTAAGCAGACGTCGCCAGCAAGGGCTCCTGTTGAAAGACTGCACCCCAACCTCTCTGGGGCATGGAGACAGTCACCTGACTTGAGTGGGAAGAGGACGTGCTTGATGAAGGACAGAATGCCGTTGTTCTCCACGTTTCCTGGCTCACAAAATGCCTTTTTCAGTTTCTTCTTCACGTCCTCCTTCTGATCCAGAAGGTCGATCTTCGATTCCTAGGACGTGGGAGGAGAAGAGGAGACCTGTGAGCTGAAACCAGAAGCAGGCAATGCAGCCACTTGGAATCCTGCACTAATTTAGTATCACTCTGGACACGGAGGAGTTTTACTTTAGCCCAGTTGTAGGGTTCAGTGCTCCACAGCCAACCTACCTGCAATGAAACTCTGAGGTCAGCTGTCTCTGTTCTGGGGCTCTCAGCTTCTTTCCCTACCTCCGCCCTAGGAGAGGCAGGGTGTGCTGGAGTTGGCACCACCTCTCTCAAGCCACCACCAACAGTAAGAGAGGAGGGCTCCTTTCTCAGCCAGTGGAGTTCCAGGACTTAGCCTACCAGCCCCAAAGGGTTAAACTCCTCGCCCTGCAGGATTGCTGCATAAACATGTGGTTCATCAACCTACCTCTTCCGAAGAGCTCATCTTGGTGCCTGTCAGCCCCGGAACCATTGGGTTCATCAAATGGAGGCGCTTGGCATAGCCCAAGGAGGGCAGGTACTAAGTAAGGAAAAGGAGTTAAAAGTATTTAAGCATCCTCCCATCTGAGGAGCAGCTTTCACCATCACTCCCCAGAGCATTCTTCCCCCCTAGCATCCGGGCTCAAGACTTCCCCCAGTGCAGAAAGCTGGGATCAAAACATGTTGCTGAATCCCAATTCCCTCTGCTTGGAGGAGGCTCCATTCTCCAGTCAGCCCAGACCCACTCCCAGCACACACCAGTGGGCAACCTGCAGGGGGCAGCAAGCGACAGCCACCATCAGGTGCTGAGAGGGGAAGGAAAAGCTGTGTCACTGTCACCCCTGCATGAGGCAGGGCCCCAGCATCAAACATTGACCTGGCAGCGAATCCCTGTGAACAGCTACATCGGCAGCCACTGCGCACTGATGGGCAGCAGCAGGAACCTGAAGAGAGGTCTGGGTGACCTCACAGATACTGTGCATAAGACAACGCTGGCCATCCAGCTGCAAGCAGAGTTCAAACGCAGAGACCTGGAACCAGCCGCCTGGGGGAGCCTCTTGCATTTCTGGAAGTTCAAAACACTCCCCAGTTCTAACCTTTTCTGCAAAGGTGAAAATCTTCCTCTGATCCACTCCTCCAAACTGAGCATCAACCTTCAAGTACTCCTCGTCCAGGGCCTGTGGGGAGAACACACCCACAAGCGTTATGCTGCAGCACGTGGACTCCCACACCCCAGCTGACATCACACTTTTAGTGTTCACACCCTAGAAATCTACCCAGCTGTCAGGGCTAGGAATCCCAGCTTCACATGAAAGCGGAATCCCACACCCATTCTGGCTACGTAGGGATATTGTGCAACTGGTACAAACACCTGTAAAAACAACCAACCAAACCGCCACTATATCCGTGCACTGCCCCGACACCAGGTGAAGTCCTCGAGATTTGGGCTGCACATCAGATACTCATGCTGATTAGCGAGAAAGTAAATCTGCCCTATTCAGCAGTAGGGGGAGGGGGACTGTGATTAGCCTGGCGCATGCATTGCAGCCTTCATGGGGAAGGGGATGCGTTCCATCCAGGTGGCTGCCACCCTCCCCAAAGGTACCTGCAGTCCTGGGTAGAGCAGACCACTCAGCAAGGGATGCTCTACTTGCTTCACCACCTCTGCTCCAGCTTTCTTGGCATCGTGCTGGGTGACTAGAGAGGAGAGCCTGTAGACGTCCAACGTGTAGTCCCTGGAGGGAAAGAACAGGTCGATACTGCTGCTGAAGCCAGACAAATGGAAGCTTCAAACCTTCCTCTTCTATAGCCACCACACGCAAAGGAGGACACTGGCTGGAGCGCAGAGAAATCAGGCGTGTGGATATCTTACCCCCGACCCGCCTTCCTTTCCTGAATGACACTGGCTCAGAACAGACAGATTCCCCAACTGGCTCAATATCCCACTTGTCTCCTCCACCCCCGGATTCCTTTGTGGAGCTTGTCAGTTCCACAGTCCTTCCATGCCACTTGTCCCCTCTCCCTCGTAGTAGCCGTCAAATCCCACCCCCAGGCAATATATGGTCAGGAACACTCCCTGAGAGAGGAGCAGGCTCCCACAAGCTCACTTGCTGAGCTGGTAGTCGGTGCCCCGGATGAATTTCAGCTTGTCGAGAGGCACGCCGATGCTCTCCAGCACGGCCTTGATCATGGTCTCATAGTATTGTGTGCGCAGCTCCAGCAGCTCCCACGGTGCCTTCATGTTGTCTAGGTACGCGTGGAGGTCAGCGAACAGGATCGTCACCTGGCACAGAATGGGGCGGGGGGGGAGTTGGGCATGTCACACTGGGTGTCACACAGATAAGAGGCGTTACAGGTTCCTTTCTGTCACCCAGCCTGGAGCTGAAGGTATCCCCTGCTCCTGACCTCTTTGGGTCTGAAGCCCCCCTTCTCCGCCTTCGGCCTCCCCAAGGTCTCAGCATTTAGGTTAGAGCAGGTACCTCACATCCAGCCTTCAGGAAGTCTGCAATCTTGGACATCGGTACGAAGTAGGCCACGTGAGGCTTTCCTGTTGTGGCTGTCCCCCAGTATACCTTCAGATCACGCTCTTTTAGGATGGTCATCAGCTTATCCTCCCCGAGAACCTCCTGCGAGGAAACCAGAGGCTGCATGTTACACAGCACAACAGACCCAGCAGAGACCACGACAGCCATGGGAGAAGGAACGCGATACACTGGGCTCGTAACTCCAGGAGAGGAAGGATAGTTGTCCGGTTAGAACTCTGGATCAAGGGATCTAGGTTTTATACCTGGCTCTCTCTATCCTTGGGTCAGTTGTTTAGTTTATCTGTGCCTCAGTTTCCCATCTCCAGAATAGGGACAATGATCTTTATTGACCTCACTGAGGGGCTGAGTTGATAAATCCATTAGTAACTGTGAGGCACTTGATGAGCATTATGGAAGAGCCAAGAGATAAAGAAAAACCTCTGTAAGGCAGCTCAGTATTCTCCCTATACTGTGGCTGGGGAAATGGAGGCACAAAGAGGTTAAGGGGCTTCCCAAGGTCACAGTATAGCAGAGGCAGGAACCAAGCCCAGAAGTGTGGTTACAATAGAAACCCCACAATCGTCTAGGGAAGGGTGCACAAGGGGCACCCCAATCCTCAGGACACTTCTCGGATCAGGAGCTTTCCGGGGCAGGGACTGGCTTTGTGTTCTGGGTCTGTACAGCCCCTGGTGCCGTGGGGTCCTGGGCGCTACCACAACACAAGTAATAATAATTAGATAAGTAGAGCGAAGCAAGTATCCCTTTGTATTTCTCGTCTCAGGAACTGTGCAGAGAAGGCCCCCATCCCAGAGGTACCTGTAGGTTCCGGGTGATCAGGTGGCATTTCTCCCTCGGGGTCAGCTCGTCCCCCATTGCGTCAGCCTTTGACCAGTCAAGCCTTTACAAACTGTGATTAAACAGAAGACATGTCACAAGAGGAAAGGGAGGGAGGGGAAACCCTCCTGATAGTCACAGAGGGAGGACTCCTGGTGTGGTTTCCAGCTCAACCAGGGCACAGACCCCACTGCCCCTGCACACAGGGAGGGGCTGTATTAGGCTAAGGAGCCCACTCAGCCAAGGCACGCACCCTGCTGGCCTTGTGTAAGGGGAGGGGAAGCTGTGTGGGATTCACCCCCTTGCTGGTCTCTTGGCACAGCTCAATAGAGGGCATGGGCAAGGCACGCGCCCTGGGGCAGTTCAGACTCTTAAATATCTATAACCACCCTATGACCCTGGCAGGGCGGCATCTCTCCCCCGACCACTCACAGACCGGGGGCAGGTAGGGCTGGGTAGTGGGACACAGAGTCTTTCACTCCCCAGCCACTGGTTTGAAACCATAGATTCCAAAATCATCCAGTCTGACCCCGTGTACAATACAGGCCACAGAACTTCCCCAAAATCATACCTAGTGCAGAGCTTTTAGAAAAACACCCAATCTTGATTTAAAAATTTGTCAGTGATGGAGAATCCATCAAGACCCTGGGTGAACTGATCCAATGGTTAATTACTCTCACTTAACAATTTACACCCTATTTCCAGTCTGGATTTTTCTAGCTTCAACTTCTAGCCATTGGATCATGTTATACCTTTCTCTACTAGACTGAAGAGCCCATTATTAAACATTTGTTCCCCATGTAGATAATTACAGACTGTGATCAAGTCTTCCCTTAATCTTCTCTTTGTTAAGCTAAGTAGATGGAGCTCCTTGAGTCTATCACTATAAGGCAGGTTTTCTAATCCTTTAATCATTCTTGTGGCTCTTTTCTGAAACTTCTCCAATTTATCAACATCCTTCTTGAATTGCGGACACCTGACCTGGGCACAGGATTCCAGCAGCAGTCGCACCAGTGCCAAATACAGATGCAAAATAACCTCTCCACTCCTACTTGAGATTCCCCTGTTTACGCATCCCAGGATTGCATCAGCTCTTTTGGCCACAGCTTCACGCTGGGAGCTCATGTCCAGCTGATTATCCACCAAATCTCTTTCAGAGTCACTGCTTCCTGGGATAGAGTTTCCCATCCTGGAACGTGGCCTACATTCTTTGTTCCTAGATATATACATTTACATTCAGCTGCATTAAAACGCACATTGTTTGCTTGTGTCCAGTTTACCAAGTGATCCAGATTGATCTGAATCAGTGACCTGCTCTCTTCATTATTTACCGCTCCCCCAATTTGTGTGTCGTCTCATTGATAAAAATGTCAAATAGCATAAGGCCAAGAACCAATCCCCGAGGAACCCTACTGGAAACACACCCCCTTGATGATGATTCCCCATTTATAATTATACTTTGAAACCTATCAGTTAGCCAGTTTTTATTCCATTTAATGTGTGCCACGCTAACTTTATATCATTCTAGTTTTTTAAATTCAAAATATTGTAGGGTGCCAAGTCAAACACCTTACAGAAGTCTAAGTATCCTATGTCAACACTATTACCTTTGTCAACCAAACATCTGATCTTGTTAAAAAAAAAAAAGATATCAGGTTACTTTGACAGGCTCTATTTTCCATAAACCCATCGTTGATTTACATTAATTACGTGACTCACTTAATAAAGAATTAAAGGGGAGTAATGTGTCAGTCACAGTCACTCCATTACCTTGCCCAGGATCAAGGTCAGGCTGACAAACCTACAATTACCCAGGTCATCCTATTTACCCTTTTTAAAAACTGGCACAACATTAGATTTCTTCCAGTCTTCTGGAACTTCCCCAATGCCCCACGACTTATTAAAAATAAACATGAACAGTCCAGGGAGAGCCTCAGGAAGCTCTTGGATGCAAGATATCTGGACATGCAGATTTAAAAGTGTCTATCCTCCACAGAAACTAATGGAATGCAAAGAGTGTTAACATCACCAGATGATGAGAGTATAAGCATCTGTTTTTCTCTCCAAATACAGAACAGGAATATTTATTGAACATTTTTGCCTTTTCTGCATTCTTATGGATAATTCTACCATTTCCATCCAGTAATGGACCAATACCATTGTCAGGATTCTTTTTGTTCCTAATATATTTTAAAAACTCCTCCTTATTGACCTTAACTCGGCTAGTCATAGATTTCTCCTTGTGTCCCTTTACTTTCCTAATCAATTTTCTACAGTTCCTAACTTCTGATTTATATTCATTACTATCAACTTCCCCTTTCTTCTAATCTTTTTTCTTTTTTACACCTGCCTTTACTTCTCCTCTAAACCAGGTTTTTGTTTTTTAACCCCCATGGCCTTCTTCCTAGATTATGGATTTTTGGACATCTAGTAAGGTGTTCTTAAATGATTCCCAATTATTGTTCACTTTTTTCTGATTAAGTTCTTCCTTACAGTTGATTTGGCTCATAATTGTTTTCAGCTTTGTGATATTGGTCCTATTAAAGTACCAAGTGTATATATATTACTGGTCTGGATTTTATTCTACTTGCACATTATAAATGTGATCAAGTCAAGACTGCTTCTACTTAAGCTACCATTACTTTTTAGTTCTGTGATCAGAACTAAATCTGTTCACAACTTTATCTGGTGTAGTCAGATGTCTGGCTGCGTGTGTGTTCTCTCTGTGTGCTGCCCCAGCTCTCCACAGACAGCCGGCACAGCAGACCTTGAGTCAACCCCCCAACGACCACAAGACCCGTTAATGTTTACGAAGGCGCCAGGCCAGGTTTACTGTTGACAAAGCACAGTAACAGCACCTGGCAGACTCTACGAGGATACTAAGATATGAGTGCCCGTGACAATGGACACAGCTCAGTTAGTGGCAGGACTATCCACTCCCCCCTCGGCTGGCCAAAGATATTCTCTCTGAGATACATCTTTATAGCCTGGTTACGTATAAACAGGTTACGTACTGTCATCCTGACCTTATCTTTTAGGAGGGGTCGGTGTGTTCCTGTTAATGTTTTTGTACCATCCTTGATATTGGGACGTGTTTGTGTGAGTACTCTGTGACTAGCACTTGTTAGGAATGTGTATTTCTGCGATATCAGCCCTGTTCTTGCCAGATTCTGCGAGCAGGTCCTGCCTTATACCAGGCCTTTGATACAAGGGTGCATGTCTCAGGGCTCTCTTCCTACTACATCTGGTAAAGCAAGATCTGACAAAGAATTCCTCTGCGTTGGCTGCAACACTTTTTGAGTTATGAAATTGTCACATACAGAGTTTAGAAATTCCAACCATGCTTTGATACTGGTAGCGGGAGACCTCCCCATGTGTCACTCAGACGGAAGGTCCCCCATGATCACGCAGCTTTCCCCCCCCCACACACACATTACAGATATGGGCTGCCCTCCTGCTCCCTCGGGCCGTTCGGTGGTCTGCAGCAAACAGCAACTCATATCCCACCGTGTGCCTTTACCTGTAAGGACACGGATCCCGAAGCGTGCCAGGCCCTTCCCCTCTGGCGTTGTCAGGGGCGCGGAACCCGCGGGGGCCGTTTTGGACCCAGAGCCCCGCTCCCTTTCCAGCCTCCCGAAACAGGCCAGCTCCACGGATCCTCCGCCGGCCAGCAGCGTGAATCATCCCTCCAGATGCTCAGCCCCCCCCCCCGCCCCCGGGCTGAACTCACGCGCCTGGGAGAGTGATGCCGATGCCTTGTGTTTGCCACCCGGGCTGCCAGGGTGGGGTGTGTGTGTGTGGGGGGATTATTTCTTCCCTTCACGCCCTGGGGCTCCTGGATCGCTTTTGTTCTCACCATGTCAACGCTGTGCGGGGTGCTCCTACCCCCCCCCCCGCTACTGCCTTAGCGCCCCCCGCCAGCCTGTCCCCCGCTACCCCCCCCCACAGAAGCGGGGCAGAGCCGGCCCCACAGGCCGCTACGCGCGGGAAGGGGGAGGACCCCCCCCCCGCCAGGCAGGGGCCTCGGACCCGGAGGTGAGAGGGGGGTTGTGGGTCCCGGGTGTAACCCCTCCCCTTCTTACCGTGACCCGACCCGCTGCTCCCCGGCGAGGCGCCCCCGCGGCCCGTCTCCAGCCGCCGGCTCCGGGTTACATCAGCTTCGCGCGACGCCGGGCTGCGACTCAACCGCCCCGCACAGCGCTTCCGCCGCAGGGACAGGGCGGAGGAGTCAAGCCCAGAGCACATCGATGGGGGGCGTGGCCTCGCAGCGGGCGGGGGCGGAGCCTGTGAGGCCCTTTCCCTCCCCCCCCCAAAGCCCTAAGGAGCTCGCGTTAGTTAGTCGCGACTCGAGCCTAGGGGTCGCGTCTGAGATGGCGGCGGGTGAGTGAGTCTCCCCCGAGGGAGGGAGGGAGCGCGTGAGTGAGTGAGTGAGTGAGTGAGTGAGTGAGTGAGTGAGTGAGTTCTGACCGGGGGGGCCCTGACCCCAACTGCCACTTCCCCGTCGCAGCCCAGCTGGGGGGGCCCTGACCCCAACTGCCGCTCCCCCCCCCCCCCAGCTGGGCTGTGACGGGGGCCCTGACCCCAACTGCCGCTCCCCCCCCCCCGCTGGGCTGTGACATGGGGGGGCCCTGACCCTAACTGCCGCTCCCCCCCCCCCCAGCTGGGCTGTGACGGGGGGCCCTGACCCCAACTGCCGCTCCCCCGTCGCAGCCCAGCTGGGGGGGCCCTGACCCCACCTGCCGCTCCCCCCCCCCCAAGCTGGGCTGTGACGGGGGGCCCTGATCCCAACTGCCGCTCCCCTCCCCAGCTGGGCTGTGACATGGGGGGGGGCCCTGACCCCAACTGCTGCTCCCTCCCCCCCCCTCCAGCTGGGCTGTGATATGGGGGCGCCCTGACTCAAACTGCCGCTCTCCCTCCCCCCCCCCCCCAGCTGGGCTGTGACATGGGGGGGGCCCTGACCCCAACTGCCGCTCCCCCCCCCCAGCTGGCTGTGGCACTGAAGGGGTTCCTCCCAGGGACCGTGGGGCGCTGAGAGAGCGCAGGCCTGTGAGTCCCTGACCACTTGGGAACAGCGTGGTGATGGCTTGTAGCCATCTCCTTAAGAAGGACGTTGTAGGGCTGTGCAGAGAGGGGGCCAGGCAGCTGGAAGCGAGTCTGTCTCGGCTGGCTTGGGGCGCAGGGGGAGGGCCAGAGCCCTGGCTCCGGGCTCCCCTCCCCCCAAGATGGACTTGTCTGAAAGTCACTGATTTCTGTGCTAACATGTTCTGTTCCACGCTGTGTTCCTGTCGACTAATAAACCTTCTGTTACCTGCTGACTGAGAGTCAAGTCTGACTGCGGAGTTGGGGTGCAGGGCCCTCTGGTTTCCCGCAGGAGTGGCATGTGACGGGGGGAGCCCTGACCCCAACCACAGCTGAACCCCCTTGCCCTCCAGGTGGGATGTAATGGGGGTTCCTGACCTCAACTTTCCCCTCCAGATGGACTGTAATGGGGAGGAGGGGGGTCCTGACCCCTTGTCCCCCTGCTGAGGTGAACTCTGGGCAGGAGGGTGCAGCCAAGAATAATAGATATTAAGTATATTTAAGATATAGAGTGAAACATAAAAATTAATGTTGGGTGATGGGGTCTACAAGTTGAGGCCTATAAGGTTTCACTTAGCCATATTAGGCCTAAGGAGCGTTGGCATAAGAAGGTGGCCCAGGAATAACCCTGTACCAGTGAAATTACAAGGTTACTGTAAAGAATGTGCCAGTGGGTGATGTTAGGGAAAAAAGACCGCAGTGTACTTGTCTAGACCCCGAGGCACCCAGTTGTAACATCATGAGAAATTCTGCAGGTTACCATGGGAACTAGTTTACAGAGAGTATAATGAGAGTAAGGGGAACTAAGGGATAGCCAATGAGAAATGAGGTGCCCCTAAATTAGTGGGAAGTGGAAGTATGGATGAGGAAAAAGGCGTTGGAAGCCTTATGCATATGTATGAGTCTTAGTGTGTGTAAGCATGATTCAATAAAAAGTGAGCCAGCCTGTGGGGGAGGGAGGGGCAAAGAAGAGGAGAGATGCTAGGATGGCAACCACTGGTGGTGGTGGTAGTAGTGATGAGGAGGAGGAAGATAATCACTGACTCTCTATGGTTACCCAGCAGGAGATGTGAGTGATGCTAATCATAGGGCTAAACTTCACACTCTTTCTCTATCTGTTGTATTTTAGTGTCTGTGGGATTGTTCGTCTGCTTAGTGCACTTTTTAATAAAGAGACTTGTAATAAATTGCAGTTGTTTCTTATGTGCTTCTAGCATCTTTTATTCTAATGATACTGATGATCATCATCCTGATGTTGTAGCCCTCAGGAGACCAAACCTTCATTGACCATTGTGGTCTAAGTGATTGATCAATATAAATTTACCACCAATCCATTAATAAGGCTACAAGGGGCACTGCCCACTCCCCAGTCAGAGCCCACCTCTGAAGGGCTCTGACTGGGGCGATACTGCCTCCTGGTACTCCCTCCCTCTTCCTGATTGCCCCCAAATAGAATGTGATCTATGGGCACTAAATGCCCATTCCTTTAGAGACCTCTGCTCCCCAGAAAGTGTCTGGCTTGAAGGAAGACTCCTCTCCCGCTACCTTGTATGTGGGGAGTTGCCCATCACACAGAGATTGCCTATGAGAATGGGAAGCACTACCCACCTAAGTAGGTAAGTGATCAGCCCACTGATGCCCACCCAGTGGGGTGTTATCCATCATGTGTGGTTCGGCCTCTGGCACTAACTGCCACATACACTTAGAGAGGAAGGGGAAGTAGAGAGCTGAACATTCTTCTGAATTCCCTGACTAATATGAGAGCCCCCAAAAGGGAGTAGCAGAGGAATTTCCTCATTCCCTGATATTAGTGTAGGAGATACAGATTTCCCTTTAAAGGGGTGAAGAGGGAGCTGGGTGGGAGATGTACAAGCCAACAATTGCCTAGTTATCCCAGCACTGGAAGTGAGTGGAAACTAGTGTGTGTGTATATTTGTGTGTGTGTGTGGGGGGGGGTGTGCGTGAGAATTTCTGCATAAGAAATGGATTAGGTAATGTAAGAGAGACTTGTTCCCTTGGGTGGACTCTAGAAACAGAAAATAAAAATGGATGTGATATTTATACCTTGAGGCTGCCTTTAGAAATGAGGATAAAGCTGGCAGAAGGAAAGGTGGAAAACCAGGTATTTAATTGGAAGAAGTCAGAGGAAAGGCTCAACAAAAATCAGTGATGATGAAGTGGGTGCTGTTCAGGTGAAAGGAAAACTAAAAAGGGAGAAGATGTAGTCTATAAAATGTGCTAGGTTTAAAAAATAAGTAGAAATTAGGCTAAATATGGAGGAGTATGAAAAATTGAGCTTGTTAGTGGAAGTAAAAGTTAGAGATAAGTTGGAGATAGCAAGATGGGAAAATGGAAGGTAGCAAGGACATGACCTTGAGTTATGTTGCGGTTATAACTGGTTTTAGCAGCCATTTTTAATGGGTGTTTTTGAGAATTTGGAATGTTTTATTAAAATGCTATCTATACTGATAGCATGGAAAGGAAATTGGTGCAGGTGTTAATTTAAATAATCTGTAATGTAAAGAGCCAATAAAGAGGTGGCAGAATGTGAATATGGTAATAGATTTAATGTTAATTAGTATTTTAATAAGTTACAAAAGGAGTAGCTTTGCTAACTTGGGGGGAGCTCCAATTAACACCAAAAGCATACAGCTAGGTTACCTGATTATAAAGCTATACTTCATTTTGTTGTCAGTAGGCTGATCAGCTCATACACCATTCCATCTTTGAATGTGAGTATAATTTTAGTACCTGTGTAAATGGTACAGTAATTGTATGTCTGTTTGCTTAACTAATAATTTTTCTCTTAAGTTCTATTGTTCAAAGTGTCATCCAGGGTCCACTGCTAAATTAAATTGTCTGTACCCAACCTAGAGCCTCGGACCTGGAAACTAAGTTTGATTTAATGTATCCTTATCTTTGACAATTTAATATTAATTGGGAACATTTAAAAATCAAGGTTACAAAGGCTAATAGGTATTTACAGAGGAAATAGACCAGTAAAAAGGTGTGAATAGAACTGAAGTCTAGGCAAGGGATCTAAGGGTCTGAATTGCATATAGCTTTGATGTAAAGGAGTAGGATTTCACTTTACTTAGCTACTAAGATGCAATATTCCAGTCCATATCGGTATTTAATATTTTTACATTTCATCTTTGCTCTCCAAGTTTACTTACAGCTAACATCCTGCCAATGTCTCTTCTAACCTATTTCTTTCTTTACTAGGACGTAGAGAGATTGAGCCTTGAAACTTTTTTTTTTTTTAAACTTTGTCCAATGGCAGGTGTCCCCTACAACTTAAAGTGTGGTTCTACTCTGAAAATGGACTTCTTAACTCAGTAGACTTGCTCCCTGTGGGTATTCAGTCAGGTCTACTTTACTAACAAGTTTATTTTTTTTACTTCAGTTAGTCCTGCAGAGTCAACGCAGCCCTGGGGCAAGGAGCTGGACTCTGTTCTGGTTCACGTATCAACAATAGCATTGTTACTTAAATTCTGATTGCACAACCTGTTGATGTGTGAGGCAGAAAGTACAGTACCCAGGTTGACTTTCAGATGGAAAGGTGAGTCAGCAGGGATGGCAGTTAAAGAAATTATCTTTATTTTATAAACGGAGCAGGTAAATATGTTAGAACGTGTTTTGCTAAAACAGTTCTAGTAAAATCTTGGATAGCTTCCATATGTTCTACTACTTCAAGTGTTTATTGTTGTAATAGAGTAGTCCACCACAGAGCAGTACCCTGCAGGACCCAAACCAGTTCTTAGTTTTCTTTTATTTGCTCTATTTCTTCTGTTACAAATATTTGTATCTGAATTGCAAAACATTGTGCAAGTACAGACTACCATATCAGTTACCTTCCCCTTTTTCTTCTAAATATGTGGCTGCTCCCTTCTGTATTTCCTTTCTTTCCTGTGTTTAGACTGGGATGGTAGCCAGAAGCCCTCTAAGCCACAGGGCGGCCTGATTTTCTCTTCTATATAGTGTAGCTCCCTAACAAACCCCTCCTCATTAGACCCAGTAAGCAGGCAAACCAATAGAAAGTGTGAAGAGTATGGACAAAAGGTGTTTCTTTATCCCAGTTGGTCAAAGGGGACAGAAAATACCTCCCACTATTGAGACTAACTGATTGAAGAGAGTCAGATGAATACTAGGTTCCCAGACTGATATTCTTACAGAGTAAGAGTTTAAAAAAAATATGAAATCAAGAGTTGCTCAGGAAAACTACTATAGGTTTTGTTTGTGGGGTATTTTTGGCTAATGAGGCCTATATGTAGTGTGTTTCTATCTATTTTTCTTTTTTAATAAGTATATGTATTTGGGATAGATTCTGGTCTAGTAGCTATACTATGGGGCTAGCCATCTGCATAGCAGGCCTAGGAAGAGGATGGCGTTACTTTGTTGTAGCCTATAGGGCTGGCTTGCGTTATTGCTGAATGTAATAAAGGCAAGGAACATACAGGTCTGTATCCTGTAAGACTGGCTCTCAACCTTTCCAGACTATTGTACGCCTTTCAGGAGTATGATTTGTCTTGCGTACGCCAGGCTTCACCTCACTTTAAAAACTACTAGCTTACAAAATCAGACATAAAAAGACAAAAGTGTCACAGTGCACTATTACTGAAAAATTGCTTGCTTTCAAATTTTCAAGTCATTGTATGAAATTTTAGTTTGTATTGACTTTGCTAGTGTGTTTTATGTAGCCTGTTGTAAAACTAAGCAAATATCTAGAAGAGCTGACTTACCCGCCTGAAAGACCTCTGCATACCACCTGGGGTATATGTACCCCTGGTTGAGAACCATTGCTGTAAGATATTAGCTTAAACAAGTTAGCATAAGTATAGTAGGTCTGCCACCTTTGACGTAGATAAATGGCCTGATGGTTATCCTTAGATTTTGGGGAACTAGGAATAGCTTGCTTCGTGGCAGGAATTGAAACCTAATGGTAAATGGCAACCAAAGGAACATGGAAATGATAACCGCCAACCTGCTTGAGCAAGAAGTGACGGATATGACAGTTAGCTAAATGGCATTAATATGTATTAATATCCTAAGCTATAGGAAAAGTGCACCCCAATATCCTGAGGGTGAGGAAGTTAGACTTGGACATGGAAGGCTGAGCATTAGCTTAGGGCAAACCACCATGTTGAATTAGTGTATTTTTCCATCATTAGATCCTTCAGCTCTATTGTTATTGTAGCCTACAGGGCTAGTCTGCTTGCCTGCCTATATAGCTTTTCTTATGGGTTTCTTATTTTTTTGTGGGTTTGATTATTTGTTTTATTATACTAGGTTTATAGATTTTATATTAGAGTATTTTTGGCTGTAACACAAGGGACCTACAGGCCACATCCTGTATGCGGAGCTAAGGCAAAGTTAGCGTACATATGTTTGGGACCTTTCACCTAGATAGGTGGTGATGAGCTAAACCATAAGGTCCATATATGGTTGCGACCTTTAATGTAGATAAAGGATGCATTGAAGCAGGTTGGCATAGGAGAGCTACCTAAGTTCATACCCTCTTTAAACTTAACAAGTACACCACAAAGAACTTGGAAATAACCGGTTAGGACGGAAATAACAAATGTGAGAATGAGCTAATGTCATTAACATGTATGTGTGTCATCAGTATGTACGAACATACCCGCCTCTGGAGCAAGTGTACCCTGGCATCTTGTGGGTGAGGAAACTAAGTTTGGACATAGAAGGAGGGCTCAAGTGTTCAAGCTCTGTAAGAGGAGTGACCCACTGTGCCAAGGAAGCTTCTTCATTCTTAGTTTATTATCCTTTTGTTTATTAGTCTGTTGGTTCTTAATTGTAAGTTTTACGTCAGTGAGTTAAGTAAAACTCTAAGTTAGCTTCTTTAGTCTTCTATAGCTCTTAGCTTCTCCTAAGCAATGCACCTCCCACTCCTGAATTGAGGAACCTGGACCTGAACTCTCTTGGTATGCCAGAGGCAAGGCTGGTCCTTTGTCTCATACCAGGTTATCAAGGAAGGGTGTGAGTATATTAATCAAAAGCTTTATAGTGCATAATATCACATGTATCTCTAGAACAATATTATTTCCTTTGTAACTCTGATTATTTTACCATTTGATTGCTATTTGATTCCTATTCCATTTATCTCAATAAAAGTCTTTAAGGCTACATTTGTCTCAGTGTGAGCATCCTTGTCGTATATCCCAAGTGTCCTTGCAAACTCTGTGTAGCCTGGTTCTGGGACAAGAACCTTATTATCTTCTAATCAGATTAACTGGTGAGCCTATAACCCAGATTATCTAAAATGATAATATTAACCTCCTTAAATCAGGCAACATTGTCTACCATCCATCTCGGGCATTGAGAAACTTGGACCATCAGATTCGTTTGGCATGCCAGAGGCAGGGCTGGTCCTTTGTGTCTCACCACCAGGTCCTCAAGGAAGGGTGTAAGTATGCGAATCTAGGAGCACATCCAAAGAAATATTACCTATTAAAAGGATTAGGTAACATTATAATATTATATTATTTAACCTTTTTGTTTGTTAGTTTTCTTATTTAAAAATGATATAATGCTATCTCACTAGAGAGGGAGGAAAGGTTTGAGGCTTCATTTAGTATGCAAACTGCTCTATGATCCTTGGATGAAAGGTGCTATGAAAACATACAATATTTCTTTATACAGTCTTTTTTGAGGCACGTTACACTGATTATATCAACAGCTTAAAAGAAAACCGCATGCAGTGGTCACTGTATTCATGATTTAGACTCTGTTAGTGCTGGCTAATATAGCTGTTGAAATTAGACCTCTGACCCCTCTCTATGTGGGGGATTGCTCATTAGCTTGTCTGGCTTACAGGCTATAATTCTCTAGCTGATGTTTGAATAGCGTGAGCAAGCTCACTCTGTTATGACTTAAATAAAAGTTATTAAAGGTTATAATAGCCAGGAGTGAAGGCTATGGAGGCCAGGTATCTTCAGACATTGGGCTACTTGCTCCAAGAGTGGATGCTGATAGGCTCTTCCCTTGCTGCTGCATCAGGAAGGACTAAATTTAAGAGAAACAAAGGCAAAATATGTGCAATACTTTCTTCCTTAAAAGTTAGGCAGCAGAATGCCCTAGATTTCAAAGTGACTAGTATTTCTAACATGGATCAGTCACAGGATGAGTGTAAGCTGTTCTGGGCCAAGTGAAAATCCAACACTTAACTTGCCCAAGGTGGAGAGGTGTACATCTGTTTTTCCAGAGGACTGCGAAGGGAGTAAGATTAGCTGAGATACGAACAGGTGAGAAACACTCCTTTAGTTCACTTATGTTGTTTTTTCTTTGCAGGCAAGTGGGATCCGTCCTGTGACTGACTAACTTTCTGGAAGAGTGAAGCACATTATAGGCTGATTAGAGGCTCAGTAAACACTGGTACCTATTCTGCCCTTGGTTCTAGTGGCCAAAGCAGAAGCAGTGAGGTCACTTAAATACAGAGACCAACGGCATCATGGAAGACAGCTCTCCACATTCCTCTGGGCTTGGTGTATATCCTAATCATAAAGTGACTCTTGTTAATGATACAATCCACAGGACTAAAAGGCCCTTAGACTTGCTGGAGGAGGATCAGCCCCTGCAATCAGCTGCTAAGAAACGGTGCCACTTGAGTAATTATTGTAGCACTCCATGTCCATCAAAGAAACTACCACTATGCTCCCCAGATTCTGCCTGCTTCCCTGGCTGTCTGGATGATACTGAGCTGGAGAACATTGTCATCAGAGTTTGTCTTCCAGAAGACAGTGCGGTAGCCCTTTCTGTGGATACAACTAGATGTTTTGATGATAGTGAGCCAGATGATTCTTTGCTGGAACCCTCAGATGATGAGCAAGGGAACTCTCCCTTCAATTATACTGAGGAAGAGTGTAGGGAAATGTTAGCAGATGATTGCTTAGGAGATGACCAGAACTCCACTGGAGAGAGTGCTTTAGTGACTCTAGATGTATGGGGGCAAAGTGAGAAGGAAGTGAGTAGCAACTGTAGTTGGGCATCAGTCCCCCCTGAAGGCACAGAGACATCATTCAGGACCATAGATGAGTTAGTAAGTAACGAGTCTCTATCTCAGACTGGCTCTTCAGTTAATACTGGATATTTTCGAATTCTTGAGAATGAAACAGCTAATTCTGAGGGTGAAGGATGCTTGAACGTGGGCTGCTTGAAATCAAATCAAGTCATTTGTACGCTATTTGACTGTGATCTTCAGGGGCCTCTAAATCTTTCCCCAACTGATGCAGATTCAGTAGATCAGCCAAAAGGCGATGATGGCTTGGAGAAAACCGGCGAAAAAGCTTCACAAGTAATAAGAGATGACCATCTACAAAATGCAAGCAAACAAAGTATAGAGTATGATGAAATCAGTTCTAATAGCTTGGCTGTTGAAGAGTCCCTTGAGTCCCTGGTTTCTAAAGAGCAGCACAGGGGGGGCATGGATAATGTGGAAAAGCTGCCATCAGAAATCAAAGAATCCTCTTCCTTCTATGATGCGCACACACAATTTTCCACATACTCTCCTGACCCTGCCTGTAGTCAAAGTAAGGACAAAGTGGAGAATACAGCACCTGTACTGCTACTGCATCCAAAAACCTCTAATGTCATCTTAAATCAGGACCCTTCCAAAGGAACAGACAATGGATTATCAGGGACCTTTGGCTCCCAAAAGGAAGATTTGAGCCAGGAATCCACGTCTGTTGAAGAATCATCAGAGAATCTTAAAGTAACAGCACACACCTCTGTCTCTTTACTCTTATAAAGCAGCCTTGCCTAAGTATTTTTGATAGAAAATGTTTTTTAATCAATATGTTTTAAAGTGAAATGTTTTTGTCTTTCAACAAAGCCATAAGCTTGTGAAGCAGAACAGATAAGCAGTAGGGTGGATGGATCACACACGTTTTTATTTAAACATTATAGGTCAGATGTCAGTAGCAATATCAGAGTGCATACATGGGTTTGCAGCCTTGCACAATAAGTAAGCTTTTCTATAGGAAAATAATGCATCTTAATGGACACAGGAGTGTCTTGTCAGGCTAATCCTCTTTCTCCTCCTCTATCCAGTTAAACTCTGTAGTCTTAAACCAGGATTGTGGGGAAGACACTACCTGTGGGAAGAAGCTAGGCAAAGTCATTCCTGTGCCACAGGTGGAAGAAAGGTAACATATTAAACATACCTTAGCTCAGCAATTCTCACACTGGTTTGTGGAGCACTCGCTAGGGGTCTGGAGAGCTGGCTGCTCACAGGGTAATAACTCTTCTCATTTCCACTTGCTAAATTGCAAGTAAATTTATTTAATGCCCTGTTAGGTAATATTTTCCATGTAAGCGATTGCTGTAGTTGTCACAAGGGTTACTTGTGAATGGGAGGGGAGGTGATTCAAGCTGTCCTGAGTCTGAGAGGCGGTGTCTGAGACACTGTTAGGATGTAGTTCATATTATGAATGTGTGAGAGCGCCTGCTGTGGTCACTGTTCCCCTTTATCCCTTTGGTTTCCAGCAGATGGCAGCAACAATACAGCAGGCCAAAGATAGGGAAGCATGTTAACTATCGAAGCAGGCAGTATGCAGTGCTGTTGTAGCCCTGTCGGTCCCAGGATATCAGAGACAAGGTGGGTGAGGTAATATCTTGTATTTAACAGAAATTGGTCCAATAAAAAGATACTACCTCACCCACCCTCTTTAAAGCAGGCAGTCTGTGAGATGGGGAAAGATGCTGACATGATCTTTTCTTACTCCTAGATTTGCTACGCCCTTCCCTCCACCTGCTTCAGTTCTGAGTCTCACTCCAATCAGACTTTGGTGCTTCCTGCCATTGTCACTCCTCAACTTTCCGTAGGTCACTGCTAATGGGAGACAAGCATCCCCTCCTCCCACAGGCTGAGAGCAGACTTGTCAGCTGTCCTGCTCCTAGGAGTGGCTTGCCAGATCTCCTTCTTACAACTGGTGTGTCCAAAAGAATAGTGCTATAAGGACCTTCCATCTGTATTCGCCACACAGGAAATCATGGTGCTGTTTGTTACATGGAGCCTTGCTTGACAGGTACTTCAGAAAAATTAACTTTCTTTTTCTTTTTTTTAAAGACCAAAACAACGGATATGCATTTCTGAAGCAGAACTTGAGCAAAAGAAGTGTATTTATATCCAATGTGTGCGTGCCCATGTAAAGAATTCCATGGATCCTACACCAGGTAACCTGCAGTAAGGATTGGGATGGGGTGAGGGGAAGGCACAGACCAAACCAAAAGGACCAAATTTTGTTAGTTTGCATTCAGCAAAGTTGGTTCAGATATTATCATTTTTTAGGTAGCAATAAGAATAATGTTGCCTGCTCCACTTTTGGAGACTGTGGGGTCCAATCCGTGTTCCCTCCAATTTTTCCCACGGATGTGCAGAATTAATTTTATGCACACCAATATGGAGATCATGTGTAACTCATCATCTCCATATTGGTGCACATAACAAACTTCATGTGGTGGGGGTGGGGCCGAGGGGTTCGGCGTATGGGAGGGGGCTCAGGGCTGGGGCGGAGGGTTGGAGTGTGTGTGTGGGGGGATGAGGGCTCCAGCTGGGGGTCTGAGCTCTGGGGTGGAGCCGGGGATGAGGGGTTTGGGGTGCAGGCTGCCCCAGGGCTATGGTGGGGAGAGAGGACGCCCCCCAGCCCTCTCTCCCCACAGCAGCACTTGGGCTGGGGGGAGATCCTCACCCCACCACGACAGATCCACGCCGATGCTGGGGGAAGGGCGCCTTTCCCCTGGCCAGGGCTGGGTTGGGGCTGGGGGAGAGCCATCTCTCCCCTGAGCGCCTGCGCGGTGCTTAATAGGCTGCTGCATGGCCGTGCAGCTTAGAGGGAACTTAGGGTCCAATATGTAACCACCCCCACTTTGGGACAACCTCAGAAGCAGCTTCTCTGCCTGTAAGAGCTGCGATAGACAAGGAGTTTGATGCACGTGCTCAAGTTGTGTGGTAAATGCAGGTCAAAAATTGGGACTTTGGGCAGTGAGGGCATTACACTTATAAATTGGCCATAAAATGCAAAATAGGAGAGGTAGACATGAGCGCTTGTCTCTGGTGGTGCTTAGTGATGGGAGGCCATTCTTCCTAGCTGGCAGCATAGAACTTAAAATTGTGAAACCTTTAACTTAAGTGCCAAGTAGTAAGGCTTGAAATTCCTGCAAATACCTTCCAGGACTCTTAGGCTGTGCCCCTCTCAGATCAGTCCATACAAAAGCTATTGCTGACAGAGGTTAAAGAAGAATCTCCACGTAAAGAGCAAACATGAATAGTAGATGAAGAGCTACACCTGAAGGAATTGTGGGTGGAACTGAGAAACTCCAGAGGTTAAAGATGGCCCTTGCGGCTTACAAAGATGGCCTCAAACTGTGTTCGTTTGTCAGGCTTTTCATGGGTGTGG
This sequence comes from Natator depressus, assembly GCF_965152275.1. NCBI lineage: Eukaryota > Metazoa > Chordata > Testudines > Cheloniidae > Natator > Natator depressus. The sequence continues at coordinate 7,046,547 of NC_134252.1, forward strand.
TAACTGTCCTTTCTTGAGAGTTTCAAGAAACTGACAGTTGTGTTGCTGCTCACATGGAGCCGCCACTTCTCTGGGCAGTGCAAACAGCTGCAGAGCCATGGGGCTGCTTTCCAGTCTATGAATATCGCATACATAATGCAGAGGGGACTCTGCGAGGAAAACTAATTATGACCCGTTTTCTCCTCCTTTCAAATTAAAAATGCAAGGTGTATCTCTGAGTTGTAGCAAGTCAGGCAGGAGCCTGATGAATGAGGCTGGCAGGATCTTCCATTTCACTGAGGAAGAATGTTGTGTGTGATGCACCTAATTTTTTTGCTTCTTAGTGGAAATGTTCCAAATAACTTTAGGCTTGGAATATAGCGTGACAGGTGGGAGGGTTTTTCCAGTTGAATCACATAAGATCCTTTCTCCATACACATATTAAACCCAGTGAGAATTTGTAATCAAACCCTGTCAAGGAGCCACAGCACATGTATTGTAGCTGTGAGTAATTCCTCCTGGAATCTAGGCCAGAAAGCCCACCAGATCTGTGCCTTTTGCTGGGAAGGGGTAACCAACCACGTGACTGAAAGTAATACCTCATTATGCCACCACTTTTAGTCTTTTTTTGTATTGTAGGCTGTCACTTGTACTTTGGCATTTAACTTCATTGTTCACACTCTTCTGCATAATCTTCCCCACACTTCTTTGTTGTAGCACAGCTCTTGTCTATCATTTGTATGTTGCCTGTTTCCATTGTAAGCTAGTTTGGGGCAAGGACCTTGTCTTTTTACCTGTCTGTATAGCACCCAGCACAATATTATACGAAAACAACTTTCCTGTGCTCATGTTGGTGGCTTTTGTGGGCTAAACCACTTAAAGGTAACAGCTCCACTAACTGCCAACCATTTAGTCTTTATGGATATTGGATAGTTTAGAAGGAGTCCATTTTCTGAGCTAACTTTTCCCTGTCTGGCAAAGTGAACTGACCCAGTGCAGAATAAACCTGTAGCTTTGGGTCTATGGATATCCTCCAGGAACTAGGGAATAGAATATTTCCAATGAAATAGATTTGTTTGCAGCTTTCCACATGAATCTAAATGCTGCAGAGGCTGTGTCCTGGCAGATGTAAAATTGTGATGTGATTTGAACATCTGTTTCCAAATGACTGGCTGAAACTGTCCATAATTGACCACAAAGAAATTTTGCCAGCTGACCACTAGCTTAGTATTCAAACTTCATTATTGGTCTTTATTCAACCATAAATAGAATCAAATCCTTCTTGACGAGATCCTCATTGTGGATTCTGTTTGGTCCAGAATCATTTGTCACTAGTGATGAGGCTCCCTAGTTTCATAACTGGAAGTGACTATTGTTGTGGCTCTTGGCATTGAACGTTCACCCAGTTTTGTTACTTCGTCTTGGTCTATAAGAGAGAGAATACAGAACAGCTGAGAACCCCCCCCTTTTTTTTAAAGGGCAGGTGAAGAACAAATTTAGTGGTGAGGTTTTTTTCCTCTCCCTCTGTATATCCTTCTCTTGATTTTTGCAACATTGTTCAGTAAATGTGCCTTTGGAGGATATTGACGACATAATTATACATATTGAATAGTGCTTGCACCACCTGCTGCTCAGACAACTTTCATGGCATCATGTGGACTCTCTTCAGACTTGTAAGCTGTTTGGTACCTGGAAAGCAATACTAGCTCTTCCAATCTGGTATCTAATAGCTTCTTTCCTTAAGAGCTCCTCTGCTAGTAAAACTGTACCAGGAGTTCTATCCAAGGGCAGATTGACACAGCATGTTAGATATACGGGGCTGCCTCCACTTGGAGGTGACCTGTTTATCTCCTCTCTGGAAACACATAATTTGCATTGTAATGCTTCCCAACTCGATCATGCCATTGGCAGCTGGGCAAAGACATGATGAAGCTGGATCCTCTGGGGCAGAGAGAGAGGAGACAACTTGTGAAGTGCCTCAGGGAATTTTTAGGACCTGATTTTATTTAATACCTTTAATTTATGAAGGTTAACTATCTTTATTAAATAACATGTTGCAGATTTTTGGGAAATGTTGCAGACAAGGAGGATTAAGTCATACAGGGGACCTAAGGGCAGAGGTTAAGTGGGTTCTGCTGATTTCACTGATGCTTTTGGATATAAAGTATGGGGGAGTGCCCTTCTAGGGAGAGGATCTATGGTGTGGGCTGAGCTTTCCTGAAGGAGAAATCCTAATCCCAACCAAGTCTGGGAAGAAGGCTTGAATTGGTTCTTTCAAACAAAACCCCCACCCAAACCCATAATAAATTCAAATCCTGGGAAGGGGGATAAGTTTGGACTTCAGAGTGTATGGGCTCTGTTTGTACAGCAGGTTGGGAAAGGTGCCTACTCACAATGAGACTTAAATTGTGTTTGGGGTAGGGGAAGCTTCTGGGAGTCAGCTGTTCCACGGTAGCATTACCTCCATCCCTCCTACCCCCTCCCCTAAGCCAAGCCCAGCGTTAAAGCAGAAGCTTCTCTAGTGGGAAGCCAAACGCAACAAGTAAGGGGGCTGAATTTTTTTTTTTTTTTTAAGGGAAGTTTAAGACTAGTGACCAGACTTTCAAAAAGAACTCAACATCCAGAAGTTCCCACTGAGAACAGTTGAAGATTCTTGGTATCTAAATGAGGGCTCAGCTTTTACGAAAATCTGAATGTAAATGTATAGCTTCTCCCCGTTTTGCTATTTTGGGAGGATAGGGATGGGAATATATCTGTTAGCGCAGGAAAATAACTCAGTGGTCAGGGAACAGACCTGGGAGATGAGATCCAAGTTCTATTCTTGACTCTCATGCAGACTGACCGACAAGTCACTTTGTCTCTGTGCCTCCATTCCCCTTTCTCCGTCTGTAAATAGCGATGACAATTTTTATTGCTTTCGCCAAAGCACTCTGAGATCTTTGGATTAAGTAGTGCAAGAAGCGCCAAGTATTTGAAGAGTCCAAAAATTCCAAGGAGACCAGATGCTGATAAAGAGGAGCAGGGGATTATTTCTATTGTACAGCATTGGTTCTCCACTGTGATCCAGGAACCACTGGTAGTCTGGAGAATTGGCAAGTTACATGGTGTTGGCTCTCATTTTCAGCTGCTAAAAGAAGCTACAAATCTTAAATGGCTGCTTAATGTTACTCTTCTATGGAAACAATTGCTGTGATTGCCAGTGGAAAGGGAAGTAGCTTATGTTTTTGTGAATGGGTGGGAGAAATGTCCATAAAACATGTTAAAATGTGCTCCATGCTATGACACTTTTGAGATGCTCTGCTGTACGGAAAAACCCTGCACTGGCCCTGAGGGAGTGGGGGATGGACAGAAGACCCTTATGGAAAAGATCAATTACCAATTTCTGTCTTATAAATAAAACTATGGTCCTGATTCTGACCTTTTCTTCTGGCTTCACATCACGCTGGGGTAAAGTAGAAGGAAAGCCAGCTGAACAGACTATTGCATTCCCCTAATCTATGGCTGGTGTACAGAAGACTTAACAGCTCTACACCAGTCTTCTATTACTGCGCCAATGTTCTAGGGCTTTCAGCAGGTAAGGAGATCTGGCCAGAGTGCCTCTGCGCTCTGTCCCCAGCAGCTGAGAACAGCAAATGGATCTAAGTTACATCAGCCGTACTGGCAAAAAGTTTGGGGTGTGGGGGATGGCCCAAAGATGGCATGACTGAAACTCAGTCAGGGGCCCTGGTGTAGAAAGAGTAAGAACTTGTGGGAAGTTGCTTAAGATAGATAAACTGGAAGAAATCACGAGTCTTCCAGGGACTTCTACTCTAATCTAAATGGATTCAAAGGGTGAGTTGCTGTCTGGGCTGAACAGCTCTGCAACATGTGCATGGTGGGTGTCTGCATGTTGTTAGCCCTCTTGGCACTTTGCGTTTCTCCGTAAACAATACTGGCTGAACACAGACTGTGGACTTTCAAAGAGCCATCTTTAGGAAGTGTGCAGTTAAAAATGAATGGCCTCTTGTCAGACTTGGGACTGGTCACTTCAAACAGAAGCTGACGCTCCAATGGGTGAAAGAGAGGTGGGGCCAGTCTACACAGATGCACTCAGTAGGCAGTCACTTCCTGTGGAATGAAGAAGTGTCTCATGTAGAACCACTCCTAGTGTTAGCAACATGACTGCAGTAGCAAGATGGGAAAAATACCTGCGTTCATGTTGGTTGAGGAAGGGCACTGTTTTCTGTTGGTAGCAACATCATAACAACAGACTTCTGCTGTAGTGTGCGTCACAAGTAGTGTGCAGTATGTAGTCTCGGCCTGCATTACCAGACACTGAAGCGAGGAGTGGGCAAGAGTACAAGCATTGCAGATATGGTCTGAGCTATTTTGTGACCTGGACACACAGACTCATGTATCTTGCCAAACCATCCGTTGCATTCCCTTACCAAGGATTCATGGTGTGAGGCCTTTGGAGAACTACTGTATCTACTGAAAGGGCTTGTTCTGTGCAGTAGGTAACCCTGCTGCATGAGCAATAATGTTACATCCTTTTCAGATGTAAGTGACTGTGGACAGAGATGTCTCTTGCTACACTCTGATTATAGACATGTGCAAATGGATCCTTGCAGTGAACCGTCACTGCAGTGAGGAGCTGAGTCCGCTACTTGGCAAGCATCATGGCAAGTAATATCCTACTCATGTCAGTAGCAGGTGTCTGCTTCTTCTCTGCTTCCAGGGAAATGTTGCACAAGTGTCCCTGAAAATGGACATGTGTAGACCTCTTGTCTTTTGGGCAGACTCTGTTTGTCCCATGGTGTAAGACCAGGAGCAACCTTATGAGCTGGGGCCAGAGTTCCCATGCTGCTGCTGTCTTTTTTCCAGCTTCATGTGGCCTGCGCGGTCTCCCATTCACTCCTTACTTTGCTGCATTGCAGATGCCTTAAATGAGTTGTACGCACTGATGGATAAGGTTGCCAGCAGGGAGTACCGAACCCAGGACCGCAGATGGCAGCATCCATCGGACCTCACCATGAGGTATGGCATCAAATGTTTGTAAGGAGGGGAGGGAGCAGAGGAAAGCCCCTCTTACAATGGGAAATGAAATAGGCTTTACAAAGTAACTTGTTCAGGAGCTTATTTCCGTTGGAGGTGTTTTGTTTTGACTTTTTTTAAAATTCACTTTAAGAATATGAAGTAGCTAAGGCCTGAACACTGACCTTTGTTTGAAATTGTTATAACTTGAGAAGGAAGGTGTCCTGGATTCTAAATATCCATTCAGAATGTAATGCTCACCAGAAGTACCTGACTGACACTGCTGGAAACAAAATTTCAAGCCAAATCAAGGTGACAACACAAGTATCTGGTAACAATGTTTCTGTGTCATCTTGCCAGTGTAACACTTACTTTGAATTTTGTCCTCCCTAGAGGAGGTCGCCCCTTCTTCCCGCCCCCCCCCCCCCCCCCCGGCTTCATCTCCAACTCTTCAGAGAGGCTCCCAACACAGGAATGAGTTGTGATGGTGACCTGTAATATGGACACCAATCTTTCATGACTGAAACTGCCAGGCCACTTTGCTGTTTTAGGCCTGTTTAATCACAATAACTTGTGTTTGAACCACTGTTGTAGAACTGAAAAGCTGTTGGTATGAATTTTCCTTCTCCTAAATAACTATATTGATAGTTAATTTTTTTGTAAGCGTGACCCCACCCAATGTCTCATGGTTCCCCAGATGGCTCTGCAGTTAATAAATATTATTTCCTAGCCATGCTAATATATCTGCCCAGACCAAATGAAAAGACTCAAGAGGAGCCAACTCTGCTATGTGCAGAAGCGGGAAGGCAGCATCTGACAGCTAATATGGAAAAGCTTTGTTTTCCTGCATCTGAAAGTGTGTTGTAAACAAGTTAATGAAAATGGAATTGCGTTGTGGAAATTTTTTTGCTTGTTTTATTTTAAGTCCTTGTAGGAAGTATTTTTTAGGGTTTTTGTTTGAACAAAGCCAGCAGCTTTTTCAGAATGTACTAGATCCAAGAAATGGCAATATTTGCATGACAACAGCTCCTTCTGTGGGAATTTACTTCTCATTTAACTGTCATGAACTGAGCAACCTTCAGACTTCTCTGGCAGGCCATGGAGAGACAGATCTCTGCAAGGAGGGTAACAGAAAGCACTAGATAATGCTCCTAGAAGGACTCTTCTTGTACTCTTCTACTGTATCTAACATAGCAGTGTGGCAAGATAATTTTCTTTTAAAAATTTTGGCAATAGAAAAGTGTCTGCAGACTGCAAGTGCCACGGGATGAGGGAAGGCATTTGCAAATTAGCCACTGTTCCTGCTGCTCTTGTATGCATGATCCTACACACCATATTTGCCTTAATTATTCTGTTACCTTTATTCCCCTTCTGTTCTTGCAGAAAATACCCAAGGTTCTCCAAGAAACCCACCCAAAAGTGCAGCCTTAAGCAATGGGTGAGCAGGAACTTGGCCCACCACCGTCGCTTCCAGGACATTCCTGACCACTTCCAGCGTAGCTCTGTCACAACATCCTCCAATGTCTGAGCTACTTGTTACGGAGGGACTGTGCTCTGTTTTTTCTACATTTAAAGTTAGTTTTTAATTGTCCTGTAGCTTAGCTGTTTGTCTCTTGATTGTTTGATCTATGGATTGTTCTGTTTTTTAATAAGGCCAGTATGAGGATTTTGTGTGTCTTTGTTTTGGAGACCTTCAGAACCTCCTTTTTAAATAGAAATTAAAGATGTGATCTGTTCTGTACAGGTAACTCTTTGTAGCATTTCTTATCAGTATTTTCCTTTGAAACAAAAGCAAGCTTTCCAGAGAGCTGACAAGCAGCGGTGTCCCCACTGTTCAAAAGGAAGTCACACCGAATGAGAAATCTAACGGATATAATGCTTCAGCTACAGGAGCTGGATGATGCAATTTAGAATGGAAATCTTTTTGCCAGAGCCTGGGCTCAGAACGAAGCTTTAAGTTTTTTAGAGCAACTGCTAGGTTCCCTTAGGACACCATTAATGTTGGAATCACCTGTGTGGTCGATGTCCTTTTTATGAAGGTTGAAAAAGGCAGTCTTCTGGGTTGACACATCAAGTTGGCATCAATTAAGAGCCTATTTTCCCCATTCCTCAAATTTACTTGCCTCCCTTGTTTGTCATCTTTGGTTATAGCTTTTCTTTGTGAAATGTTACATGTAGATTTGCACTTTGTTGATAGTGTTTATAAATAATTTGCACTTTCTAAATGTCTCTTGTTTTTGATGCGACGCTGTGTGTGTGTGAGTCCTTTCCTGTCCTCTGCCCTTTCTTGCAATCTAGTTTTCTACCCATGTTTTAGGAGTAACAGCAACTGTAATAAAGGAGCCAGCTTGCTCTAGTTGGAGAGCTGGTCTGATGCTCTGAAGTGAAGACAGTCGAGGGATCTGAACGAACAGCAAGGAGAGAACTTGTAGCTTCCTCCATATGTTTAATAGCAGCCTTGATGTGAATGCTTCCTTAGTTGCTTGCCTATTTTCTTGTGAGTCCATATTGGCTCTTCTGCTGCACAAGGCCTTTCTTGGACCCTATCAACAGTTAAGTGGATGTGTTCTGATCTCGTGTCCCCTTACGTTAAACAAATTCTTCAAGGAGGCTTTCTATTTTTTTTAAAGGGCAAGTTAACCAAGATAGCCTGGGTCATTGCAGTGAAGAAAGATGAAGCTTTCATGTTCACCCTATCTGGCAAGGGCACAGAACAAAGGGTTGCTGGACTGGAACTTCCCTTCCTTATAGGATGAGGTGGAGTAAATGATTAACAACGGCCTCCTTTCCTACTCTTGGCTTATCAGCTGTCTCAGTGTAAATAGCAGATATGCTTATTGCTTTGCATTGTGTAGTTCTAACCTAGTCCATGGGGCAGAACAACAACACATTGTAAAATCGACAAGTGAAAAATGAAGATCATTTATTGAACTTAATACATTTATTTCCATCTAGTTATTTATAGAAATTTAAAGTGACACATCTCATACAAATTACTTCAGGGACTTTAAAAAGCTTAACAAACAAATGTGGAGCAGCTGGCAGAGCAGCTCTCTGTGCCTCAGGAGTGGGACTTCATATTGCCTTATTTGTTGTCTGTCTGGTGTACTGGGTGTAAGGAGGGGACCGTGCTGAGCTCAGCATCACTTCTCGCCATTCCTCCACAAAAGACCTGTCGTGTAGTAGTTGTGGATTGAGGAATGGGACTTATTCCATAATTTGTCAGTTGTGTGGTAGTAAGTACATACATAGGAATCTCATCATTCCTAGGCACATCCCATAGTTCTCTGTAGCTTTGACAGCTTAACTGGATCTCCTCCAGGAGGAGGAAGAAAAGTAGTTCTCTTGTAGCTAAAATCAACTTCCCTGAGAAGGAGTAACTCAACCACTGCAATGTTAGATTCTTTCAATGGACTCTGTAGCCTCAAACACATACTCGGACGGCCTTTAAACCTCTGCCTATGTTTGCTCTTCTTGTTCTTGTTAGTTACTTACCCCTCTAAACAAAAACTCAACTGTTGTGCAGGTGGGTGGGAGACCATCCTTTTATAAGAACTCCTAATGGAAGAGACCACCTCAAATATGCAAGAGTACACTTCTGTTCCACATCCCTTAACCAATTTTTGTCCAGCCATGAGTGTTTGCTTCAGGCAGGTTTTCTTTCTTTTGGTTACATGGAAGGTGCTGAATGAAAACTAGAATTAATGAATACATTTTAAGTGAGAAAGTATCAGTTTAGTCTAGGGTAGGTTTGTGTGTTAAAGGACCATTAAGCACGTGCTGTATAACTGTTTCACCTAAATGCTCTATGTAAAGCATTGACAAAGCAGTCCATCAACAGTGGGTGACAAAATATTTCTTGTGTATAGTACATGAAATACTAGCAACATGGAGTCAACTTCACGCCCTGATTTTCTCTGGCAGCTGACAGGAAAAATGACAAGAGCAAAGCATTGAACAAGTCAGAACCATTTGGCAAATCTCACAAGGTCTCCCCTTTTATCAGATTTTCTCGTGGCAGCTTTGACTAATGTAATTTTATAAAAATAGCACAGTGCCCAGGTTTTCTTTTTCAGTGTTTCTGTGTTCATGTACTATATTTTGCCCTTATCTAGCACCTTTCCATTTTGGATCTCTAGGGGCTTAGCAGTTTACTCACCTTCGTAATAATTGCTTTATAAGTGCGGTGACTGTGACACAGAGAGGTTAAATAACTTGCCCAGTGTCTCAGTGCGTCAGCAGTGAAGCTAGGAATAGGACCTAAGTTTGTCTGACTCCTAGCCCCCTGCTCTAACTTCTATATACTGCATTTCTTAATGAAAGAGAACATTTTGCCTGCCACCATGGAGTCCCAGGAAGGCTATTACTACGGGTGTGTCAATTTGCCGCTAGTCTGTGAGTGCTGAGGTGGGACTGTGCCCAATTTTTAAGGCTATGTCAACAGCTGAAACAGGCATCTTTTAGAAAACCTCTCCACTCAGAGGTCAGAGTAGCAGCCGTGTTAGTCTGTATTCGCAACAAGGAAAGGAGGACTTGTGGCACCTTCGAGACTAACCAATTTATTTAAGCATGAGCTTTCGTGAGCTACAGCTCACTTCGTCGGATGCATTCAGTCCACTGAATGCATCCGATGAAGTGAGCTGTAGCTCACGAAAGCTCATGCTCAAATAAATTGGTTAGTCTCGAAGGTGCCACAAGTCCTCCTTTTCTTGTTGGGAGCCTTGAATAGAATGGGAAAGTACTATCACTTGGCAGCTACTGATTGGGGAGGCGAGATTGTTAGCACCATTCTTAGTGGCCATTGTCTTGTAAGCCAAAGAGTCCCAGGTATTTACTTGGCTGTGCATCTCGAAAGGGAGTTATTTGTGTGTGGTCCTAAAACACAGATCCCTGTGCTGAGGATTTTGTCTCTAAAGCCTACCTGTTCCTAATACTTGTATAATAAAGAAGGGGCAGGGGCTCCCGGATTAATCTTTTTCTAGGGTGTTTGAAGAAGGGGAAAAAAAAAAAAAAAAGCAAGAAGTAGTAGTATGAGTTAAGTTTCAGAGTAGCAGCCGTGTTAGTCTGTATTCGCAAAAAGAAAAGGAGGACTTGTGGCACCTTAGAGACTAACCAATTTATTTGAGCATAAGCTTTTGTGAGCTACAGCTCCGATGAAGTGAGCTGTAGCTCACGAAAGCTTATGCTCAAATAAATTGGTTAGTCTCTAAGGTGCCACAAGTCCTCCTTTTTCTTAGTATGAGTTAAATTGCGGAGCACATTCCCTTGCAAAGGCATGTCGGCTAATAATACTTCCCTCAGAAGGCCAAGAAGTAGCACTGGGTTGGCCGATGTTGTTGGAGTCAGGCTGAGATTGGCACAGCTGGGATGCTGCAGCCCATCTTAACAAGAGATTGATAGTCACTAACAATCAGCCATGGCACTTCAGAGCTGGGGCAGGGGGTGGGAAGGACACAAGCAAGCAGTTCTGTTAGACAGTGGATGCTTAGGTGCTGTACTCCTTTATGCCTAAAGATTTCCAAAAAGAATTTTCATGCTAGCCCTCTTAGGTTTTATGTTTCTCTTATAAATCAGCTATTAAACTAAACACAGCGGTCAGGAGACTATTTATATTAGCCTTTCCTTAAAGCAGTTATTCTATTACCAATTACCCATGCTGAGAACATGAAATGGCTCTGAACAAGAAACACATTGTAAGGTCTTTCACTTGAGACAATGGTGGTGTCTGTACAATATGTGCTGTGTCTAGGGCTGGCTCCGCTGTGCTGGAGAAGAGTAGGCGGAAGTGGGGACTTCCTTCTGAACCTGTGTTTTGTGATCTTAATGTTTCTCCCACACGCACTGGAGCTGCCGCAGGGCAGCTTTGCATTTTCTACAGACTCCAGGGTCACAGACAGCCTTATCGCTAAAGATTTCATTCTTCAGCATAACTGGTTAATACTGTACCTCAGAGGGGCTGCAAGGGCAGAGAAAGAGAGAGATTGTATATGTAATGCTCATGGCAGGACAAATCACATGTTCACTTCTAGAATATAGGTAGGGGCCTTATTAGTGTCTATTATTTCCACTGTGGTAGTACCCCGTAGCCTCAATGAGGATTGAAGTAGTCCATTGTGCTAGACACACACATGCGCACACACACCCACCCCCAAAGGAAGATCTGAGCCCTGTGATAAAATGTTTTACAACTTCAAATCTAGTAAGAGCATTCACCATTGTGTTGCACTCTAATAGCAACAGCAAGACAAAAGCTAACTAACTAGCTGTTCTACTCTCTCAGCAGTTGATCAGATCTTCCTGCCAAATCTTTTTGCTGCAGTGTAATTTTAAAAGGACAGAAATAAAATGTGCACTAAAACCTGGTGTAAAAGTTGATAAACTCCCTCCCTTAACCACTCTCTTCCGTATAGTTTAAAAGTCAAGGGAATCTGATCTGACTTAAGGGCACGTACAGTAATGTCAGTTACACCAGTTGAGAAAGGGGTATTGTTGATACAAATAAGTTATGTTTAGCAATTGGTTGCGTCAAGTGAGTTTCTCCTTATCAGTTTAAAAGGACAGTGATATGTTGAAAAGTGTAAAATGGCATCACGAGGTTCCGTCATTATCGTCTCTCTCTATGGCTCCACATCAGACTCATTCAGCTTGCAAGGAAAAAGATGGCTATTCTAGCTGCCAGCCCTACGACTCCATCTGGGATCTGAAATTCAAGCTGTGCCTTTCCTGGCTCTGTCACTAATTATAATGGTTCTGCAGTTGGAACTTAGTTAAACAGAACTGATGGTGATGCATAAGCCAGAATAGAATCCAGTTCACTTTCTCATAGGTGGGTGGGCTAAGAGGACTAAAAAGTAGGGAAATGCTTATTTAAGTCTGTATGGTCAGAGGATATGACTGAATTCAGAGCAGGGGGAGATCCATGGAGAAAGTAGATGACTTTTTAACATAGTGATTTTGTCGATCAGAATGTTGCTTTAACAAACAAAAGTTCCTTTAACAAAAGGAAGATTCACCACATGTAGATAGTTTGCCTGTCTATTAATGGTCTCTATACAGGCAAAACAATGATAGTTTAGGATGTTGTGATAGTAAGCCTTATTGCAAATCTGGAGGAAATTACATATGGCAAAACACACAGAATGAACTTCATTTCCCTCTTTGTCTGCTAGGAACTGAAATCTGACGATGCATACGAGTACCCACATCTTAGATCTCTTAGATCTCTTGTATCTCTGAAATGGGTGTGCCGCTGTGATATACGCTTTTGAATGACATAACCTTTAATATCTTGTTCAAATACTACAATTAACAATCTGTTTCTCCCCATTCACATCTCCTCCAGTAAGTTGTTACCAGCTGAGATTCTACAAATACTTTCAGGCATGTAGGTGTTTTCTCCTCTAATGAACTGTCTGTTTAAAATGCGTAAATGTTCTAATTTTTCTCAAAGAAATGAGGAAACCGAGTTTGTGCTGTTTCTTAGCGTACGAGGAAAGTGATTGAGAACTTGATGGCAGTTACAATTGTGAATTGGAAGGACGCCCTGTATTGAATTGTTTACTCCACATCGCCCTCTGTGGTACAGTTTCACTAAACCCTTATGTGGGGGAGGAATATATTGACTAAATTAGTGCCAATGAGCACAGGATTATTCTGCTTTTAAGAAATAAAGCAAGTGGTGCTTAACTTTAGACATACGCTGGCCCGCAGGTAGTTTTCTCTTATTTCTTTATTGTGCACATCAACTATGCTTAGTTGGTTCCTGGAAATCAGTTGAATTAGTCTCCAGCGACTGCACACCATCAGCAGAGCCATTTTGATGTTTGCTTTCTTTTGTTTTTTATGTTCAGTGGAAAATCACTTATTGCGGGGCTCTTTGGAATCCCTTCACTCTAGTACACTCCTGCTTGCTCCTTAGTATACAGCAAAAACTACACTTTGCAAGCAAAATCACACTGGAAAATCTGGGCATCCTTTAAGGTGATTGCAGATCATACACTTTTTTTTTTTTTTTAAATGCTTACTTGGTTTGTTTCTTAATGCAATGTCTTTTTCCTGATTAAGGGTAAAATTTTCAAAAGTGCCTGAGTGGCTTAGGTGCCTATGTTCCATTTTCAACAGTGACAAGTGCTTAGGAGCCTAAATTTCATTGAATGAGACTTGGGCTTCTAAGCACCTAAGTTGCTTTTGAAAATGGGTAAAATTTTCAAAAGGGCCTATATGTCTCTATCTCTTTCTCCTTTCCTTATGTAGCACCTCTTTAGATAAAGTATATTCTTATTAAATCCCTTCAGTTGATAGTTTCTGAAAACATCTGCATTAAGAGAGTCAGCTGCATTTGATAGCTTGGAATTCCTTTCTGGTACGAGAAGATTTGCTTCCTAGCCTACGTTTGTTTTTCTCGCTAATAGCATTATTACCTTACCTTTGAAGCCTGCAGTTATGGAGCATAATGATGCACTCCTTTTGCCAGCTGCCATATCATGGCTTGAATACTTAACTGTGAACAAGCATCTATGCCTCACATTTTAATTTCTCCATCTCTAATGAACAACAAGCACGTCACTGTTGAATAGAAATAGCTAAAAACCTGTCACTAGGAACCAACAACAATTACTGTCAAAGATGGGGAATGTTCTCTGCATTTCCAGAAACATTTTTTGTATTAAAAACACATCACCCTGATAAATTACTCAGGCTGAATTTCCTCAGCAGCAGCTAGGTTAGAGTTTAGGGCCTTCTTGTTTGCTTGTCTGCACCAAAATTATGATATTTTTTTTTATCTCTTTTATCATTTTGTACATGCCATACCATCTGTTCTAAGTCTTCCTTTATAGGTAGGCTGTGGATTCTGACTGACATTTCTTTCTTGCATACTAAGCCTGAGACATTCCTGTAGACATCTACTGGCTAAGCAGGGCTTGCTTACTTTGTAGCTTACTTATGTTGTAGCTTCTTTCTCACCTTAGTCCACAGCCTAACCAAAGTTAACCCCCTACTGAACCTTTACTGCTGCCTGCAACCAGGGACAGGGAAAAAACAGCCAAATTCATGATCCCTCAGAAATCTGGGTAGAAGGTCCCCACTTCTATTTCATGCATTCTGCCCTGGTGTAGACCAAGAGGAAACATGGCTAAACTCAGGTATTTACAAGGAAAGTTGTGCCTTTAATCTGTTATTGTACATTAAAAAGTGGTTATTGCTCCAACTGTATCAGAGGTGTTGACCTCTCCCTCTTGGTAGGGGGGAGTAGCTTTTTTGGCTCAGGATCCAATTTAGAAAACTGTGGGTGGGGCTGACTGCCTCCCTGAAACTGGCACTGGGGAAGCCCTTTTTTATAAAATGCCGCTGCATGCAAACCTCCCAGTGCCTTTCTCCTGGATTGACTACTTGAGAGAGGCTAATGGATATCAAAGGGGGAAGATGTCTGAACTCCGTGACTGCCAGCCTCTTTCTTTGCAGTGGCTTTTGAATCATTGTCTTGTCTGAATGCAAATTTGTTTGCAATGGGAGGATTTAAATCCTATTTGGGCCAACCCATCTTAGTATTTGATGGAATGATTAGGATCCCATGTTACCCCCCAGCATGTATGGAATGGCCTTGTCAGGTAATTAAACGAATACATATAAAAGCGTGCTGGCAAAGCTCTGATAGTAAATCTCTTCCATTTGATGACCTCTCACCTACCAGCCTCAAAACATTGTCAGTCATAGGGAACATGTCAGCTTATAAACATAAAGCAACTAGTAAACTAGAGGAGACTCCTCCCTTCCCCCTCCACATTTGTGGAGGGACTCTTAACAAACACCTGGCAATACAGTGTCATGATGAATAGTGGAGACACAAAGTGGAAGGAGTACCAGATCCATCCACTGGAACCTCAGTAAAAGAAGTAACTAGTTAAGGAGTGTCCTTGGCCATCATTAGGCAGGGATCCCTTGGGAGTGAATGAGAGAGCTGTCAACGCTGGAAACCTGGTATCCTTGCATAGCAACCATTATCATCATGACTTTGTTGTTTTTTTTGTTTTTGTTTTTTTGCACTAACTGGCTATGTTTTGTAAGGACCATTTGTTACACTGTAGGTGGAATTAGTCAGGCCCAGTCCTAAATATCATGAAGAAATGACCCAAGTTCTCCTGGAATCAAACCAAGGGTTGGCTTCTTGTCTCTGTTGGTCTGTGCCCCACAGTGTTTTGAATTCCACCCTGCTTATCTAAAGTGGATTACAGCATTGGAGAATAGAAGAGATGGCAAAAATAGAGACAAGTGCTGCAGATCTCAACTGGAGAGCAGCCAGCAAAGTAGTGACCATCCAGATGGAAACTGTAATGTGCCTTTGTTAAAAACAAACATACAAAAAAATCCCACCTGCAGAATGTATTACACACCAAACATGAGTGCTACGGAGTGAGATTAGAGTACACAGCAGCCAAAATCCTTTTCTCTGCCACTGTCTAGTGTTTCTTTCTCATTTCTCTGAAGAGAAATACAAATGCAGCCTGAGCCCATGTTCATGCTGTCAACACGCAGCAACGGTGAAGCAAAATAGAAATACAATGAAATTTTGTGATCTCCAAAGAGAGGCAAATCACTCCAGGAGAAAGAGGGATCAGAGGGTGGAAGTTGAGTCTGCTGGGATTTGTTACAGCCTGGGTGAGTTGTGAGTCCAATACAGAATTGCCTGAGGCATCAGTTTCACAGAAGCTTTTCCTTCTCAGACAGTGGCTTATGTGGGGTGGTTTTCAGGATTTTATCTCTCTCTCCAGTTGTCTTTTGCAGAGCAAGGACAAGGAGATTTATGCCAGAAATGGACAACCAGTAGGTCTCTCCAAACTGCTCCAACAGTGTTTCACTTCCCCAGTCACCAGGGCTCAGAAGCAGAGAGGGAGAACGAGAAATGGAGTCCATCTATCAGATGCCAGGCTGTCATGCTTCAATGATATTCACTGAAGGCTTGTTTTTTGGAAACTAGAAGAAGGGGAGAAGGGAAAAAGAGGGAGAAATGTATAGAGATTGTTAAGGAAAAGCCATCAGAGATTTGTTCAGTGCAGTAGTGAATTTGTAAATGGTCCTGTTGCCTGCAGCATAATGAAAAGGGGTCGGTGGTGGGGCTGGTTGGTGTTAACACTGGCTACAACTGCTGGGCAAAGAAACAGTCTGTACAGTCTGACTCTGGACTTTAGAGGCCCAATTTATTATCAGCCTGCACCTTGTGCAACTGTTTACACCAGTTCAAAATGCTATAATTCTACTTTATTAGCATTTCCCCCGCTTTGTACAGAGGTAAATGACTACAGAAGGGCTAGAACAATGACAAACTGGCCCCTAGTAATCCAGGGGTATGTTATGGTGATGGTGTGACTTAGTATCAATGGAGTTTATGCCAGTGTTACTCCAGCATAATGGAGATCAGAATTTTATCCAGGGAAACCAAAGGGTTCACAACTGTAAAATCCACACAGGCCAGCTGGGTCTACTGCTTGCTCAATGTTGCTGGCGTAAATGTTTGATCCCAAGGGATTGTGGGTAGATACAGAAGGATCGTGAAACATAGAGCTAAGGCTGTCACTCTGTCATAAATTGTCCCTGCACTGGGCAGGGCGAAGGGACCGTGACAGGAGTAATGCCAACAACAGCAGAGTTAACAAAATATTGAGCATCTTTTCCTAAACCGTACCAGTTCATCACCAAGAAGGGCAGTCTGCCAGAGCTGGGAAATAAAGTGTCATCAAAATTCATAGAGCCAAGGGAACTGAAACCGTCAGGCAGCTTGGTTGCATCCCTAGCACTTTCCTTATCTCTCTGGAATCAAATGTGGAGCTGCTGCTCACTTTCCAAACCATGGGTATCACCATCAATCATCCTGGATATCCAGGACTATAGAAATTAAAGTGGAGGGAAGCATTTGCTTCTGGAAGGAAAGTGGCATGTTTGAATTGAAAAGGAGTACTTGTGGCACCTTAGAGACTAACCAATTTATTAAATTGGTTAGTCTCTAAGGTGCCACAAGTACTCCTTTTCTTTTTGCGAATACAGACTAACACGGCTGCTACTCTGAAACATGTTTGAACTGGCAGCTCACAGAGAGAGCCCTGCTATTGTTTTGTTAAGCAGTGATCCTGCAAGTTACTGGCTGCGAAGGGATTCCTCTGCCCACACAGAACCCCACTGATTTCAGTATTGCTCTATGTGAGCCCCGCACAGTCAGTTGCAGGATCAGAGCCTTGACCTGTTGCTTGTTGAGTTATCCTCAGTCTCTAGGCTTTGCCTGTGCCATACTTAATTGATTCTGGTGAGGTTCTGCATAACCTGTTTCAAAGAATAAGCAGGAACAGCTCCTTTTGACACAGGCCTCTTCATATTATGATGTAAAATGCAAGTCTCGTTTTCAACAGCAGTGCCAATAAATATAATCAAACCTGAAGGCTTATATTTTTATATCTTGTGGGAAATCAGAGTTGTGCTTAGAGCTGGATGAATAGTAAAAGAAAAATAAAATGGTGCATAATTTGTATTGCGGTAGTGCCTATGAGCCCTAGCTATGGATCAGGACCCCACTGTGCTAGGCACTGTACAAACACAACAAAAAGACAGTCCCTGCTGTGCTAAAACGCTCTTAAAATTCTAATTCTTGTTGGCTGCATTCAAGCCACTTCCGCATCCGCTTTCTGACAACATCCTAGCAAGTGGTGTTATTGCCAGAAATGTTCATGGGTTGGCTATTGTAGAATATTTGTGCAGAGTTTTGAATTCTTAACCATCCATATTCACGCCTCACACCTGCTTCTACAGCATTTCACCCATCCAGTCAGGGAATAGGGAATGTCTCATGTGACCTATGTGCCCAATCAGAAGTAACTAACACAGCTCGAACTCTGAATGCTCACAGTGAACTGCTCAAAAATGAGCAGGAATGGAAATTAGTGAATAATTTCAAATAATAAATAAAGGAAAGACAATTAGGATCAGCTCCTGAGTAATTTCGAAACAGGAAAAAAAGTTAAATTAATTGAATAAATGATTTGGTGCAAATTATTTACCCAGCTCTAGTTACATTATAGATGTTATTTGCCACAACATATCTTAAACCTCATAGCAGGTCCTTCTCTTAAACAGCTGATAAGCTGTTATCTGAGAACAGCCATCACCTATCCCCTCTGCCACTAGCATTCTGACCTGTAATCACTGCTGTGGGGTTTTGAACATAGCAGTTTTGGCTCCTTCCTTTCAGATTATAGTCCATCACCCATGTACAGCACTTTTCATCCAAAGATCTCAAAATGTTTTACAAAGGTGGGTTAATATTACCCTAATTTCACTAAGGGGGAAAATGAGGCACAGAGGTTAAATGATTTGGCCAAGGCCACCTAGTGAGTGCTAGAGTTGGGAATGGAACCCAGGAGTCCTGACTTGCAGTTGTGCTTTCAAGCCACTAGACCATGCTGTTTCCCTTGTCAGATGGGAGACTCGCTTCTACACGTTGGCCCAATGGAGAGAATGTTATAGCTGGGATCCTTAACAGAAGGTTGGTTTTCAGGTTAATTCACCAGAAGCCCTGCTGGAAATTGATTGGCTGCCTCATCCCCCCCTGTGTGCCGACAGCATCTTACCTTGCTGCGCAGGAGCCCTCCGCTCTGGTGCTCAGGAGTGCTGCTCTCAGACGCACTCTTGGCTTTCTCCTTGTTGTTATTTGGTTCATTATCTTTGATGATGTCATACTGCCTGCAAAACAGGGCGATCACTCCTAGCAGGAAAAAGTGTTAAAGGTCACATGCATGAGCCAGGCCTTTGGAACCTGCAATGATCAGAGCCCATTAGCCTGCTGCTCTGTGCCTTTTGGCAGAGACCTCAGCAGCATTGACACCAAGTCCCAAAGATCCTTTTCTAACACGACTAGTCGGGCTCTGGCTGCTTCCTTCACAGTGTCAAATTCCACTCTAACCCAGTCAGACAAGATCAGGAGATTACTTGTACTCCCACTTCCCTTTCATTAAACAGGACAAATGTTCTAAGCTTCCCATTTGAATAGCAGTTTACACTGACCCTGTGACCTTTGCTTTGCAAGCACAGGGGCATATTGGAATATCCATTAGTTGGAAATGCACCCTCAAAGCTTTCTTTTTCTGAAGCAAAGAGAGGTGCAGTTGAGCTGGAGGATGTGATGAATGACCTGTGCCTGCCTGAAGATGAAACAAACCAGGGTCTCCTGCTCAGCAGGACATCATCTGCAAATATATGACAGCTACAGCAGGATGAGGTGCCAACGGAAATGTCCTCCCACACATTTAGGCGTGTGGAGAACAAAGCAGGGGCAGCCATGACAAATGAAGAGAGTGAAAATGTCTTTCACAGCGGCTTTTGTGTTATGTTCTGACCAAATAACCACCTCTCTGCCTGCTGGTTTCAAACACAAAGTAACAGAGGTGCCAGGAAGGGCAACTGATAAGCCTGTTGCTTCTTGCCTACTGGAAAAGGACCCAACTCACATAGGAATAATACTCTGCATGTATATAGAGTTTCCCACCTGTCGCTCTCAAAGCACTTAACAGTGATAGGTGTTATGGGAGTTCTCGCCAGGTAGTGCTGTTACACATGTTCTTTCTTGCATGCAAGCAAATTGTCAGCTGTGGGAAGACATGCTGACGGTTGCATAAAAGTATCATCATCCTCATTTTCAGATGAGAAATGTAGGCAAAGTGAGGCAAAGACAGTACTAGAACCCGGTTCTTGACACCAAGTCATGCCCTCTGCACTGGGCCATTAGAGAAGCTTGGTGTATAAAGTGAACGGGTATATACATTCAGACTAACTGTAGTTTCCATTCATCAATAATTTCACACTTGAGTCTCAGATGGCTCAGCCACAGGGCTGGGAAAAGTCATGGTCAGAATGAAACTTTGTAAACAGCTCATCAGCTCCAGTGAGATTTTCCTTACCCGCCCACGTTTGGTAAATGGCAGTTGTTTTGTCTAGAAGGGGAATTTACAAGCCTCTTTCAGGGCATTGGACAATTCTGTGCTCACATTATGAGCTCAGTTTCGGAAGATGAAGCATAATTACTTGTCTAGATTAAACCTTTTTAGCTATCTCATTTAATTATTTTACCCCCAAATGATTTTTACAGGGCAGGAGATTTAGCTCTTAATGTGCAGAGACAGTAACTTCTTTATCTAAGGTTTCAGAATAGCAGCCGTGTTAGTCTGTATTCACAAAAAGAAAAGTACTCCTTTTCTTCTTTATCTAACTATTTTAAAGGCTTAGGGATTGGAGACAGTGACTAGAACCCAATCTAACCCTGTGGAAAGCAGGTACCAATGCATGGTAAACTCAAGATTTTTCCAGTGGAAAAAATTATATATGAATCTTATCTGGTTGCTGCTAGTCCCTGTGGATTCACTTATAGTTGGAAAGAATCCCAGGGGAACAAGACAGGACACGATTAAGCCCCCTGCCTTTTTATTTAAATTATTATTAACCAAAATTTGTTATCAGATCTGATTTGTGACCTTATTTCATCTCCACATATCTCCGGGGGGGAGGGGGGAGAATCCTATCTCAGCTGAATTTAGCATAAATGGGCCAAATCCTGTGCTGGTGTAAATTTGACACAGCTGCACTGAAGTCAGCAATTTACACCAACAGAGATTTAAGTCCACTGTCTCTTGAGGACATGATTTAACCCTACAAACCCTGTCAATCTTCAGGGCTTTATTAATAAATAAGAAAATACACACACACACAAAATTATAAGAATGTTAAGGTGGTTAGTCTTACAAAAGCCAGGCAACGAGCCAGATCCTGCTCAAGTCATGCAAAGGGGCTGTAAAGTCAGCTTCAGCAGTCAGCTGAGGATTCCCCCAGCATGAGGAAATCCAAGGGTGGCACAGAACTGACATAGCAGACTATGCCACCCCCTTTTACAGCTACTGGCATAGGGAGCATGTTGATGGCATGGCTAGGGGGAAGGGGCTTCAGCTCTCACAATCCCTGACTGAATGGAGCTCAGGCACAGCTGAAGAATGAACCCATTGTCCAGAATCCATATTTCATAGGGAAAGTCTCCAACCTCCAGCAACTAAGGGACAGAACGATCACACATTGCTCTAACATCTAAACAAAAGGAAGAAACATTTTACCATCTCCTGTGAGCCCCCGGCATGTTCTTGGAAGATAGGTGGGGATTGTCCCCTCAACTACACATCTCTAGCTTTGGTTGGCTTCTTTCCAACAGTAGCAGTTTTTCTGTACACACAGTATATGTAGAATGTTCCTGTGATCAGGGCAATGGGAGTAAATACCAACTGGAAATACCGACTGTACTTTATGGGTTATATAATCTACTGTACCGTTAATTTCCTTGCATGCCAGTTCCCTTGTTTCACCTGAAATATCTTCCTCCGACCAATGTAACTATGCGGCTCACGAGTAAAACATCGTGCTGTTTCATGAATGTTTTATGCTGCAGCAGCAGCAGAGGCAGCTGCTGAACGGAGGCCAGAGGAAGCTGGCGCTCTATACAGAAAACAAACAAACACAAACTTCCCTTTCCATTAACTCATGGCATCCTGATCCCAACCTGGGCAAGGCATAGTGCTGGCTGCTGAGAATGCTGAAAGCTCCAGGCTGATCAGAGGAGTAAGGGTGCACTGTCCTTATATATTTGTTAGATTAAAACAGATGGGCCTGGTCCTCCTCTGGTATAAACCGATGTAGCTCAGAGGGGTTATGCCAGTTTATACCAGCAGAAGATCTGATCTCAAACTCATAATGGGGAATTCTTAGCTTTCCTGAGCTCCCGGGATGGTTTATTTCTTTTTAAAAATTGTATGGAAGGATTTTGATGCCAGGGTGGAGTTCGCAGATGACACTAAGCTGGGGGGAGAGGTAGGTATGCTGGAGGGTAGGGATAGGGTCCTGAGTGACCTAGACAAATTGGAGGACTGGGCCAAAATAAATCTGATGAGGTTCAACAAGGACAAGTTCAGAGTCCTGCACTTAGGCCAGAAGAATCCCATGCATTGCTACAGGCTGGGGACCGACTGGCTAAGCAGCAGTTCTGGAGAAAAGGACCTGGGGATTACAGTGGACAAGAAGCTGGATATGAGTCAGCAGTGTGCCCTTGTTGCCAAGAAGGCTAACGGCATAGTGGGCTGCGTTAGTAGGAGCATTGCCAGCAGATCGAGGGAAGTGATTATTCCCCTCTATTTGGCACTGGTGAGGCCACATCTAGAGTACTGCGTCCAGTTTTGGGCCCCCCCACTACAGAAAGGATGTGGACAAATTGGAGACAGTCCAGCGGAGGGCAATGAAAATGATTAGGGGGCTGTGGCAAATGATTTATGAGGAGAGGATGAGGGAACTGGGCTTATTTAGTCTGCAAAAAAGAAGAGTATGGGGGGATTTGATAGCAGCCTTCAACTACCTGAAGGGGGGTTCCAAAGAAGATGGAGCTAGGCTGTTCTCACTGGTGGCAGATGACAGAACAAGGAGCAATGGTCTCAAGTTACAGTGGGGGAGGTCTAGGTTGGATATTAGGAAAAACTATTTCAGAAGGAGGGTGGTGAAGCACTGGAATGGGTTACCTAGGGAGGTGATGGAATCTCCAGCCTTAGAGGTTTTTAAGGCCTGTCTTGACAAAGCCCTGGCTGGGATGATTTAGTTGGGATTGGTCATGCTTTGAGGAGCGGGTTGGACTAGATCACCTCCTGAGGTCTCTTCCAATTCTAATCTTCTGTGATTCTATGATTTATTGACCCACCTGTTTGTGGCCCCTTCCAAGCCACTGTTGTCTAAGGAAATCCTCTGGGCACTCTTCTAGGCCCTATCTCACTGCAAAGTGGCTCCAGGATTGAAAAAGTGCAAAGGGGATCTTTGCTCCATCCTGCTACCACACCAAGCACTCTTCAGCCACAGCTGTGGGTCTGACCCTACAGTATTGATTTTTAAATCATATGGGCCCCGAATCTGTAGCCCTGCTACAGCAAAGCTCCCATTGAATCAATGGGATTTTTGGTTGCATGAGGTCTGCAAGATCAAGCCAAGATTTTCAAAAATGGGTTTAGGTTCCTAAGTCCACATTTAGGCAAAACATCTGGCTGGACTTTAAAAAGTGCTGAGCACTCAGCCGCTACTTTTGGCATTTAGCTTGCTTGTCATTGCTACAAATTTCCCCTTTTCTTCCCCTGCCCTTAGCCCATCCGACCCATAGGTTCGTATGTTTTAAGGCCAGAAGGGACCATTAAATCATCTAATTTAGGCTGATGTCACTGGAGCTCTGTAGTGGGAATTTCTCTCTCTCTCTCTCACACACACACAATTCTTCAGACTGGGGCATTTCCTATATCACTCATAGACCTGTGCAGGTTGTTTGCTCACAGAGTCTTCATCCTTTCCATAGCCTCATCGATAATAGTACAGAGTTGACCAGGTTTGCTATCAGATGTGTGAGAAATTTGCTCTTTAAACAATTCTTTTTATCCTTTTACCAGATTTTAAGAGGATTCAGGTTCATTGCTGACCACCTGATATTTTAGGTTTGGATGCTCCAGATCATTTGTTCTTTTAACAGTTCAATCATTTTAATAGATCTAGAAAGTGGGTTTTAGTAAATATAGAATGACGGATGCTTGAGAGTGAGACAGGAGGTTGTAACTCACTCTTGATTTGTGATGTTTGTCTTTAGAATATCACCACACCTCTTCACAAGAATTACTGGCTTGTGTGTGACCTGCAGGCATGTAATGGGCCAGATATAGTGACCGTGGCACACTTCACTTGGGCTGCATTGTGTTAATGAAACAGAAGGCGCTAAAGGGGCTGGATTCTGCTGCAGGATTAAGGAGATTACCATCAATTTTTTTCTGGAAGGATTGAGAATATAGGATTTGCCACTGCAGATCAGACAACTGGTTCATTAAATCCATTATCGTACCTCCTGCTGTACTAAATGAGACAACTTCAGCCAGTCCAGTATCCTGCCTCCAGCAGTCGCCAATACCTGATGCTACAGAGGAAGGTGAAATGCACTTATATCCAAATATGCAATGCTGTATACAGGGGGCAGGAGTAGGAATTTCTCTGCATATCTTTTCCTGGCCATCATGGGTGTATACTCACACACACACAAAGTGAATGAGCTGACTCTGGGACATTACATGCCTTCGTCATAGGTCCTGCTACCAACCTGCCCACATGAATAACACCACGACAATGATGAGAATTTCCCCAGCTCGCAGCTGCTGGTTCTTCCCCATCTCCTTCATTGTCACCTCATCTGCACAGGGGAGAGAGAGAGACAATGAAATCCATTTGTGCAATGAGTTCAGTCAGACTCTGCCTGCTCCTTTCACATGCTCCTTCCCCATCTCACTAACTCACAGACATTTAGTGAGCAAAGCCGGGTGGCTGCAGATCTGAAAACCCCTTGGAAGATTTGGAAATGTAAACCCCAGCTGACCACATTAAAATCTCTCACTGGGCTGGTGTCCAGTTTAACTATGTGCCCCCAGCCTTGGACAGTGAGCGTACAAGGTTCAAAAGTAGCATGAATTGTTCAGAGTCATCATGCCTCAGTCAGCTGTTAGCATCGTCCTCTCTCTGTGTGTTAGGGTTTTCTGTAGCACCCATCTCTGGCGTATTCTAGCCATCGCATCACTATTCTGTGCAGAATTCCTGCCAGCCCAGCTCAGGATTTATGCCCTGTAGTATGCAGGGTTGGCATAATCTTTTTCAGCAGAGCTGCAGGATGCAGGAATGAGTAGTACCTCTTCACAAGTCCTAATGTGCAGCTGTGGCCTCAAAGGACTACAAAGATTGCAGTTCAGATCTCCTGGGAAGCAGACAATGCTCTTCTCAGTGTTTTCAGTTGAACAGCAATTCACTATTGACAGGCTCCAAATCATTTCAGCAGAAAGAGTCAAGACCTCACAGCATCCTAGGAACCGTGGATGAGACCCCTGCAATACAATATGGCCTAATCTAATCATCTAGTAACCCTTTATAACCCAGACTCCTGCTCCTCCCTATCCCCTGTTCATTAGAGTGCCTTGCTGCTGCAGAATGTCTCTTTGACCTGCCTTGGCACATCTGATTTTGGCTGGATGTCTGCTCAGAAGGGACAAATTAAAAAGCACTTCCCTGACTGGCACTAACTGATTTGGCAGAAACATTTCAGATTTTAAAAAAGCAGGATATCCATTGGTCTCTTAGAATCCAAGTGCAGGGAGGTTTAGTGAGTCTCATCTTAGTGCTGCTGCAGCATCCCTGGCATGGATCCCCGGGGGTTCTATCCCAAACTGCGTGCACAGTCTGACCAAGAATTTCCCCAGGTACTCTTAATTTGCTAGGTATGCTCCTGCCAGACACTAGTCCTGAGCCCAGTCCTCATTCCCTCTGCCTCTAAGCTACCCCCTGAGGAAAGAGCAATGGAGATTCAGGTGCGGCAGCACTAGCGGCTGGGGTTCTAGGCATTATTATACTGAAACAGGCTGGTCTTGCTGTGGTTAATGTGATATACAAAAGTCACATTACCAGCAAGGATTCTTGTGCCCTTACCATTAGGGAGTAGCCCAGTCTTGACACTAGTATAGTCTCAGACTAAGGGCTGCAGTCGGAAGGGATGTGTAGCTGGTATGCGTTAGATTCCTCTACACTCATTTAAACTCTTAGTGCTGCTTATCCCACTTACTGGTGTGAGTTTAAGGGAGTCTAGGCTGGGGGAACTTACCTGCCCAGCACCTGGAAGATGCAATAAGAAAGTAGGAACGGCCTCCTTCAATTTACACATCCTTATTCCGTCCTGTCAGTTGCTTTCCATGCTGCACACCTCACTTCTGGCTTCTTGACATGAGTTACACCAGCTTAGCCTCTCCTAGCCTCGTTCACACTCAGCTAGACCCAGTGCATTGACTCAGAGGTGATGTAAAGGGGGGGTGTGAATTACACACCAGTGGGAGGGGCTGAGTCTGAAGGAGAATAAATTGGTGTAACAGGCACATTTAGGGAGCCATCTGAAGCTACAAATTGCCATCACTCCCTGTAGGCTCAGGCTGACCTCAGAATTTGGCCTTACAGGTATAGGGGACTGAGTAGCCTGGGGCAGTGGGATGAAAGAAAGAGGCTTTTACCTCTACATCCCAGTTTCCAATCTGACCCTTGTTAGTTTCCTCTACATCCTCCCACCCCAGTCATGGGGAGAGTGAGAGATCAGCAGAAGCTGCCAGTGACTTCAGGGGGCAGGTGAGGCCAGGAGCACTCCTGTGTCTGACCCCATCATACAATCTTCAGGCACTTTCACAAACACGGGCGCCTGTTAATTGTTCGGTTTTTTGTTTGTTTCCCAGCATATGTGCAGAGCCTGAATAAACAATGAGGGCCAGGTCCTCAGCTGGTGAAAACTGGCATAGCTCCAAGTCAGCAGAGCCACACCAACTTTCACCAGCTGAGGATTAGGCCGAGATCTTATCTCTGTATTGGTGGTTTTCACTGACTTGCTATTTTTGCCTCAGGGAGCTGAACCTACCAGAGATCTGGTCTTGTCACAGTATTTCCACCATACGAGAACTCCAACTCCTGAGCCTTAGCTTTGGTCTCATAAACATTTCTGTGGGCCAGTAACAAACACCCATGGAGATTGTAAACAGAAATGCTAGAACCTGCATGTAACATGCAGGCTAAGAGAGTCCCAGAACGCTACACACTTTGCCAATGTGTTACATCTGCACATCCCCCATGCCCACTCCTGTGTGTAGTTACCCACTGATCCCACTGACTACAATGGCACTGCAACAAGTGAATTTAGCCCTGCCTGCACTTAGCTCAACTGTTCTTATTTTTGAATGCACCAGGCACTATTTCCCACTTTGCTGGGCAACACTGCCCTGCATCTGGGGCAGCCCATGGAGCTATATAAGAACTTGCCCACACTTGCCTTTATTCTTTGAGGCCAGCTTCTCGGCTTCCCTGGGGGTCTTGAAGAGGACGGGTTCACTGGCTGGACTCTGGCCCTGGATGCTGATGGACTGGACATGCACAATGTACTCAGTGTCCTCCTCCAGGTCCCAGAGGGCGCATGAGCGGGTGGTGGTGTTCACCTCTTGGATGAAGCGCAGCATCCGCACATCCTTCTTCTGTAAGCCCAAGGCAGGAAAGCACAGTTGCTCAGAGGGAGGGTTCTCTCTCTGGGTGACGGACGCCTTGCTACATAGATGCTTTCCATTGCTCCCCAGGGCCCCTGACAGCACCTTAGTGCTGCCATTTAAAGTCCCCCTAGACCGGGTGTAGGAGGAAAGACATGCTCTAATCTGATCACAGGCTTCTTGAGCAGTGAGAGCAGCTACAGCTGCTTTTATGTAAGCGGGTGCAGGTGACAGCCACTCGCTCATCCAACTTGCCAGAAACAGTGGGCCCAGCCCTCCTCCCACTGACATCACCGACACAAGTGTAACTCAATTGACTTCAAGGGAGATACTCCTGATTGATACTGGAGGGAAATCAGGCCCAGTACTTGTAGAGAAGGTGACCTGGTAAAGGCTTGGTGGAGAGGGGCTGGTTCCATTTCCCCTGAGGTTCAGAGCCAGTTGGATGAATGGTTCAGACTCTGGATCTCTCTAGTATTTATCCGTACCCTAAGGGCAAGGGTGTGCAATGCCTGTATCACCTGGTAACACACGCCATCTCCCAGGAGCTCACTCACTAGCTCCAGCTTTATAATGTCACAACAGAGAAGAAGCCACAAATTCCATTCAAAGCATCTGGAGCTTCTGGGTGACATTCACCCTGTGCAGAGCCCAGCACAAGGCCTCAGCACCTCTAGTGTCCATGGCTCCTCAGAGATGTCATGGTGCTGATGCTTTGTGCTGGCCTCTACATGGGTGAATCTCGTACTCTATGAATGAAATGGCAACCTCCCAATGCTGGCTTTAAAGGGATGTCCTCTCATCTTCCCCATGCAGAAGCTTCTCATTGTTCTATCCCTGTTGGCACTTACCCACTGGGCAGAGCTCTTGCTGAGATTTGGGGCTGATGCTAGCTCTGGCAGGTTGCATTTTCTGCCTAGTCACCTTTGGGCCCTGGAAGCATGAAGGCATTAAATCATTCTGGCCTGCCCCTGCTCTCACTGAAGTCAGCAGCAAAACTCCCAGGGGCATGACTGGGAGCAGCCTCATGCTCTGAGCAGTGTTGTGTGCATAGCTATAACTGCTTTCCCTGCCATGAGAAGTAATAAGAGCTGGGTGGGGCATGGAGTGGAGATGGATAGGGGAGTCCTTGGTGCACAATGGGGTGGAGGATGGGCAGGGGAGTCTTGGGTGGGGCTTGGGGTGGAGATGGGTTGGACAGTCCACCAACCTATCCCTCCTCCAGTCTCCCGAACCATTGAATCCTCTAGGGGCATTTCACTGATGGATCAATTCCCCCGCTCAGCCCCTTTGCTGTGAAGACCATGAGTTGCTTTGCACGGTCACCCCTATCCCTGGGGGTAATCATCCTGGTTGATGCTAACTTATCTACTCCCCTGTCAGTGTGCAGTTCTTCTCTGACGGCAGGATTATACGTTTGGGGCATGTTCTAAATCCAAACCCATGGAAATGGGTTAAGGTGAAGAAAGAGGCTGACTCTGTGTCAGTGCTCTGCAGGAGCCTTGTGAGAGCTGCAGGCAGGGCGGGCTGCACCATGATAAATCC
Organism: Natator depressus; assembly: GCF_965152275.1. Lineage (NCBI taxonomy): Eukaryota > Metazoa > Chordata > Testudines > Cheloniidae > Natator > Natator depressus. The sequence continues at coordinate 7,075,223 of NC_134252.1, forward strand.
AGAGTTTGCCCTTTCTTCCCTGCTACTAAGGCTCAAAGCAGGTGGGATAGAGCTGAGGGAGACCCAGCACATGTGGAGAGGAGGGGGGCCATATGATGAGGATACCTGCTGGGAGATTGCAAATCCAATAACAACTTCATCCTCCAGAACATCCCAGGTCACAACAGCCGAGTTGGCCTTCAGATGTTTGACTGTGACATTGACTGGAGCGGACGGGCTGTCTGCAAGGAGACAAAACACAAGCTTTACTATGGCAAAATCACTGATGCAGGCAGGAGACAGGGAAGGAGGTAGAAAGGATGAGCAATTGAATATATCTGCTCTATATTTAATGTCATCTCTATATATTATACAATATGTATATTTAGTGCTATGTACAGTATATAATCTGTACTTAATAGCTTATGGATCTCTAATACTTTAACTGTACCTAATGCCCTATTTATAAGTGATACAGTGAAGCCAATACAAGAGACATTGGGCATCAGACATGGTTTCCTGCAATAAGAGGAAACAGGATTTAATCCAGGTCAGCCACTGCCTCTTAGCTAGGGGAGTTTGGGGGCTGCAGATGCCCTTCACCTATGTACTGGCTCCAGGTGTGTGGAACTTTGAGACATAGACACACCATGTTTTGGTGGCCATTAAGTTCTCCAGGCCCCTTGGATGATTTAGAGTGGCATTAAACCTGCATATAAAATATTTAACCCTTGCATCCCAAACTCATGCTGATAAAGCTTTTATACCACTGAACGCCATCACGTATTCTTCATCTAGCTAGTCTGTCACACACACCCCTGCTTTCTCCTTTAGAGCTTGCCCTGACTGCAGTGAGAGTGAAAGGCAAACAGCACTCTGCCTGGGTATTCAGCACGTTGCAGAGGGTGGCCTGTAGTTGGAAGTATGGACATGCTGGTGCCCTAGTTAACGCCCTTGAGGATTTAACCCATGGGCAGTGAAGAGGGGGGGTGTTTATTTTGTTTTTATTTCCCTGCTGCTTTGAAATGCTGATGCTTTACAAGCTCCCTGGCGGTGCCACAAGGCCAAAGAAGGAAGAAGTTAGGTCTCCTTTGATTTATTTATTTTAAATGATCACATTTGTGAGGCTGATGAGCGGACTGCTGACAGGCTGACTGATCAGAGCTCTTCAAAGTGAGGGACTTGCTGAACTTCCAACCAACCCTCCTGGCTTAGAACTAACAGGAAAGAATGTGCTGAGCAGTGACCCTATGCTCCCTTCCAAACAACATTCTCTGTCAAGACCTTGGAGCTTCCATTGCCAGCAGGTGTGATCAGGCTTCAAAAGCTCCAGGAATCAGTAACGAGGCAATTAGAAAGGGGACGGGGGGTCTAGACAAGGCATCAGGCCCAGATCGGTTCCAGCCCACAGTCCTTCAGGAAGCAAAAAGGGCAATAAGAAAGTCCCTGGCCCAGATTGTTGGAATCTCACAAAAGGCTGGGCAGTGGCTTGAAATGGAGCAGTAACTAATGATCGGTGGCTCAAAGAGTTTGGAGAGGGAAGATCCTTAATTTGATCAGGTCAGCATCGATCAGAAATTGTTGCCATCTGTTCCGTGGCCCACGTGAAACGCATTTGTGATCCCAGCAGCCAAAAAAATTCCCTTTCATTACTGTCAGTAAATGAGCCCCTGGCTGGCAGCCTCATTAGAGAGGCCAAGGAGAGGATGGGCCACTGGGCCAGTGCTCCTTTCGCACCCCTAGCACAGTCCCTTCTGGACTCAGCTGAGGCAGCACGGTTGCTCTACCTGCTGAGGAACAAAGCGAGGACGGTTGTCAGTCCAGCACTTTCCACTATTATTTAACCCTCCTTTAAAAACCCAATTGCAAATCAGAGTAGGGTCTTATTTTAGTAAGGGGCAGTTTGCAGAGGTTCACACAGGGAAGGTCCGTGAGTCATGCCTGATGAATTTGCTAGAATGTATTGAGGCTCTGACTGAGCTGAGAGGTGGGGTGGGGATGCATCAAACAAAACAGGCTCTGATTGCAGCATAGTAACAGTGCTTTGAGCTAGGTGTCTACCCCCTTCTAAAGTACAGCCAGACAGCTAAATCCCTGCAGGTTGTGCTTTCCCGATGTCGTTGAGAGAGGTTACCACAGCATGGGGTGATTTATACCGCCTGGGATAGGGAAGGTTATTGAAACAAGTGAATTACCGTCTTAGTAACGGGAAACAGAGTGTATGGGTAAAAGAGCATTCAGGATGGGGAGAAGGACTATGTGGGTGGCACCAATACTGGCATCTGAATCCCCTTTATTTAGCAGGGATATTAATGACCTTGAGGAAAGGATAATATCAAAAATGCCTAAATTTTCTGATGACATAAAATGTGGGGGAGGTGGGAAGAGCCAGCAGAGACAGAGAAGGAGAGCAAACACCTTCAACATGAGTAGGTTAAATAAGGCTGCGAGGCGGTGACGTGATAGTGAAGTGCACTGCAAGGTTGCAGCCCGAACGTTTCCACAGAGACGGGAGCCTATAAAGCAGGAGTCACAATACAGACCAGGAGAGAGAGCAGGTGGGGAGGGGGATTAAGGATACTTCACTACATCCATCTGCACAATAGAAACCCCAAGAGACTGAAGGATGGTAAAGGGAGATGCATTAAAATCAAACGCAATGGGCCTAAGTCTGCTCTCCCTTTATCCCACTATAAATCAGGACGCACTTCATTGAAATCAATGTAGTTCATCCGGTAGAAAATTGATGTGAGACTCAGCATTTCCAGAAATGTGAAGCAAGGGAAGTAAGTTCTCCGCGGACAGAGCTGAGTGAATAATTTGCAGCGAAGGTCCTGGAAGATCCAGGATGAGATTGTGATTTCCTCAAATCTATTTGCTGTTTGGATTTATTCCGTGAACTTTCTTACTCTCTGGGTCGATCACACTTTCTTTGGAATTCCAGTTGTGTTGTGATTAGATAGATGAGATCCAGTTTCTGTTCTCTGACTGGTTCTGTGTGAGCATTTTCAGCATGAATGCTTAGGTGAACAAATCTAAATGTTGAATTCCCTGATACTGTGCGTGCAGCTCTGAATTTTGCTTTCTGTGAATGCTTATGTCGGTAAAACTCAAACTGTTACCAGAAAGTGACCCCAGAGGCAGAGGGGGTAATGTTCCTCTGAACTCATTTCAACATGCAGGCAGGATATCTGGGGAACATTCTATGCAACAGTCACCCAGCCCTCCCCAGGCACATTAATTCCTGATGCACTAGGAACGGCTGCATCAGCCTTTTAGTCAATAATAGACCATATGTTCCAGGGTTTGTGATTTAGTTGTTTAACTTAATTCCAACTCATAGGCCATAACCCCACTGGAGCAAATTCCTCTCTCAAAACTGGAAGAGCATCTGTTTGGCGGAGTTTGAGTTAGCGACATGCATGCACATGAAAAGATGTTCTCCTTTTTGTGCCAGGGGAACTCACGGCTCCATTTGTTTAGTTAAAATAAAATCATGCCAGTTTCTCATGGGCAATGGCTGCTGTGAAACAAACCATGATCACTCTTTTGTTTCCTTCCAGCAGGGAGCTTTCACAAGGTGGACCCTTGCCCTGCATACCCCAGGTGCTGTGTATCACAGCCATGCCTCACACCTGCATACTCTGGGCCCTTTTGGAAAGAGCAGGGCATAGCATTCCCCATGCAGCAAGGAGGCACAAGCAGTGAAGATTACCATGAATATGCTCTTAATGCTGAGAACTCCTTTTTTCCTCTCATTAAATGCTCTGCTGATTATTAAGCAGCTTTTTTTCTTTAAAGAGAGAGAAAATGTTTATGGCTTTGGACTGACTTGTCGCTGGCCTCTCATCTTATCACCAGTGGCTCCTGGAGTCAGGAGCAGGAGACCTGTAGGATGGGAAGCTCCCTACCTGCCTGTTAGGTTGCTGTTGCACAGGAGTTGATATTACAGCCCTTGCTGGTGTCAACCAATAATCACCCAGCACATCTATTAGCTGGGGAGATTGACTAAAAACTACACCATGAATAGTATGTAGAGTACCCTGCCAATCCATACCCAGTGCTAGAGTGGTACTCAGACTATGCCTACTAGCTCATATCTATCTATGGATTTGTACCTATAGGTACTTCTATGCCTGACCAATATCTGATCTATACCTAATACCCTATATATCATCACTATCGGGCCTATATTCAATACCCTATGTCCAGCATACCTAATATAGTAACTGACCTATACCTGATTGACTATGCCTACCTCATATCTGCTCTATATTTAATGTCATCTCTATATATTATACAATACGTATACTGTACTTAATCTGTACTTAATAGCTTATGGATCTCTAATACTTTAACTGTACCTAATGCCCTATTTATAAGTGATACAGTGAAGCCAATACAAGAGACCATCCTTGTTAGCCAGCATCTTGCTTTAAGAGTCTGGCCTAGAGTAGTCTTGGATACAGTGAGGGTAGTTCTGCTCCATCAAACTAATTTTTCTCGGTCCCCTGCATAGTTGCTTAAGAAAGGTACCAGACCCACCCAAAGCCCTGTGCCTGCCGTCCAGCCAGGTAAGCTGAGAGCCCAATCAGGTATCCATTTCTGGCCTGGCCTCAGCTACAGGTCTCCCAGACACTCTTCTGTCTTCTCTCGGCCCTAAGAGGGGAGATCATAGAATCATAGAATATCAGGGTTGGAAGGGACCTCAGGAGGTCATCTAGTCCAACCCCCTGTCAAAGCAGGACCAATCCCCAACTAAATCATCCCAGCCAGGGCTTTGTCAAGCCTGACCTTAAAAACTTCTAAGGAAGGAGATTCCACCACCTCCCTAGGTAACACATTCCAGTGTTTCACCACCGTCCTAGTGAAAAAGTTTTTCCTAATATCCAACCTAAACCTCCCCCACTGCAACTTGAGACCATTACTCCTTGTCCTGTCATCTGCTACCACTGAGAACAGTCTAGATCCATCCTCTTTGGAACCCCCTTTCAGGTAGTTGAAAGCAGCTATCAAATCCCCCCTCATTCTTCTCTTCCGCAGACTAAACAATCCCAGTTCCCTCAGCCTCTCCTCATAAGTCAGATGTCTTTTGCCTACTTCAGCACAAGTTCCTGAAGGATTTCCCCCTCAGAGCCCGATCCCTTTGTCTTCAGCTTTGGTTAGTATCCACCCCATCTCAACCCATGCACTGTGAGGCATCAGCAGTTTTCTGCAGTGTCACCCTTCCTGAATGCTGGCTAACTTTCCTTGAGCCCTGGCTGCTAAAGTCTTAGTGGGGTTTCTGACAGCTCCCAAGTGACTTAGACGCACAAGTCTCACTGTAAGTCAATGGAACCTGCGTTCCTAAGCTGCTTTTGAAAATCTGACCCTAAGTCTCCCTCCACTAGCTTCCTTGCAAGGGCGACACCAGGCACTTTTTAACCAAAGATCAGATGTGGTATGTTGGACTCTTTAGATACTGGGTGACAAATGTACAAAATGAGAATTGCAGTCTAGCCAGAAGACACAGGGGTTCATTTCTCAAAGCTTACTCTTGCTTTCTGTAACAGGGGTTCTTGGAATAGGGATGTCTGCTCTTGGGAATTCATAGCCTTCCTATAAGAGTCACAAAAGCGGTGTGTGCATGTGTGAATAGAAAAGTTCACACACACTGTGCAGTACTAGCCTCTCTAAGGGAAGGCAGGCTCAAACTGTTTACAGGCTCCCATCCACCTGGAGAAGGGAATAGGCCCCAACACAGTTAAACAGAAATAAACTAATCAGTCCCTTACTGTCCCTTGGACAGTATGTAGGTATTTCATTCCCATTGCACCTATGGACAAACTGAGGCAGACATTAAATGAGGTGCCCAAGGTCACAAAGAGAGTCAGTGCTAGGGGCTCACTGAGCTCAGGAATTCCTCTCTCCCCTGCTTGAACCACGCCTCTTGCTGTTGCAGATCTTTCTTTGGAAACAACTCTCAGTTAGCAATGCCCTGTTTAGCAGTGAGCCTTTACTGTGCAGTTGAGAGTACAAGCCAATTTTGTGTCCCCTTGCCATGCAGGCTGCAGGAAGAAGTAATTAAACAATGGAAGTGAGGATCTGTGGTACTATCACATTATTTGAGGTCACTTCCACTGGCTGAGTCATCTGTTCAGAAGGTGGATATGGTATTGGAGCCCATTTCTAAGTTTAGTCTCCGCTGGTTTGGGGTGCAAAGGTGAGAAACCTCCCAAGCAATCTGTTTGCTTTGAGCTCAGCTCCTTCAGAAGCTGCAAGTAGGTCTGTGACTGTACTTGAAAGCAGATGGAGTATAGTGAACTCGCTTCCCACTCTAACATGGCTTGCACTGGGACCATGGGTAATTTCTGAATTGCTTAATTCCTATTCTGCAGACAGCTCCTTTACTGCAGTGAAAGACTTAAATTCTTCACAGCCTCCAGCAAGAGGGCCAGGAGCCTAAGCCACAGCCAAGGCTCTTAAATGGATCAGTCTTTCCCATCACTACCTGGTCCCTTCATTGCATCCTTGAGCCCAAGCAGGACCTACCAGCTGCATGTCCTTTCCTAGGGGAAGTGGTAAATGTCAGGATTAAATCACCATGGCTTTTTGTTCCCTGTGCCATGACCTTTACAGCAGAAGCAAGTGGCATAAGAACATGACCTGCAGGGGAAGGAGCTGTTGTTAAATCTTCTGAATAATGTTCTCTCCAAGGCACTGAAGCACACCCGCTCTCCCTTTGAGGGCTGTGGGGGTCCTTTCTCTCCAAAGCAGAGAGACGTGTGTGAAAGGAATTGCTTTAGTTCCATCTCAGAGCCCTTTCTTTGCTCTCACAGTGGGATTTTCTTCAGCAGGTATAATTGCTTGTCAACTTTATGCGGTATTTAGCAAGGACTGAAGCAATCTTCAGCTTTCTTGAGTGTTTTAATGACGGAAGTCTGCAGGGGAGTGGGAGGGAGCATGGACCCGTCCACCACTGCCATTCAGGCGCTGAGTCACATGAGAGAAATGAAATCAGACAGTTTCATAGAACAAAAAGCCCAACTGGTGATTATTTAGTACTAGAAAGGAGTCAATTATTTCCTGCAGACCACCCACCCCCTTACAAAATGCTACAGTAATGGTCCAAACTCCACAGCTCCCACTCACCAACTTCATGGGGAGCTGTGGGTGTATATGTGAAGGCATTGGGCCAGATTCTCAGTTTGGACTAGGTCATTTTGTGCCATTCAGGCAGCACAAAGGAGCTGGATTCTGGCCATAATTGGCCAGGTGAGAATTGCACTGGTGGGAGGAACTGGCGGAGCTGATCTTCAGCTGGTGTATAAGTTAGAGTAGCTCCTTAGCTGTGTTAACTCACCGCAGGGCTGGCATACACCACCACCAGTCCCTGATGCCCCCCAATCTCCTGAACTGAGTGGCTATCAGTTGCAGGAGACACTCTTCCCTAGAATCTGGCTTGCAGAGTGTAATCAAGCAGATCCTTCTTTGAAGTTAGCATTGATAATGACTGAAGGATTGGGCCCTAGCCTAATGTTTCAGATCATTATGCTCCAGTATTTGTTTATAAGCCCCCAACCTGATTAAATCCTAGAGACAGGAAGAAATGGGGATGGTATGGGTTTTAATTTTTCAATCCAAGGGCCAGATCCGGGGGCCAATTTAATCCAGAGCCCACATATTCAGCGTGTTTCAGATATAAAGTTCTGGTTTATGGCCCCTCTCTGTCTGCTGCTATGTAACATGAGAGAAATGTTCTTAGCAAGCTGGAGAATGTAATAAACCACTTGCTCTTTTACATTTAGAGACCAGGGGACAAATAATCACACGAGAGCCAAGACGCTGATACAGAACAAGCACTGAACAATGATTATAGTGGTAGAATTACCAGCCCTTACTGATACACAAGGGACTCCACTGCCCTTTAATATTTACATGGTTGGAGAGGAGTCTCTAATTAGCTCCATATCTCACTTTTTTAATAACATGCACAGGGTCAGTTTCCCCCACATATTTTAGCAGTTGGATGCCAGCCCCGGATTCACCAACCTGCAGCAACCACTCTTTGATTAGGCTAGGCCTCAGCTGGAGGACTGTGTCCAATTTTGATCACCAATGTATAGAAAGGATGCAGAGAAACTGGAAAGGATCCAGAGGTGAGTGACAAAGATGATCAGAGGGATGGAATACAAGCCATATGAGCAAAGGCCGAAGGAACTAGGTATGTTTAGTTTTGAAAAGAGGAGATTAAGGGGGACATGATAGCAGTCTTCAAATACTTGAAAGGCTGCTGTAAGAAAGATGGAGAAATGTTGTTCTCTCTTGCCACAGAGGGCAGGACAAGAGGCAGTGGGTTCAAACTACAGCATAGCACAGGGGTGAGCAATTTACCGCCTGTGAGCTGCGTCCGGCCCGTCAGACCTTTTAATCCAGCCCTCGAGCTGCTGCCGGGGAGCAGGGTCGGAGGTTTGCCCCGCTCTGCCCTCCCAGCACTCCTGCCAGGGAGTGGGGTCGGGAACTTGCCCCACTCCGGCTCTCCAGCCGGGGAGTGAGGTCGGGGGCTTGCTCCCCTCCACCCGCCCAGCACTCCCCGGCCCCCAATGAACAATTTCTTGATGAGCACCATCTTCCTGCACGCAGAGCCACACTGTGCAGGCGCGGCCGGCACCGCTTACCCATACTTCACCACGCTATTTCCGGGATCAGAACCTCGCCCCTACGCAGCAGTGCGCCCAATCCCCAAAGTGCCAGCCTCCTTGCGCCAACCTCCATCCAATGATCAAGGCCAGCAACATCGCAGGATACAACTCCTAATCAAGTCAAATTAGGAACTGCGAGCTCCTTCATCGACCAATTCCTGAGGCACCGCTCCTCTGAGAGATTCGCCTCATTCCTCATCAACCAGTCACTGCCACCCGGACCCTCCCGGCCTCCTATGACCCCCTCCCTCGAGACTCTCAACCGCCCAGGGGCTGCACCCATCCCAGCTAGGGTGCCTCCACCCATGGTGGTGCCTTGTTACGGCTGCCTTGGTGTCATTGCTGGGAAGGCCCCTAGGGGTACTGCCCCTGTAGAGCCCTGCCCCCCATGCCACACCCCATAAGTCCCCCTCCTCCCACCTCGGTAATTTCATGAGCATTCATGGCCCGCCATACAACTTCTGTACCCAGATGTGGTCCTCAGGCCAAAAAGTTTGCCCACCCCTGGCATAGCAGATTTAGATTAAATCTCAGGAAAAGCTTCCTAACTGTAAAAACAATAGGACGGTGGAACAGATGCCTCAGGAGATGGTGGAAGCTCCTTCACTGGAGGTTTTCAAAAGGAGTCTGGATAGCATCTGTCTTGGAGGGTTTAGACACAACAAATCCTGCATCTTGTCAGGGGATTAGACTAGATGACCCAACCCTTTCTGTCCCTTCTAACTCTACGATTCTATGATTTCTCTCTGTTTGGTGTGGATGCAGGTTATTGGCTCTGAAAACCTGTACCAGCCACGTTAACCATTTTCATATCAAATTGGGTGTTTTCTTCCAATTAAATGATTCAGAGTCTCAGTTCCAGGAGGACAGTGCTATTTGACAAAAGCGGTTAATTTGCACAGTCTACATGTGTGCTAGTCTAAAGCACATGCAGTGGTTTATGGGATCAGAATTGTCTCCTCTCTAACCCAGGAAAAAACCCCTCCATCCATTCTTATTCCCTGCTCAGAGAAACCATTGGCCTTCCTGTGTAAACTCCCTGACCAGCTGCCACTGCAGAGGAATCTCAGCATCCAGGCGATTTGTCAGCTGAAAATAAGAGCATTTGATAGGCAGGAAGTGTTGCCTAATACAGTACAAATACAGGTTTCAGAGTAACAGCCGTGTTAGTCTGTATTTGCAAAAAGAAAAGGAGTACTTGTGGCACCTTAGAGACTAACCAATTTATTTGAGCATAAGCTTTCGTGAGCTAGAGCTCACTTCATCGGATGCATACTGTGGAAAGTACAGAAGACGTTTTTATACACACAAACCATGAAAAAATGGGTGATTATCACTACAAAAGGTTTTCTCTCCCCCCAACCCACTCTCCTGCTGGTAATAGCTTATCTAAAGTGATCACTCTCCTTACATCACTTTACAGAAGACATTTTTATACACACAAACCATGAAAAAATGGGTGATTTTCTCTCCCCCCACCCCACTCTCCTGCTGGTAATAGCTTATGTAAAGTGATCACTCTCCTTACATCACTTTACATAAGCTATTACCAGCAGGAGAGTGGGATGGGGGGAGAGAAAATCACCCATTTTTTCATGGTTTGTGTGTATAAAAACGTCTTCTGTACTTTCCACAGTATGCATCTGATGAAGTGAGCTGTAGCTCACGAAAGCTTATGCTCAAATAAATTGGTTAGTCTCTAAGGTGCCACAAGTACTCCTTTTCTTAGTACAAATTCAGTTGTCTGATAGAATACAAGTCCATGAGGAAAAGGATCTGGGTTCTATTCTAGCTCTGCCTCTGAAGTGTGGTGTCCTTGGGCAAACCACATGGGACTAGAGTTTCACATGCTCAGCACCCATGTTTGCATCCAGATTTTCAAAAGAGATCTGCTCCCCTCTAGGCACCTGAATAAAAACCAGATTTTTAGAGTGTAGAGGTCCCAGCAGCCCACATTTTGGAAAAACCTGGCCATAAATGTCACAGAGAGCAGCACCCAATATGCTAAGCCCTTCTGAAAAGGTGTCCCCAGTTGTGGGGGTGCTGAGCCCTGCAGAACATTCTGACTGTGCACTTCTTTGTGCTTCTGTTTCCCCATCTGTAAAATGGGGCTAATACACCTGCCTTCCAAGGGGGTTGTGCCAAAAGATTATTTGAAATCCACTATAGAAGGGCAAAGACTTACATGAAGAACATGAAAGCTTGTGCTCTAATGTAGTGTAGTGCTAATGTAGTGTTTGGCTAATGTTACTACAGTTGCTTCTTTCACCTACTTTTTTCCCCCCATAAGAGCTAGTTAGGTTTGTTTGTTTGTTAATATACCTGTGACAGAAGATTTGTATCTTAGCACTTAAGATACAAATCACCTGGCGAGCAGCAAATGCTCTGTGGTGCTACTGCACAACAAAGAATGGAAGCGGTCCCTCTGTACTACAAGGCTGAGATGTTCAAAGATACCTAGAAGATTTGGATACCTGGTCCCATTCATCTGAATGGGAAATGAGCATCCTGATTCCTTAGGCAGCTTTGAAAAGCTCAGCCTCAGGGTTCAAGTCGTCAGTTTGTGGTATATTCTCTCAAAGCATCTGCATAATTCCCAGTAAAGAACCCATCCTGCATTCCTTGCACCCCTAACTTGACTTTGGTGGTAGTTCCGAGAATGCAGAATTGCCCTAAAATTAACGCCACATGCAGTATTTATACAGATGAGTTTGTCCAACAGCCAGCACAATGGGGCCCTGGCCCAGAACTGGGGCTCCTAAGTGCTACTGCAATACAAATAATAAATAACAAACAAACAAATAAATAAATAATAGAAATTCCCAGATCACTGTGAGTGAACTAACCTAATCAACTAAAATTTACAGCTAAACTGTACAAGATGCACTGTAGGCAACATTGCTGCCCTGATCCTCAAAGCTGTGGACTGGGGCGAGGGGCGGTCATAGGATTTCTCTGTCTCTAGCTTCTAGGCTTCTATTCAGTAATGGGACTGGAGATTGTATTCTTTCAGCTTTGATTTGCTAAGAAGTAACCAACTGGCATTTTTCTATATATTTTCATGACATCACAATTCAGTGTTCCATCACAACAACACTGTGCACTTATGCAAATGGCACAGTCCGCTTTCCAGTCACTTGCACGAACATTAACCAGCCCTGGAAAGTAGGTAAGACTTATGATTGTGGTTTGACAGGTGGAGAAATAAAGACACAGGCAGGTTAAATGACTAGCCCAAGACCACACAGTATGTCTATACTGCAATTAAACCCCCATGGCTGGTCCATGAGGGCTGAGTTGGGCTCACGGGACTTGGGCTGCAGGGCTATAAAACTGTGGTGTAGACATTCGGGGTTCAGCTGGAGCCCAAGCTCCGGGACCCTCCCACCTCGTACCTATACAGAGTAATGAATGGTTATTCTGCAGCCACTTGAAGTCAGTATCTGATGCACGATAGGGATCTTTTCTTTATAGATCTGAAACCGGTTTATTCCTCTATCAGGCACTCAGGGCTTCACTAAGCATATAAAATTTGCATGCTTCAGTTCTCAGTAACTTTATTCTTTTAACTGAATTATTCTTGTGTCAGGCATTAATTTGGCTTCTAGGTACTTCATGAAATAGGAGGTTTTTACTTGACAACCAGTAGTAAAAGTATTGGGTCAAATTCAGCACTGAAGTGGGTGCAACTCCACTGAAGGCTGCTTACGCAAGCAGTGAATATTATCATGCGCGTGTGTGTGTGTGTGAGGAAGAGGGGTTCATATGGGTGTGAACGGAGCCCGTCTGTCTGTGGAATGAATCCCCATTTGTCACATGTATGTTCTCAGAAAGAGGTGGTGCTTGGAACATATGAAAACCTTGGCTGCTTCAGATAAAATGTTCCCTGTTTAGAGGCTGTCAATGGGGTTAGAAATCTCTGCACTTCAATTAAATCTCATTCATGCCAAATGTAGAAATCAATAGAGTGCGTATGGAATCCATCAGCTGGCCAGGAAATGCCAAGGCAGCAGTGAGATGGGGGCAGGCTCAGGTGGGTCGCTTTGCCATCTGTAATCTGACGTGTCAGACTGCCAACTGGTTTCTAGTGCTTTCCTCCTTGCACTACTCACTTCAGGTTCTGATAATGGGCCTGACCCTGCAAGGTGCTGAGTGCCCTCGGCTCCCATTGGTTTCAGCGGGAGTTCAGAGTGCTCAGCGCCTCACAGGATCGGGGCCAGTTACCAAGATCCACACCTGCCCTCAGTTGCATCTCTTCTGCCCCCTTGTAGTCAGTGGAGCTGCATGGGAGAAGCTGAGGGCAGACTAAGAAAAGCTTTTAGGAATAGCTAAAAGGCACCATAGGTGTCTGGGGATGTTGAGAGCACTGAGCTGCCTTGAAGCAGGAACAGTGCCCAGAATCCAGCCAGATGTTCTTTGTCGGGGAAGTGGGTGGCAAAGAGAGCCTGACTCCCTGAATTTACAGGACTTGGGGCCCTGTCCAGCTCCCACTGAAGTCAATGAAAGTTTTGCTATTGACTTCAGTAGCAGCAGGCCCTTAGTTGAAACTGCAGGATGGCTCTGCGTAGCCCCCTGGGAAGTGTATCTTTCCCCTCTGCCTTTTAGGGATAAAACAGACTTGAAATGCACTGTGTATAGCAGATGGCAGGAGAGCTGTTTGCACTGGGAAGTTGCAATGGCCTTGGCCTATTTTGAAGTCTTTTATCATAGTATCCCCCTGCTACTCCGGCAGTCCATAATGGCAGCCCCGTGACTCCATGTTCTGTACAGCTCACTTCCCTCTTTCATTACCTCTGAGTGATGAGGAATGGGCCGATGGCAGCTCGGGGACTAACAGTCCAGGCAGAGCGGGCCATTCAGGCTCCAAGTGGAGTGCTGTTATAAAGCTAAAGCATATTTCAGACCCACTAAATGACTTAAATATTTTCTCAGTGATCCCCCTGTGCAGACAGCTATAGAAATTAGTTGGAGGGCTTTGCTAATGCAATTGCTGGTCTGAACCTGACAGCTGTCCAACAGCATTACAGTTCAGAGACTATTTTACACATCTACCTTTCCCTTTCAATATTTCCAATCACCTCTGCATTTCTCCTCTTGCTGTAGCTTTCTGATCATGCAACAAAATAGATCTGATTTGCAGAATGCCACATGCAAAGAATCCCCGACACAGACACACCTGTGTGTGCATGACAGGGCTCCTGCTCCAGGCCATGCTACACTACCCTTGATTGAATTGTAGGGGATGTTTGCAACACTATTCTCCAGTCCTTTTCCAAGAAAGAGTATTTTTAAATTGTCTGCTTGAACCTGGGACCCAAGGACAGATTGTTTTTGTGTCTACATCCATTGGCAGGGCCTGGCATTGGCATTGCCATGAAGCCATTCCCAAAAGGATTGTGCCAACCAGGTCCTGCCCTTGTAAGGGAGTGAGGTATTTATACTAATTCAGAGAAACAAAATCCCTGTAATTTAATAAAAGTCTTTCTTTTTTCACACAGGCATGCACACCCACACCTACCTCTTTCTCTTTGCTGAAAAACACATAGAATTTCAAAGGGGATGTATTTTCTGAGGAGTATTAGAATCCATAGGCTCACTTGGCTGAGTAAACTCCTAACCCATTAATAAATATATTAACACTCTACCTTTCTCTCACACCTTTCATCTGAGGATCTCAAAGCACTTTGCAGACACTAATAGGTTTATCTTAAGGACTCTCCTGTGAGGCAAGGAAATATCATCATCTCCATTTTACAGATGGAGAAGCCAAGGCTGGGGAGGAAGGATGGTCTTGTGCTTATGCCTTGGGACACCGAGGTTCAATTCTGAGCTGCCACAGACTCTCTGTGCAACCTTGGGTAAATCTCCTAATCTATTTGTGGCCTCAGCTCCCTTTCGGTAAAATGAGGATGGTGTGAGAACAAACCCAGTAATGTCTGGGAAGGGCTCAGATGCTGTGAGGACAGGGGCCATATCAGTAGAAGACACAGAGGTGAAGTTACGTGCTCAAGGTCAGAAAGCTGGAAATAGAACCCAGATCTCCTGCTTTCTGGGTCTGTGCTTTAACCACGAGATCATGCTGCTGTCTTCATATACCTACCCCCTCTGCCAAAGACTTGTAGGCATTTTACAATACGGAAAACAATGACAAAAACAGACACAGTTAAAAGAAACAAGCCAAAAAAAATTACGACTGGACAAAACCCCTTTTGTATTCCCAGATGGATGACTAAAGGATAAGAAGAAGGAGAGGAGATTGTCCTAGTTTACAGGAAACTGGGAAGGATATTTCAATTGCAAATTGTACTGTGCGTATTTTCCCCATGGTTTCATTCTTTTAGGAATATTTTTAATAAATCCCACCAGGTCTCCTAGCCTCTAATTTGCAAAGTGGTAACTTCAGGATTTCAGTGTCTTCTGGCAACATGAACAATGGCTAAGGACAATTGTATCAAAACCAAAGGCACATTTTTTAGGTCACTTCTGTCACAGCACAAATAGGACAAGGACTCTCAGAACTACAGCCACTAACCAGTCTGGATTGGATACAGGAATTTTCACTTCCTGGAACTGGGCATCACCAGTAAATGTGTGCAGAATACTGGAGAGCAAGATATTCTTGCAATCAGCATTTTGTAAATCAAGGCAGCTGTTTTGCCAACATCTTAAAGCCACATTACCTGCAGTGTAATGAGTGAGTGCAACAGTCCTTTGTATGAGTAAATTGAGTCCTTTGATTGTGTCTGGACTTGTAATGATTCTTTTAAAATGTAACTGTGTGTAGTGTGGGCAGTACATATGAGGGTCCAGAGCAAAATGATACCTATAGGCCTGTTTATGGCGTGAGAACACAGTGAAAGCTCTGCAGAGAAGAGGAGTATATCTGAGGACACATCGGCCCTTTTAAAATTAGAACTAATTATGTGGTGACCTCTTCCTTTCAGAAAGCTTCTTCCTCAACATCCCAAAGGAAACAGCTGCTAAAAGCACCTCAGATAAAAGCGGCCCGGTTATTATGTGATCAAGGCATAATGTACCGCAGCAAGTAGGCAACATGCTCTTCCAAAACAGCTATTCTCATTCTCTTAAAGTCCATATGGCCTTCAGGAGCCAAGGTGTCTTCATGACTCCTTGAATAGGCTGGTATGTATAGAGGGAAAGGGAAAGGGGAAGCAGCTACAGTTAACAGAGCATGACATGAACAAGGTGGACCTGGTTTTACCTTTTCTGTTGTGGTTTCGGCTGTTAATTGGAGAAGGCACCTTTATTAGTGGAGCTAACACTCTGCCACGGCAGTGTCCTCACCAGTGAGTGTCCAAAGAATGGGTCAGACTTTATGCACTTCTCTCGTGACTGCTACCTTCATGCCACATGGTTGTTATTCTGACCTACATTTTCAAGAGACTAGTGACTTTGGGTGCCCAACTTGAGACACTTTAAGGGGCCCTGATTTTCAGAAGGCAGGTGGTCAGCACTTGACTAAAAATGAGGCTCCTTTACAGAATCACAAGTTGGGCCTCTACAATCACAAGCCCTCAGCCTTTACCTGGATGGGGTGAGGAGTCAGTGATAAATGAAAACTGTTTCCCATTTAAACAGATATAGTCCTTGATCTCTAGTGCTCAGAGTAGATCACACAGCCTACCTCCTGCCCACGCACACAGGACACACGCACACACCCTGCAGACTCTGGACACGGCTTCATTTTCTCCTATGTTATTATTAAATTATCTTTTCAGTGAGTCTACCCAACATCCCCTCCCCTCCAGCCCCAACCCTCTTCCCTCCACACACACCCCAGGGCCCTCTTTCTCTGTCCAGGTTGCCAGGAGAAGGCCAGGAGTTCCCAGATTGGCTGCGCCCTGTGTGCAAAGCAGTGAAGTTACACTTCAGTGACCTGGACCTCTCCCCAACTCCCATTACGGGGACACTGAGTCACGGCACAAGAACAGTGTCTCTCAAATGTGTTAACGCTCAGGAGGACCCTGGAGAGCCCAGCACCGACTGGAAGTGTATGAGCATTTCTCTGCCGGGAAATAACACCTGCTAGGGGGGGAAGAGCTTTACAAAGGGCAGGGGAAGCGGGGCGAGCTTTGCAATTTCCAGCATGCACAGATAGAAGCAGGAGACTCCGATGAGCCCTGCTAGCCACCAAGGCTCCCCGCCAGGTATTGTCTGCTCCTTACCTGCCTCCACGAGGAACAGGCTGGCATAGCTAAAATAAAACAACAGGGCTGCGTTGATGTAGATGAAAAAGTGATCCATCCTCCAGAGAGGGTGCATCCTGCATCCCTGTGCCGACGGCTCAGGCCCGGGCTCCAGCGCAGGGGGGGAAAGACCCTGCCGCACCGGTTCAGGGGAGGCAGGGGGAGCCCAGCGCCTCTTCCCGCAGACAGGGACCCGGCGCGGGCATCTCAGGACCGCGGACAGTTCCCCGGCGCTGCGGCTCCACCATCCATCGCTCCGCCCGGGGCGGGAGGGGGACGTCTCGCTGCTCCGCCGCTCAGGGCTGGCTCCTTCGCTCCGGCTCCCGGGGCAGGTCGGCGGGGCGGCGGCCGGGCTGAGGGGAGGGAAGAGCGGAGGGGCTGAGCTCCATGGGGCTGCTACGCGCCGCGAGCCGCTGCTGCAGCGGGGGAACGTGCCCCGGCCGCCAGCTCCATTCATGGGAAAAGGCTCCCCCCCGTCCGTCCTCCCCCCAGATCTCAGCCCGGTCTGCGCGTCATCAGCAACCGGCCCACCCCGCCCGGGCAGGGGGGACGGGCGCCTCCCAGCCCCCCGCCCGCCAGCCCCTGCTCGGACCCCCGGCCAGCTCCGGGGGACCCGCTGCTCCTGCCTCTGCCCCGCAGCCGCCCCCCAGTCTCGGAGGCAGGAACCTGGGCGATGGGATGGGAGCGAGCCGGAGGCTGCCTTGTGTAACCACAGCCCTGCACAACCTGGGGAATAACCTGGCTGCTTCGCTGCCTCCTCCGTAGGCTGCACCTGGTTCTGGGGCTGGGGGCCCAGCGCGATGCTCCCCTCCAAGAAAGGCCAGTGTTCAGCGGGTCTGGAAAATTCTCCGGAAGGCTCCTGCTACTAGCTGTGGTGTGTACCCTATGGCTTAAATCAGCCTCTGTACCAAAGGACTGGAGGGTAGCTAATGTAACAGGAGTTTTAAAAAGCCTCTTGAGGATTCTGACCATGACGGGCCAGCCTAAGGAACAGAGTGGCCAGACACACAGACGAAAGGGAAATCATGCCTCACCAATCTATTGGCATTCTTTGAGGGGGTCAACAAGCATGTGGACAAGGGTGAACCAATGGATACAGTGCACTTGGACTTTCAGAAAGCCTTTGGCAAGGTCCCTGAGCTAACGAGATATAAAACCAAGGTCCTAACCAAGAAGAGGGGTGCTAATCCTGGTGTCCTGGCCAAATTCAGTTTGGGGTCACTACCTTCTGTCTCCTTAAACATTCCCCTGCAGTGTCATTCAGGTGGGATATTTTTCATTTCCTATCTTAACCTGCTGTGCATAGTTAAGCAGATGCAATGTTTCATCCCAGGAGTAGTTACGTTTAAGTGGTGGGTAAGGTGACCCCTGCCTATGGTTTGGAATGCAGTAAGAATTATTATGTATTTACCTCTACCATTGCCTGGTCTTTCCCCCTTTTCTGAGGACAGTTGGTTCAATCTGAATTTGTAATGAGGGAAATAATCAATTGCTGAGTCCCCTCCCCCTGAATTTAGCCCGGAAAACTGTGACTCTACCAGAAATGTCTGGTAGATGAAAACTTTATGATGACTGTTCTTGCCATCCCAGCAGCAAAATCTCGCAGCACAATCAAGAATAACTCCAGAAAACTCTCTGTAAAGTACACATAACTTTCCCTCAGCAGATGCCTAAAGCCATGGTCCAGAGCAGGGGAGTGGAAAATCTACCTGAGAACTGCAAGCGAAGATGGACCAGCTGGTCTTTCTTTCCCTCCCCTGTTGGCCAGAAGTACAATTGTTTAGCCAGATCCCAGCTGCAGTGTAAGCTCAATGTACTCTTCTCCTTGTGCTCTGGGGGCTTGTTTGTGAGGGTACTGGGGAGATAGCTGGGTGCAGAATCAGCTATGGAGCTGAGCTGAGTAAGTCAAATGGGTACCATCCCCCACCCCACCACCACACACACACTGGCATGACTGTGCCAATCCTTCTCACGGGCATCATTTCACATATCATTTATTTCATGTAGCATGGTCTTGTGGATTGGGCACCAGACTAGGGTTCTTCTATTTCAAGCTCTGCCATTCACCTGCTGTGTGAACTTGGGCAAGTCGCTCCCTCTCTGCGTGCCTCTGTTTCTCCTCCCACCTTTGTCTTCTTGCCACCTTTGGGGCAGGGGATGTCGCTTACTCTGTGTATGTATAACACCTAGCACAACGGGGCCCCAAACTCGATTCAGGCCTCTGGGCGCTACTCAAACCCAGATAATAACGAATTCCAAATCCGTTCCTGGTGAAACTCCACAGACTCCAGTAGAGTTACGCCAGAATTGCATTTGGCCTGTTGCAGCACAGGTTGTTGCAATGGGATTTTCTGGCTCACTCCTGTGCCCCCAATGGCTAGCTATAAGGTGCCCTCACCCATAGTGACTATTGGTGCTCGGCGGTGGTGACTTTATTATCAAGGATTAATTTAGCCAATACAATTAGCTAGGCTCTAAATTCAGAGTTTACGAGTATTAGATGTGACGCTAGCATTAGATGTGCATTTAGGTTAATGAAGCTGGCAGCGTTCTGATTTATGGTAACTAGTTGAAGGGAACAGAGGCAAATTTCCAAACTTGTGTAGAGCCTGTCAGCAATAGGTCACTGAATAGGCAGACCCAGCTCTTGGCAGTTATGGCAGGTACTGTAGCAATCTCAGGAGGCTGACAAAAATTAATCCTTCAGACTCTGTTAACCTCATATGCTGAGCCCAACTAAAGACAAGATTTAGAGCCAGTAGCAGCGGCATCCTAGAAAGAGGAGCAGACATTCTGTTCATATTCATGTGGACCTGCATGCTTTCAGACCATTGCGGTGTAATGTTGTCATGCCTGGGTGGGCAAGTGGTTATAAGTGGGGTGGCCAACACATGGTCTAATGCTGCTCATGGAGTTACCCAAAGTAGCCCTCTGGCCATACTAATTTTCAATGCAGAGTTGCAGCTTGCAGAGACTACAGGTCCCACCATGCAATGCTCCATCTTGAGCAATAGCCAGACTGCACTGCATGCTGGAACGTGCAGGTTCTGTGGACCGCGTCTCTGGACAGCTGCAATCACCTGCTTTCTATCTGTCTGTGTAAGGTAGGTATATATAGCACCAGTCACTACAATATCTTGACACTGTTGCAAATTAAATGTGGCTCTCAGGCTCCTGGCAAGTTGTCAGTCTAGACCTCTCTGTTAGATAAAGTTCACTTTATGGGCCAGTAGCTCTTCTCAGTTACATCCATGCAATGGAGTTCCCCAGTGACAGGCGAATGTGCCATGGTCTCTGTTGCTTTCCTCTCTCTGCATCCTTTCAGAATGGAGGTGAGAATTGTACTAGGAACTACACGTCTGTGAAAGATGCTGCAGCAAATAGCAGTGTATTGCAATTTACCATATTGGATTAGTATTTGTTATTTGTAATGAAATAGCATCTAGATGCCCTGACTGGGCATATTATGCTCAACACTGTACATGCACTTAGTAAGTGACAGTCCCTGCTTCAAAGAGCTTACAGACTCCAGAGAGAAAAGGAAAAGTTATCCCCTTCCTACAGATGGGAAACTGAAGCATGGAGAGATTAAGTGATTTGCACACAGTCTCTGGCAGAGCCAGGGAACAAATCCAGATCTCCTGTCCCAGACCATCAGACCATCCTTCCTCAATTTTAAATGATTATTTCCAATGCCTACTCCAAGCGTTGGGTCTGCATTCATTCACTAGCGCTCTACCCCAACAATCAGCAATGCTCACACCCCCTCCTCCTTTGGGATCTGGGTTCTGCATGGACGAGTCTCTGTCCACCTGGAATGTTTGTGAAGGAGCGTATCCCAGAAGAGCCTTTAATCGCTGCAGGGAGACATATCTCCCTCTACACACTCCTGTCTGATTCACAGCTGTGCAGGGGTGCTCGGCTCCTTACAGAAGCTCTGCAGCTGATTGTGCTGCAATTAAATTGCTCTCAGTTAATGCCTTTCATCTCCTGGCTGGTAACAGATTAAATTTTCAGCACTCCAGACAGAGAAGGTGTGAAGGAAAGCAAGGAAGGGAGGAAGAGAGTGAATGAATGTAAGAGATGCCTGAGGGTCAATTCCTGACTGGGTGTTACACTCAGTCTGGATGTGCTATATGTCCATTGTTACTCTTTAAGGGACTCTGAGGGCTTCAACCCCTACTGAAGTCAACAGGGGTTGAGTGCACTTAGCCCCTGGCAGGATCAGTCTCTAAGAGAGAGATTTTTGATTACAAAGTGGTTCCCAAAGGTTACCTGCTCCTTATAGATTAATTCCAGTGTGACCCTGGTAAGACCACCGGCCTCTGAATTCCACCTGCTCCAATCCTTGGATAGAGATAAGGCACTTGACATGATCATTGATGGTACATTAAAAATATGTCCCAACAAACCCATAGCTGCTTAGGAATGTCAGAACTGTCACTATGCTGTGCACTGCGACTTCTGGGAACTTGGTGGCGATTGCTAGGATTAGTACGCAATGCCTTCACCCTGCACTGAAAGGACAGGCACCTGCCAAAGAGCGAAAGGAGACCCTCCACACTCTGTTAGCAATGCAGAGCCTACGACACACAGCTGCCCAGTTTGGATTCTATCCAGTAGTGGTTAGTGGTGCGCGCACACACTCGCTCATTATACTACACGTTTATTTAAATCTAATTCTACAGAGATCTTTGTAAGGCTCATAATCTTGCACCACCCCAGATCTCGCTCAGGGGGACAGCATCCTGACTAGCAAAAAAATGCCTAGGCCAGCTGTGCTACTTGTGAACACACCTTTATACTCCCATCCCCACTATCCATCCCAGAAGTAGCCAGAAGCCAAGCCACTTACTACCTCGCCTTTCAATGTGTCAGAGGAAAGACTGAAAGCATAATTAAAACCACCCCCAACTAGAGCTGACAATTAAAACTTAAAACCAATTTAGGTCACCCAGCACAATGTACGTCCAATATTTCTGACAGAAGCACTTCAGTGGCCCACCCACTGCCTCTCTTTAGATGGAATTATAAATCCAGTATTAATTGCAAGATGTATCTTTTGGATTCCTGTGATTGTCAGACAAAGCTTTTATATGACAGTTGAGCTGAGTGGAAGCTTATAACTCTGTTGTTTACCTAGTGACGAGTGAGCAGGGCTCAATCTGGCACACCAAGGCATGGAAGATTCAGAACTGCGTAGGACCAGGAAGGCGATGACTTATTCCAAAAGGTGAGTTCATGAGAATTCAAGCCAGGTTGGCATTGGGGTTTGGAAGAGCTGTGGCTACTTATTGCCACTTCTCAGGAGGAGAAAAATAACAACCCCAAATTGCATCACCAAAAGAAGGGCCTTACCTTGTAAACGCAGGCTGCTCCTTCCTTCTGCCTTGTGATCCACACCATTTTGCATGGAGCATAGTGTAAAGCTACAGGGTCAGTAACAGCGCTGCAAGCCTCACTGAGATTGTAGGGATGGGACCATGAGCATGGGCCCTCCCTTAGGCCCCAGTTCAGGAAGATATTTAAGCATGTGCTTAACTTTAGGTGCCCAGGTAATTCCATTGACGTCAATGAGAGTGCTTAGGCACTTACGAGATAGGCACAGACTTAAGTGCCTTGCTGAAGCTGGGCCTTAAGCACCAATCAGTGAGAGTGAGGCTTGGCGAATCTGGCCACATAGTCTGTTTACTAGATTCCCCAGCGGTGAGGGTATAGGGAGGTCTCATAGGGCATTCTGAATGAGAACAGCTAGTAGGCAGACAGGATTCCAGCCTTTCGAGCTGCGTGGCCCAGAAGAGTAGGTGTTTGGGGGCCTCAGGGTATGTGAGCTGAGCTCTGTAGGGAGGTGCGCCCAGTGCCCAAAGCCCGGCCCCATGCCAGGCGGTCAGGAGGAACAGCTGGGGCCCCCAGCAGAAGCGCTCATGTCAGGGCTCCCACGGATAGTCTCCGAGAAGGAGAGAGATGGGGATCCTCTGGGAAGATGTGTTTGCAGAAAACTAGCAACACATGCACATTGTAGCAGCCCAGATGTGCCTCCTCAGGCAGATGGAGGTATCTAGCCCTGCCCTTCCTGGTTGTGTTAACAGAGAGCTGCAGAGGGGCTGAGCTGAGGAGCTGGCAGAGCAGCTGATGGGTAGGTTTGGCAACAAGGACTCCAGATAGCAGCTGCTAAGGCTTCTGGTGAGAACCAGCTCAGCTGTCGTGTGGTTAAAAATGACCCATTTGCACGAAGATCAGCATTGATCCTTCCCTGAATTCTTGCTCTCCCTAAGGCCCAACCACGGAGCAAGGGCCTCAGCAAGAATCCCCCTCTGTCTGGCAGACACCTCCCAAGAAGCTGTTCCCTGGCTGCTCAGAGGCTCCATCAAATGTCTCTTTCCCTGCTGGTCCCCAACTGCAGTCTGTAGCCTCTGATCCTCAGAGCAGAACACCCTTTCCCCCAGTGACCCAGAAACAGAGAGGCTCAATGGGTCAAACTCATCTGTGGTGTAACTCCACTGATACCCTCAGGGGTGTAAGTTCAGGGCAGAAGGTGATTAATTGAAGTCAGGGTTTAATTTGATCCACTCCAGGACTTTCTCCATCCCTTCCCCTGCCCCACCCCCCACCAAGTCCTGGATCACTTACTGATGGGCGGGAACTAATTTCTCAGCAACTGGTGTGAGGATCACAAGGGATGAGTGGTGGACTTTATGCTTCTTCTATGTCACCTTTTTTGTGTGGGTGTGGGAAGCTCCTTGTGGAAACCTTCTGAACCCTCTCCCTGTGGAACTGACTCTGTAACTGATCTCAGTGGGTTTCTCCAGAGGAAACAAGCAGATCTGCTGGCCCATGGCTCCATCACGGCAGAGATAGCTCTGGGGCTGTGTCATTAGGAATCATGTGAGTGTGTATGGGACAGGGCAGGAGACCAACAATAATACTTGGTTCTTCTCCCTCAGACTACATCCAAAGGTCTTAACGTGCTTTGCAGATACCATGGATCAGCCCCAAGAACACGCCTGGAGGTGGATTAGATTGTCCCCCTTGTACAAATGGGGAAACTGAGGCATAGAAAGGCACAATGACTTGCCCAAAGGCATGCCCTGAGTCAGCATGGCAGAGCTGGGACCTGATCCAAGATCTTCTGATTCTCAGTCTCATTCTTGGGGACCACATCTCCCAAAGGGTGGTATAAGCTATCAGAGACCTAACTCCCTGGAATTTGTCATTGGACCCGATTCACCAAGGTGCAGCCTACACACAATTCCAGTGCGGAAGCTGTAAGAACTTATCACCTCTGTAAACCAGGCCCATCCCAGACCTGCCCCTAGAGCATGGTTCCATCTGGTCCCAGGGCAGCTGGTGAGCCTGAGCCTAGATCCGCTCCCTCCAGCTCCTCCCAGGGGCTGGGCTGCACTGTGTCTGCTGGGAGCAGCACAAGCAAAACTTGAGTGCCAAGGCCACTTCATTATGACATTAAAAAGCGAGAGTAAATCATTTTTATGGTCCAAGACAATTAGGATCCTTCCCTTTTTGGCCCAGGCTGCCTCACACGCAGACTGTTAAAGAAATGGATGAAGTGCATGTAGATGGCACAGTTACTGTTCTCTCTGCTCGTCTCTGGGAACCTAGGTTCAGATCCTGAGTAGCCCAAAGGGTGTGAATGCCTCATCCTTAAACCCTCCTGCTGGGTATTTATCCACATCACAAAACAAAGTGACAGGGACAGCAGAGGGTGCTGCAGGTTGGGATGCATGGGCATTGGCAGAGCTGTGGGTGTGAGCCCAGGACTGGAATATCACAGGGTGCTGCTGGCTGGGTCTTAGGGGCATTGTCCAAGCCACATATAGGAGGTTCAAGACTAAAAGAGCAGGAGGAAGTGCGTCAGGGCTGAGCTGCATTAGCAGAGCACTTGGAGGAGTCTTGCGCAGCAGCCGCGCTCTCCTTGGGTAGCAGCAGCGCAGGTCGGGTAGCCCTTCACTTCGGTGAGCACTAAATCCAGCTCCAGAAATCAAATGAGAAAAATACCAAACCTGGAGGGATGTTGGCGAAAGGAAAGTGGGTTTGGCTTTTTTTCTTAACTGTGCAATTGGCTGGTGCAGGCACAGGGAGGATGCTGACACAAACATGATTTCCTAGGGCAGCTCCAGAGACACACACGCTCCCTCCCCATCTGCGTGAAGGCTGAGTTCAGCCCGAGGGGGCTTATGAGAATTCACGACTGATTTTCGGGAGATTGCAGAGAAAGAAGATGCTTTGAACACACAGCAACAGGCCCAGCTGCCCCCCACCTCCTCCTGTCTCCCTTCCCTAACCACCGAGGAAGGATCCTGCAGCCCCAAGACTGATAGCTCTGTCTCACAATGCAATGAGGCACAATTAATCAAGACTTGAAGGCTGCCTCGACCGCGGAGTGGAGTGAACAGGACAGAGAGACACAACTGGCAGTTCCCACTCGTCTCCTGGCAGTTTTATGATAATTGGAAGGAGAAACAGAAGTAATTAGCAGGCGCCTGACACAGGGAAAATTAAATACTTGGGCCTTTTCCCCTTCAGTCATACTTAATCCTAAAGACTCAGTAGAACGTCCAACTCAAACAGCCCAGAGAAAGAAAGAACCTCTCTTCAACCATCCTCCCCACTGTCTGCACAGCCACAGACTACACACACAAACACTCTGTATGCCACACCCATCCTGCACACACAGACACACTCCACGCACACCCTTTACACACTCACATACGCGCATGCACACACAGGTAATACACAGACACTGTGCACACTCTGCCTAGACAACCAACCAGCACACCACACGCTGTGCACACCCTGCCCCTCTACACGCCCCCCCCCATTCTGCATGTGCTCCCACCAGGCACACCCTGCCCCCCCCCACTACACACAACATATATCCTATGTACATACACCTCCCCCACAATCCTACATTTGCACACCCTGTATAAACACCCTCCCAGGCATATCCGGTGTATATACATACACCTTACATGCACGCACCATGTGCAACACGCACGCATACACCACATGTGCACCCTGTGGATCCACATGCACATGGCTTTGAGCAACACTTACCAGGACCTAGCTCTGGAAGAGAATGAGCTTCCACAGAGCCCTGACAAGAGAGAGCTGTCCCCATTCATTCATTCCAGCTAAAGGACTCAGAGAGCCCAGGCTTGCTGGCCAGGAGTCCCTGCCACAGGTGGAGTGGCTCTGCATGACAGCTGCTCCCTGATCTACCAGCTGCTGAGACGTCTCTGCCCTTCCAAAGCCCTTGGAGAAGAACTGCCCTTGGAAATCCTTCCCACCTTCTACAAGGGGGTACTGGGAGTGGAGGTGGAATGCTGGGGAAGAGGTGGGCCATGGGGTGGCTTTAGTTCTCTGATATTTCAGCTGCACGGGGATTTCCCTTTATGTTTATGGCACCAGCTTTGGGGATGGGGATGAGTCTAACACAGACAGAGAGGCTGGGCCAGTTCCTACTCTGGCCTGTTAGACTCTAAAGACTTCAGTAGAGTAACTCCAGCTATACCCCAGCCCTGAACATGGCCCAGTGTTTTCTCCTTTGGCCCCACACACCTCATCGGCACTAGAGAAGGGATGGGACATGACAGGACAGGTCCCCCTGACGCCTGGGGCTCCTCCATTCATCTCCTTCCCCTGGTTGTGGGAAGTGTATGCAGGCAAAGGGCAGAGAGAAAGGAGGGCCCTGAGCTCCCAGCCCAGACTCACCTCCTTGCCTCTTCACACACCTGCTTTCAACACTGCTGAGCCTAGATTGTGCTGGTGACTCTTCTGCCTTCCAGGTGGAGAAGGGAAGCCAGGCGGCCTCTGCCTCCCTCTTTCGCTGGCAGGGTCCCCCTGTTGCACCCAGGGCTGCTGGTCTCTATCCTGAGCTGCATTTCCTCTCATCTGGGGCGAGAGGCACTGCGGGGGGCACGACTCCACCCTTGCTGACATTCCTCCCCGCCCCCTGCAAAGCCCAGCTGCCACTGCCCAGAAAGGAAAGTGACACCAGACACTGCTGCTGCCCCTTGGAATGCCATGGGGCCTCCTGGATGAGACAATCCCTTGCCGGCTGCTCAGCTGTTCTTTCCTTCACCAGTGCCTGAGCTCCCTCCACCCCACACCGTCTCTCTGTAGGATCAGGTGGGGATCAGCTTTCCCGGGCCTGAGAGAGGAGGAGTGTTGTGGTAACAAGGGAACTCTAAAAAAGAGAATCTGAGATTCCTAGGACAGACAAAGCAGGAGGGCTGGACAACACGTCTCCAACCAGCCCTACAAGAGGTTAGCAAGGGAACCACTGAGCTCCTGGCAAACCTCCGGGCCAGTTCAGGCCTGTCTGGGGAACCCAGCAAAGACATCCAATAGGGTATCCCCAGACTGCAAGCCCCAGACTCAGTGTGAGACAAATGCCTGTCCCAGGCCTCTGGGCACGCTCAGTCCCACAGGGTCTTGGGGTGGGGAGATAGGAAGTTGGTTCTAAAAGAAGCAGACGAAAGGGAGCCCCAGGGGGACAACTCTGCCGGGAAGGAGGTAGGATGAAGTAGCACGGGGGTCTCTGCTAAGAGCTCTACCCAACATCGTGATTTGTACAAGGGTTTTGGGGTCAGAGCAAATGAAGAAACCCACAGTCAGACATGAGGGTTTGGGATAGTCCACGTGATTGGGCCAGCAGAGGTGAGGAGCCAAGGGAGGGGCTCTTTAACCAGGGCTGCAGGAAGTTGGAGAGCACCAGGAGGCAAGAGGTTAAAATAAAACAGGGGCTTGGCAATCTTTATCCTGCTGGAGAGGAGTAGCTGCTGTCAGGATCGATATAGAGCTTCCATTTCTTTCAATAGGAGTTAGGTGCCTAAACACCTCAGGCTCTGGGCCTTCACCCTCTAGCAGGAGAGGCTCATGGTTTTAGCGCTGAAGGTTTCCGGTTCAAACCCTGCTCTGGGCCAGTCACACAAATCCCAGTAAATGGTACTGGCTACAGAATGTCCCAGGCTATGACTTGATATCATATCCGAGGCTATCATGTCCCAGGCTATGACTTGATATCCGAGCTACAGCCTCCAGCAGGTGGAAAACAGGGCAGACACTGAAGCAGCTCAAGGGAAGCAGGTGGGCCTGGCAACAGTGGGTCTCAGCTGCTGTGCTGGGCTCCATCTGAGTGCTGGGGCCAGAGATGGCTGTGACTGTGTGACAGGATGTGAGTGGAATAAGGCCAGCTGAGGAGGGAGCTGGGCTCTGCTCTAGCCAGGAGGGGAATTTTCCTGTTGCTGTGTACCCCCCTCGGGGGCGGCTGTGTTGGGGCCTTTTGAGTTTGATGGACTGATGCGGACACACGCCCACTCACATAGCCAGACTCTTGCCATCTGGAGAGAGCTGTGTCACTCAATGGCTTTGAAGCCTCTGCTTTTATTGTTTTACCAATTGTAAAGGTCAGTCGATAGTGCATCGACCGCGTTGTCATTTGCCAGAGACTGTGCTCCAGAGGCCTTTCCGTGCTTTGGTCCTTGCAGCTGCTGCTGCCTCTGGCTGTTCATTACTCTTTGGATCGGGAATGTTGGTATTTCTGAGAGATGGAGGGCACCAGGAACACAGCAGCTGGGCAAGATTTGGAGAGGGTGTGAAATGCATTAACCTAAGCAAGACAGAAGTGAGGTAACAGGTAATCAGTGCTGCAGCCTCTGATGCCTACGTCAGCCATGAGCCTTGAGCTGAACTGCAGCATGGACAGACACACGCCTGAACTCCTGGGACTCAGTACCAAAGAGTGCCAGCAGCTGCCCCAGCCAGAGGGAGACAGGGCCAGAGGGCAGACAGCCAAGGAGCCCTGGGCAGTCCAAGAGTGGCTACGTCTTACACAGATCTGACACGGAGTGGGAGGGGAAAAAAGCTTTCCCTCTTCTGCACAACAGTTCTTGGATGGGGCTGCAACAGAACAGAAGCCAGGGGTCCTTGCTAGCTGCGGTACAGTGTGTCCACTTTCCAGATGGATAAAACAAAGTGAGGTGGCTAATTTGTTTGCACCATGAAACCTCACAGCCTTCCCCAGTAAAGGGTCCCAAAGACTCCACAGGTTTCAGAGTAGCAGCCATGTTAGTCTGTATTCGCAAAAAGAAAAGGAGAACTTGTGGCACCTTAGAGACTAACACATTTATTTGAGCATAAGCTTTCATGGGTTGGCAGCCAGCAAATGCCTGATCCTCTCCCTGGCTGCCAAAACCTTCCAAGGTTCATTCTCTCCTTCCTCCACCCCCCACCCCCTGTCCTGCCTCCTGCTCCATTCAGCATGTGCATTTGCAGCATGGCGACAGTGACTGGAATGTGGATGTGGGAGGCACCCTGGGCGAGTGCGTCAGAGCTTGGCACGCCAGCACTTCCCCTGGCTGTGTGCACACAGGCAGCTGAGTGATGCAGCGCAGAGGCCACAGGCCAGTGAAAGTTGCTGTCCAACGTGATACCAATACCCGTCTCTTGCACAGCACCTCTCAACCCCCTCCACTGACATGACTGAACCCCACCTCAGAACCCCTCAACTAGGCAGCTCAGGATCATTATCCCCATTTTATAGGGTGGGAAGCTGAGAGGCAGGGAGGGGGCAGAACTGGGGTAAGGTTACTCAGAGAGGCAGCAGCAGAGCTGGGACTAGAACCCAGGAATCCTGACGCCCAGAGCTGCCCACTAGTGCCCCAAGCCACACTCCCTCCCCTGGACTAACACCATGATAGTGTGATGGTTGCTGATGCGAGGTCTTTCCCTTCCCCCAGCAAGTGCTACTCATGGCGGGGGATGGGGATGCTTTGTCCTGACTGACTGCTGTCCTTCATGGCCATGCAATGGGCCTCTGCGCGGCACCCAGTCCCTCCACCAGCCCCGGGAGTGAGCAGGGGGCCCTGTGGGATTAAAACACCTGTAGCACCTGCCTTTGCTGGCGGGAATGAGTGGTAGGAATATGCTGCCATCTGCTGTCACTACTGTGTCATTGCAGCCCTCATGCCAAGTTTGCTTTAGATCAAGGGTCTCAAACTCAAATGACCACGAGGGCCACATGAGGACTAGTACGTTGGACCGAGGGCCGCACCACCGGCCGCTTCCCCAGCCCCGCCCCCATTCCACCCCTTCTGTGAGGCCCTGCCCCTGCCCCGCCTCTTCCCACCCCTTCCCTGCCCCCATTCCAACCCCTTCCCCTTGCTGGGGAGAGCAATTCTCCAGGGGACCCACAAAGGGAGGCTGCTGAGGGGATAGATGGAATGACCTGGCCATGCCCCCCACCTCACCCCTTTTGGGGCTGGGCTGGATCTCTGCAGGCCCCGTTGCAGCTGCTTCTCTCTGCCATAGCTTCCCTGCAGTGGGCATCCTGCTGCCAGGGCCAAAGGCCTGCAGGGGTAAATCTGACTCCCAGGCCACAAGGACCCTAGATCTGACACCATGAGCTTCTCAACCCTTTCCCTGCTGTAGCTCGGCTCACTGCAGTGGGGAGACTCTGGATTTACACTGGGGTGTGTGAGAGCAGGGTCGGGCCCCAGCTCTCTTCTGGGAGCAGGGGGAGGAGCCTGGGGAGGGTTTGCTCTGCAGGCCCCATCAGCACTTACACAGGGAAGGGGGAGGAACAATCATGTTTTCAGTCCATACGAGAAAGCCAAGAATAAAGGGAGAAAACGTCCAGCGGAGGGCAACAAAAATGATTAGGGGACTGGAACACATGACTTATGAGGAGAGGCTGAGGGAACTGGGATTGTTTAGTCTGCGGAAGAGCAGAATGGGGGGGGGGGGGGATTTGATAGCTGCTTTCAACTACCTGAAAGGGGGTTCCAAAGAGGATGGATCTAGACTGTTCTCAGTGGTAGCAGATGACAGAACAAGGAGTAATGGTCTCAAGTTGCAGTGGGGCAGGTTTAGGTTGGATATTAGGAAAAACTTTTTCACTAGGAGGGTGGTGAAACACTGGAATGCGTTACCTAGGGAGGTGGTGGAATCTCCTTCCTTAGAAGTTTTTAAGGTCAGGCTTGACAAAGCCCTGGCTGGGATGATTTAGTTGGGGATTGGTCCTGCTTTGAGCAGGAGGTTGGACTAGATGACCTCCTGGGGTCCTTTACAACTCTGATATTCTAAGATTCTATGATTCTAAGGGCTTGCTGGGGGCTCAGTCATGCACCTCAGAGTAAGCTAACAGTGCCCCCAACCCAGGACCCTTCCCAAGTAACGTTCTTGAGCAGTGGGCTTGTTTTCAGAGAGGACGGCCACTCCCAAATCCCACCGAAGTGACTGGCAGCTGCAGGGGCCCAGTTCTTGGGCAATCAGGGCACTAGGGGTCTGAGCTCCTCCGCCCTGCAGCCCAGCTTGATAACAACCACAGCACGCTTCTTTTGCAACACCGTGAGTTCTGTGCCCTCAGCCCCACCCCAGCACCCAGCTGGGACGATGGCTGGGAGCGGAAAGGAGACAAGAAGGGACTCCATCTTTTTGTAAACACAAGCCCCAAACCCTTGAAGTTCCCTGAGCTGCCAGAAGGAGGAGCCCTGAGCTCACAGCTACTGAGGGAGTGGCTGCACTTAACCTTCCCTGCTTTCTTGGAGAGTGTAAGGGGGCAGGGGGCCTTGTCCAGGTTACTTAATTTCTGTGCAAGCTCCGGGAACATGCAGCTGCTCCCAGGGCAGGAGATGGGAAGCTGAGAACCAGCTTTCCTTAAGCCAATGGCAGGTGCTGCAGGCCACAGTTCACTGAGCTTGCACAGAATCCATTTCCTAGGGGGCGGGGTCCAGGAGAGGATGAATATTGGAGCCTACAGAGCCCCACATCAGGAGAGGACAGGGTCTCTGCCTGGGTTCACCAGGATTCACGAAATACCTCTCCAAGGAATTTGGCAAGCACCTGTCCCCCTTGCTGTGTGAGAACGAGGAAGTATTGGGACCCGGTTCCCCTCCTGGGGTAGCCACGGGCACCAGTGCAAAGCAGATGCTACAGCAGTGGAAATCGGGAGTCACGCCTCTGGAGTTACACCGCTGTAATCAGGAGTGACTCTCGTGGAGTCCCTGGAGCTCACAGCCATGTGTCATATTTTCTTCTGCTTCTGTTTATGATGTTCTTCTTTCCAAAAAAATAAGTTAAAAAAATTACACAAAAGAAAAAGGGTGCAAGCGCAATGGGCTAGCCATCCCGACGCCGGGCTCAGGGCTCAGTCTGTCTGTCCCCATGTCTCTCTGCAGAGCTTTGTCATGTCACACTCCTCCCGCTGTCATGCGTTGCGGGCTCGCTTCTGTCCTGACCTGGGCCGTGTGTGTTTAAAGGGGATGGGCGGCATTCACATTTGGGGTAAAAACTCCCCTGCCCTCGCCGGCCCAGTTCAACCTTCTTTGGAAGAGGAGCACAGCCGCTGAAATCTCCGGGGACCACAGCCTGCACTGTGTCACTGCAGCCAAGCCAGCACAGGTTTCTCAGCCTCTGGACTCAGTTGGACTTTGCACTACAGACATAAGCAGGATCAATCAGGGAGAGGTGATGAGTGTCTCGGCTTTAGATGATCAGCCTCTAATTTCCAACAAAAAATGGCCCTTTTCCCATTCTGTCCCGCTCCCAGCCCCACGTGTTCCAGTGGCATTGGAGGGCACCTTCCCTGTTGTCTCCCCATATCCCCGTTTCCAGCCCTGACAAGCTTGGGAGAGGGGAACAGAGGCAGCTGCTATGAAAATAACTACAAGGAGCTCCTTCAATCCAGGCACTGAGGGCCAGATTCTGTGCTGTGTCTCTGCAGCTCAGAATAGCCTCCAGCAATGCCTCCTCCTGCTCTGAGCATGCCCCCTCCTGCCCCCACCGTGCCCCACACCAGTAGCAGTGCAGAGGGTGGCATCGGGCTGCCTAGGCTGCCACTACACCACCCCGTTTCCTTGGGGGAATTCTGAGAAGGCTGCTTTGGTGCCTTTACACCCCCAAAGCTACTGTTGCCCTGAGTCTAGCTAGTGAGCTCCCTGCCTGAGCTTTATTGATCAAAGCTTCAGTGCGCCCCCAGAGCACTTCCGAGACTTGTCTGAGCATGTATTGGACTCAGCGTAAGGCCTGGGGTAGATTTCCTGGGGTGACCTGGTCTCCTCTTCACCTGTTCCACACCCCTGCTGTGACCCAGACAATCACGGTATCTGCCAACAGGCCGGCTGGGCCACCCTGTTATGGGGCAGGGCAGATTCAAGGGGCTATTGCTGTAGGCAGCATGAAAGGATCGTCCCATATCCCCCCGGGCGCTGCAACAAGATTGGTGAGGGTGGCTGAACCCCCGAATCACCGTCCATGGACGACAGGGCCTTAGAATGCCGTGTGTTTGGGGAAGCCTACAGCAGGCTTCCTATGTCGGCACAACAGATGCAGGCGAGGCACACTTCCAAGCCAGCATCCCACGCCTTCCTTCCTTCCTCTGAGCCCACTTGCCTTGTGTTGTTATCTCCCCATGTTTTTCTTTTGCGAGAGTCCTTATCCAGAGCTATGCCCATATTACAGTTGGGGGGATGGGACCCTAACACCCTTTGGCAGGGGCTCGGGAAATGCACCAGGCCCTGTGAAGAGGAGCAGCTGACGTCTGCCCAGCAGAGTGCAGATTCAAGCAGCACTGTTAGCTGGTGCATTGCAGAGCGGAGGCTTCTTTGTGGCAAGAGGCTGCTTTAGGAAACAGCTTGGTCTGCTAGGCACAAAAACCCAGCTATTCAAAGGTATTTAGGCACCTAATTCCCCACGGAGCTGGGCCAAAAGGGCTTCAGTCCCCCCCACCCATAATGTACATGTTGGTATCTAGCTTCTTTATCCCTTTAGCTGAGAGTCATTTCTAAGGGCCTTCCTGGCGCTCTGGCTAGAGCTTGATACGATGCATGGGAAATGCACAGATTCCTGCAGTGCGCCATACCTTGACAGACAGATACACAGACGAGCTTCTCTTGCACACTCACGCAGTACACCTGTACCTGCACGCTTGACCACCTGCTCATGTACACACCTTGGGCTTTCCGTACCTGAGAGGGGGTTGTGGCAGCTCCCATTGATTGGCTTTCCCGTTCCACACTGTGGCCCCATTACCAAAATTCCCAGGGACTTCAGCAAGGCCAGGATTCCCCCTGGTGAGTTTTAGGTGTTTGCAAGTGGGATAGGAACCCAGGATACAATCAAAGTCAATGCAAAGTTCCTGCAAATTCTAAAAGCAAGGCATGTGTGTGTGTGTGTGTGGGGGGGGGGGCATGTGCTGTTGTATGCATGAATGCACATGCACAGGTGCCAGCATGCATGTACGTGTAAATAGCCACAGGAATACATGCCCACATGTGTAAACATGCGTACACACATCTGTAGACAAGTACACTCAGGCTCTTGCACCCTTTTAGAACTGGGCTCTCTGATTTCCTCCCTAGATGTATTAACGGCTCAGTCCTCCCTTTATACTGGGACTTTCCAAGCTGGGGACAAGGGGGCTTCCTGCGGCAGTTGGAAGGATCCCCATTTCCACGCCCAGCATCCCGTCTCTGTCTGACCTCGGCCTTCCCCATAAGGTGAGCTTTAAGCACTTCTAATGCTCCAAAGTGTGTGTGGGGTGGAATTGCTCATTATTAAATGGCCCTCCCTTCCCTCCAGTGCTAAATCTAGATTTAATGGGAGTACAGCTTCCATTACCAATGAGAACAGGGACATCACAAAGGGCTTTGTATTTCAGGAAGCCTCATTAGAGATTTAAATCATACAAATGGGCTTTTTCCCAGAGATCCTCATTATCTGGGCATTTGCATTTAATCCCTCACTCTTCCACTAGCCCCTCGCCCTGTCGTCCCGCGTCTCCCTCCAGGGCAGGCCGCATCCTCCACTACATGGCATTGGAGTCCTGTTTACCGTGACATAGTCCCTGGGCTTCGTGGGGCCGTGTGCAGCGGAGAAAAAGCACGCAAAGAAAAAAGTGGGGATTTGGGAGAGGGGCTGGGGGTGGAGGGGTGCTGGGGTGGGAGCAAGGGAGTGTCTCAGGCGTGACCAGCGAGATCGTCCCCGGGGATTCTGCATAATTTCCCTGTCTTCTGTTTCAAAGGCTAGTCTGAGTCTCCCCTGGGAACAGCCAGAGGAGTCACCGGAGGTTGGTGGATCTCTTACTAAGATCGGTTCTTGCAGGGTTTTTCAAGCCTCATAGAGTGAAATACAAGCCCAGGCCTATTCACTAGCACGTGTCACACACACCTATTCACCAGTATCCGCTACACACACCTATTCATTGGTGTCTGCTGGGGCTGCACACACACCTATGCAGTAGTATTCACTGCACACACTCCTATTCACTAGTACCCGCCACACACCCCTATTCACTAGAATCCACTGCGCAAACTCCTGTTGACTAGCACCTGCCACATACACCTATTGTTAGCACTGCTGCACACACACCCCCAGCTGCCAGTGCATGTTACCCTTACAAGGTCACCCGCCTGTAAAACACTTCCTGTTAAATACACATCTGGCAAACATGACATGCCCAGAGCTCTGGTCACCTGCACAGGCAGGACATTGCAGGCACACCCAGGCCTGTCCACGACTGGTCTGATTTGCACACGGATTGAGCTCCTGCTGTTCCCAATAACTTTACTGGGAGCTGTGGGCAACACCTCTGAAGCCCAAGCCCTTCATGTGTGAGGGGCTGTCTTCACCACAAGCACAGTCATGTTGTAGGGACCACGTGTCACACGGCTGTCTCCCAACATGGGCAGGCTTGTTTTCTGCTCAGGCCCTGGCCACGTTTTAATGACACCCCAGAGCCAGGCTCCAGCCATGGACATCCTGACGCTGTGCACACTCCCGGCTCTGAGGGAATCGTCACAGCGCATCGCCAAGCGCTCACACGAGGATGCGGAGGCTCATTATCCCCATGTCACAGATGGGGAAAGCAAGGTAAATGAGTAGCCCAAGCCCCAGACGGGGAGTCGGTGTCTCGTAGCTGGTAGACCTGGATCTCAGCTTCAGGTCAGGAATTCCTGGCTCCCAGCCCCATGCTGGGTTCTTTAGGCCATGCAGCCTTTCTAACAAACATATAGACACACAGTGCACGCACACACATGCACCCCTGCACATGGATCCGTGCACACACACGTGCAGAGGCGGATTAAGGTTTCATGGGGGCCCTGGGCCAGAGCAAGTGGGGGGCCCCCTCCCCACACCTTCCGCCTGTGGTCCTGCCCCCGTTCCGCCCCTTCCGCCTGCGGCCCTGCCCATGGCCTCACACCAGTCTGCCCCTTCCCCCCACAGCCCCACCTCTGTTCCACCCACGGTCCCACCCCATTCCACCCCCCCACTGTGACCCTGGTTTGCTCCTTTCTGTCCCTGTTCCCCACTGCAGCTCCAAGACCAGAGAAGCTCTGTCCCGTCCCCCCTCCCCCCCGCCAGGGCCCTGGGGCTGCAGCAAGGAGTGAGAACTCCCCCAGCCCTGAGGCCACGGCAGGGAGCCAGAGCTCATTCAGTCCTGGGGCTGCAGCTGGGGTCTGGGTGCTGGGGCTTCCCCCGCCCGCCCGGTGCTGCTGCTGGGGAGCAGAGAGGGGTCGGGGCGTGGGGGCTTGCCCTGCCCTGCCCCGGCGCATGTCTACCGGGGGTGGGGCACCCATTTTTCCAGGGCCCCCCACCTGGCCGGGGCCCCTGGGCGAGGACCCCGTGGGCCCATTGGCTAATCCGCCACTGCACACATGCACCTACACTTGGGCTTTTTGTATGTGTGCACAATTCTGCTCCCTGTGTTCAGGTTCAGGCCTCGGCCTCCTGGCTCCCCCCAGTTCATCGCTGTGCACTGTGCAGCCCAGAGACGCCTTTGCATTGACAAAAGACACCGGAGCCCTGCCCCTTCAGAAATTCTCGCTGCTGGTGAGAATCTGGAGCAAAGCGGCTGTCTGCCTCAAATGCTTCACTGCTGCCATGGCAACTGAGGAAATACCTGCAGATTTCCCCGGTGAGGGGGAGAGGGAGAAGCCTCAGCGTCCCCCAGGGCCCTGCCAGGCGCCTCGCCTCCCTCCTGCAGTCACCAGGCCAAAACAAGCCCGAAGGAGATATTCCCCCAGGAGACGGAGAGGCAGGAAAAAGCAGAAGTGACAGGATCAGGCATCTGGACTGGGCTGAGCAGAACATGGAGGCTGCAGCCATCCCTGGGCCTCCCTCATGGTGTCTCTGCACAATTGGCCAGCACCTGCTGAAAACGGAGAGACCTGATTCCGGAGCTTGGGTCAGCAGGTGTCAGCTGCCCTCTGAGCAAGCAGACGCACCTTGACAGGGCACTGCCGGGAAGAAGCTCACAGCGATGGGGCCCAGCTGGCTCAGACAGGGCACTGCTGGGAGGAAGCTCACACAGGTGGGGCCAAGCCGGCACGGACAGGGCACTGCTGGGAGGAAGCTCACACAGATGGGGCCCAGCCGGCTCGGACAGGGCACTGCTGGGAGGAAGCTCACACCGATGGGGCCCAGCTGGCATGGACAGGGCACTGCTGGGAGGAAGCTCACACAGATGGGGCCCAGCTGGCAATGATGGAATTGTACTCTGAGGAAACTGGGAGCAGTGCAGAGGCCCGGTTTTTCCCAGAGAGCCTTGCAGTAAAGAGAGGCAGAGCAGAAGAGGGACATGGGGGAGGGGGGGAAATTCTGTATCTGAACGTCTCAGCTTCAGTGCCCAGGGGGCTGTGTAAATCACTTAGCGTTTTATGGAACAATAAAGACCTGCGTATCCGAGTCTTTGTGTCCCACATCCCGTATTATCCTCCTGGCAGAAAGCTCCATCTCCCTCCTGAAATCCATTCCAGTGCAAGGGATTAGCATGGTTTTAGGCAAGGGTTTTGAATCGGAAATGGGTTGCTTTCAAATCATTCTGCGTCAGCCGTGACTCTGTCACTCATGCAGCCGTGGATTAAAACAGATATGAATATTATTATGGGGGGGGGAATCACCTTCTTGGGGAGCTGCACTCTGTCCATGCAGGTCTTATTCCTCACCTCCAGCCGAGCAGCAGACGCTCCTTCCAGAGGGCTAGCAGATTCTTAGACCAATTTTCAAGTGCAAACCTGATCCACATGGCATGAGACTACCCAGCCTTGTCATTACCAACTCCAGCCCTTCAGGTTTCTTTTAGTCACAGACAAGATGATACTAATCTCTCCAAATCTATTTTAAAATCTTCGGCAGTCCTTGCCCTTTTT
Organism: Natator depressus; assembly: GCF_965152275.1. Taxonomy (NCBI): domain Eukaryota; kingdom Metazoa; phylum Chordata; order Testudines; family Cheloniidae; genus Natator; species Natator depressus. The sequence goes on from NC_134252.1 coordinate 7,113,257, forward strand.
ACCCACATCAAGTGCACCCGACCCTCAATCTAGGTTGGGGTTTAACCCCTCATAAGTGTATTCTCCTTTCTAAAGGTGGTCTGCGAAGAGGGGAGAAAGTGGCTCTGGGTCTCTTTGATCTGCTTTATGGTCTTGAAAAAAGGCCTGACAGATTTTTGCTTGCTCTTTATGTTACCAGTCCCAGGTCCCGATTTCTCTGTTTTGTTCCCACACTGGACACCCAAAATCACTAGTCACTTCTGAACATGTAAGCCAGGGCTCTTAGCTGTAGGGCAGAGACTTTTCAGTTCAAAGCAGTTGCTGGCTCTGTTAGCTCTAGAGGGGAAAAAGAGCAAGACTTTTTGTTTGCATTCTTCATGGACATTGCTCTTCGTATTGGCCATATCACTTTGCTACAGAACCTCTCTTGCCTCTTTCAACTATGTTCAATATAAAACAAAACCAAAGAGATGCTAGGCGTATGGGTGTTGTCAGATCACTAGGAAGGCCAGGTGGCCTGTCATCTGTATGCCGGTCAGTTCAGGGGACTGGGAGGCAGGACTCCTGGGTCCTAGCTCTAGCTCTGGTCCTGATGCATTGTGTGTCCTTAAGCAAATCACTGTGGTCAATATTTTCAAAAGAGTCCACTGATTTTTGGGTGTCTCAGCTTGTGGGTGCCAAACTTGATTTCAGTGGGAGTTTGGCTCCTAAAGACCTTTGAGGATCTGGGCCCTCAGGGCTGGCTTTTACAGGTGCCGAGCACCTGCAGCTCCCCATGAGTTCCAGGATAGTTGAGGGCACTCAGCACCTGCCAGACTCCAATGGTGAATTAGCTTTCCCTGGTTCCTGGAGTTCCTTGACGAGAGTGCCAATGCTGAATTTACTTGCCCCCTGCCCCTTCATCGTTTTACCAAGAATTTAAAAATGGGGCTGTGATTTTAATCACTTTATAAATGTTTGTTTGTGTAATTTAGAGCGAGAATGCCTCTTCCTCCCATCTGTCTGGGCCATCTGCTCCCTTCATTATTTCTAAGCAATCCTGGACTTTGTAAAGTGATTGAGTTGGTGCAGAAATATAGGGAAACCTACCGTGGGTATCACCTTGTTATAAGAAGCATCTGTCTGTACAGGCACCTTTTCCGGGTCTGTGATATACGGTGGATGGTGAAAGCTGCCTTATAATGATCAATGACTGTATGGAGCATTGACCTCTGAACTGCTGGCTGTCCAGAGTGCTCACCATCTGGGGAGCTTGATTGTTCTGGCCACTCACCACCACCAGATGTAAAAATGTCCCTCTCTAGGTTACACACAGAGCTGGGCAAAACTTTTCAACCTCAACTTTTTGGTGAAAAATGGAAATTCAGTGACTGAAATATTTTGAAAATTCGAGTTGATTTGGCTGAGTTGGTTCGGTTGGGGGGAAAAAAACCTACTGAAAAAAATTGAAACGAGTGTGGCTTAAAAATCATGAGGGTTTTTTAAATAACATGTTTTAGGTTCTTTGACATCTTGCTTTTTGGTCACATTTTCAAATAGGTCTCTGCAAACATAGGGATTAGAGACTTTACTTTTGTTTAATGAAAGCTGAGCTTCTCCCATAATCACATGACTCCAGCAGCTGGGGCTTTACGCAAAACACGGCATCTCATGAGATAACATCACAAGAATTGGGCAGTACTCAAGCAGTTACCACTGAAATTAAATAATTATCATCCTGAAGACATTTCTTTTGATTTTAGGTTTTCTAAAAGCTTCTTTTGCAAACAAAACAAAACAAACCCTCCAAAACCCTAACGCTAGTCCTGATCCTGTAATCAGATCTGCATGGGCAGATTCAGTGACTCGGTCTATCTGTCTTAGGTCCTTATATGGCCCCCTAGTATTTGAAGGGCTCATAATCTTCACACACACACACACACAAAGCCTTCTGAACTCAGGTTAGCTAACCCAGGTTAAACTGGAAGTGAAAACAGAGCAACTCAGCATAGCAGCTCCAGGCCCACCTGGGACTGCCCTTTAGGCTCTCACTCTGCTGCTAACCCGCCCCTTCGCTGCTGCTTTAACCCGCGCTCCGAACACCCCTCGGGCCTTGCCAAGGTCACACAGGAAGCCTGTAGAGGAGAAGGGAGTTGAATCCCAGTCTCCTAGGCAAGTGTCCAAACCACTCTGCCATCCTTCCTCTCTCAGGTCTATGGGTCTGTTGTGGGGACCTGATTGCAGGAGTGGGGGCTTTGAGTACACACCTGGCCCAACAGGGTCCCATTCACTTTCTGGGTATTGTTGTTACTGTTCTTACTTGTGACTGACCAGGTTGCTTTGTACAGTGCACAGGGAGCCTCATGTGAGAGGAGCTTCAAATGCAAATTATATTATTGATTAAGTATGGCAATTATTTCCTATTCAGCCCACAGAGCTTTTCCCATGGGCCCCGATTGCGGGAGTGAAGAGCTTACAGTCCAGACAAACACCTAGGCCAGCGCAGGAAGACGTGGTGACGGGAAGAGACACTGCCGGGCAAGGAAGCCTTTTCTGAAGAAGTGGGTTTTCTGGAGGGATTGATTATTTATTATTGCCCTGATTTTCAGACAGGTCAGGCCCCTAGAAGCCCCATTGCCACCCACAGAAATGGCAGTTGCTCAGTGCTCCTGAAAACCAGACCAGCTTTGTGCAATGCCAGGAGTGAGATAGGAAGTGGGCGTCCTAGGGGACAGCGTGGCGGAAGAGGGAGGGGGGAGAATTTGGAGGAGAGGAAAGAAAGGAATGTAATGAGCAAAAAGGCTGGGACTAAGATGAGATGAGCAGAGATGATGTACGGGAAGTGGGGTTGTGAACAGCTTTGAGGCTGAGAGCAGGGCCTTGGGCCCAGATCCTCAAAAGTATTTAGGCTCCTAACTCCCATTGATTTCAGTAGGAGTTAGGCACCTAAATCCCATTGAGGGTCTGGGCCTTGATGTCCATCCAAAGTGCTCATGCTCGGGATTGCGGCCCATGGGGAGAGCCTGTCCATCCATCCCCAGTGCAGAATCCCCAGCTGCCCATTTGCCTTGTCTGACTCTCCTGACTGCTAATGAACGTGACTGATACGCCCACACAGAACGCCCCCGAACAGCGAGTCTTAGGGGGAGAAGGGCATAGAGAACCAGCAGCCACAGAGTTAGGGGGAGGGGGCACTTGGTACTAGTGGCACTAGTGACATAATTTGGGTGGAGGTCAGGAAACTGAGGCACGGGGCAAGGAAGTGACTCATCCAAGCTCATGCAGGGGGTCGGGGTGGAAATGGGAAGAGAATTCAGGTTTCCTTACTCCTGGTCCCCTACTGTAACCACTAGACCATGCTGTCTCCTTGTAAGTCCAGCTTCTGCCCCCCCTCCCCGCCCTTGAAAATCCTTTGCTGCCACTTGTTCCCATGGTGCTCCTGGAGTTGGCCCTTCCTCTTGGCGAGCAACAGGCGCATTGCACAGGGAAACCCCAATAAGGTTCAATGAAGCAGAGGCCTGTTGGTGGAGCCCAGGGATGCCTGAAGAGCCTTGGTTTGCTTTCAGATGTACTAGGGCCAGCCTGGAAAGCACCTTGGCCCAGATCCTTGAAGGTATTTAGGCTCCTAACTTCCACTGAATTCCACAGAAGTCAGGAGCCAAAATACCTTTGAGGCTCTGGCCTTTCTCCTTGGCCAGCTGACACCCTGGCCTATGGCAACCCCAGGGCAGCTCTCTTACCTTCACTGGAGTTACACCAGGGTTGATTTGGCCCCTTGTTGTGACAACAGTATGTCACCTCTACACCCTTGAGATGTGTTCCAGTGGGCACAGGCTCTGACAGTGAAAACAGTGCAGCTGAAAGGAGCCAGCCAGACAGCCCCCGCTCCCTGCCCCAGTCAGAGCAAGCAGCTCACTATCCACAGGACAGGGGCAACCCCCAAACTCCCCCGCAACCTCCCAACTCAATGGCTGTGTGAGCAAACATGGGAGCTGGTGGGTGAGTGATAGTGGGCCTAAAAGGGGGTGGAGGAGAGATACCCTGGGACAAAGACAGAGTGGGGGCTGCGGGTGGGGGCCAGTTTGGCAGCGTTTTGTGTGTCACAGCCCATTGTGCACTGGCATTTGGCTGCATTGTGGTCAGGTCGGTTCTGGCCCCGTAATCCCAGATGGCAGCGTGGGTGCCCTTGTGAGCAGCGCATTCATCGCTCATCCTTGGGAAGGGAGGAGCGGGGAGGAGAGAGCTGCCAGGTGGCGACATGAAAGGAAAGAGCAAGGATGGCTTTTTCCTCCTGTGCCATGCGTTAAACAAACACTTTCAAAGCCCCTTTTGGCAGTTCTTGGACACCACCCAGGAACGCTTGCCCCCGTCCCTGCTGCGGGAACCAGAACCACCACGTCAGCTCCCGGCAGCAGCTGCAAACTGAACACCTGGTGTGCCCGGACTGCAGACTGGAGCCAGGGAAGCAGGGGGCAGAGAAACCCACTGGGCTGGCACAGCTGGAGCCATCTCGGTTCTGCCACTCTTTTGCCCCCTGGGAGCCCCAGCTGGGTGTGCTGGATTCAGCAGGGGACTATGACACGCCTGGACAGAGAAGTTTAGGTGACTGTGTACGCGGTGGCTAAAGTTGACTGAAACAGAAGGGGCAGTTCTCCCTGCACCAGCAGAGGGGGAGGCGAGCTGGAGGGGAGCCGGGTTCAGAGGGAGCTCCCCTGTTTTAGTGGGCTGGGGGACGGAGACAGGAGGAGACCTCTCCTCTCGCGCCATCTTACTTTAACCCCTGCATGTACCTGCACAGCTAAACACGTGTTCCCACACATGTATGCACGCACACGGACCCTAACCATATGCACACTACTGCAGCTGACATGTGTACATAAGAATTCCCAGTGGCACATGCACAAAGACATTATTATTATGAGTCTGGATTATGTGGATTGCAGTAGCGCCTAAAAGTCCCAGTCATGGTCTCGGCCCCAACAGTGCTAGGTGCTGTACAAACACAGAACAAAAAGACAGGCTCTGCCCCAAAGAACTTACAATCTAGGTAAACACATATGCCCATATACACATAGGCCCTCACACATGTACACACACACACACGTATGTATCTTAGCAAATACGCAGCCACACACATGTATGCAAACACACACCCCTTTCCGGGACACGTACCCTTGCATCCACTGAGACCTGCCCTCAGACAGTTGTTATGCCAATGCTCAGCATCCTTAAAGCAGCTATTGGCCTTGTGTGTTTCTTATGCTAAGGTGCCATTCATCTCCTGGGGCACAGTAAGGTGGGGGAGAAGGAGAGGTGGGGGGAACCCAGTGAAACTGCCTGGAATGAATGAAGTTGAGCTGGTTTCATGCAGGGAAGGACCAGCTCCCATCTCTGAGCCTGGCTTGCATTTCACTGGGCTGCTCTCCATTTTTCAGAGTCTGAAGACATTTCACTGGCTGCAAGAATTGATTAAAATGATCCTCTGTCTTGCCCCCTTAGTAATTGCTCTTTCTGAAAGCACATGACAGCGAAAAGGAAAAGCTGCCTTCTCTAGGAAAAGCAGCCCGCAGGGCTGGAGAGATTTAATATCAATAGAAACACACCTGATTGTGAGACAGAAACCAAATCCCCCGGGGATAATCTGGAATTAGCTGCAAAACTGAGAAGCCTCAATTTGAGGCTTTGGGGGTCAAGTCCCCAGAAAGGGTCGGCTCTAGCTGAGTCCAGATTGCAGCAATTTGTGACTTACTGGCCATAAAAGAGACAAATTAAATTAGCGGCAGTGTAATTGTGGCTACGTACATTCCCTTTCACAGCTGGCCCTGGCCAGTGGCTCATTTCCGAAGGCAGTGCTTTTCAGCCTTTTTTCATTTGCGGACCCTTAACACATTTTGAAGGGAGGTTGTGGACCCCTTTGGAAATCTTAGACATAGTCAGCAGATCCCCAGAGGTCTGTGGACCACGGTTTGAAAACCACCGCCCTAAGGGGCAGAGGTGTGTGTCCTGTGACGTAGGTGACTCTCAGTCCCAACCCCCTCCACCTCACCGAATCCCTGACTCTGTGTGTGTTTCTCTTTGCCCCTGTCTGTCTCCCTTTATGCTCATCAAGACAGCTGGAGAAGGTGCCAGTTTGCCCTGGTTCCACCTTTCCCAATAGCAGCTCCTCTGTGTTTCCCATCCAGTCCAGTGTAATCTCTGGGGAGGGAGCACCATTTGTCCATGGGAGGGGAGGTGGCCAAGGCAATGATGAATGGGTGGGAAGGTGTCCACAAGATCCTCTCTACGGTCCACACTATGAAAATGTGTGAGAATTTCTAACACACGCACTATAACAATTCCATAGCTGCTTAGGGACTACATGATTGTCAATCCAGTGTGCATCACAGCCCGGCTAGAACTCAGGACTCCTATTGCCACTTGAGCTAAAGGAGAATCTCTGTTAGCTTTGGAGAGGCTCTGACACAGAGGGGAGCAGTTCTGGGTCCATCCAGCAGAGTGCAATGGCATGTGTGCATTGCAATGTTTTGCCTGCATCTATTCCATCCCCACGTTCCAAAAATCAATGTAATATACAGTCCTCGAATAAAGGACATATCAGATATTAAACTGATAAGAACAGCTATAACTTATAATATTTTTACTTCATGGTCCAAGAGACACAGACAAGATTTTCCTCTCGAGGCCAAAAGACCAAAAACATCAAGACACTGGATCACGCGCCTTTGATAGGCCGAGAGACTACTTACACTTGGTCTTAGCTCAGAGAGCCGAGAAGCGACAGGGTAGGCACTCTGCATGCCCACACGCGCTGTGGCATACCGAACGCAGTGCACGCTTTACCCACAGAGCATTCTCACCCATTGGCAACAGAGCAGGGCCCCTGCACTCTGCAATTCCACAGCTGCAGAATCCCGCCCCTTGCTGCAAGGTTCTGCACCATCGTCTCACCTTGCTTTCTTCTTTTTAATCCGGTTCCTGATCCCGACGGTGGCAAAGCAAACCTTGAAAACGTGCCCCGATTGGCTCAAAGGCGGAGGTGTCTGGCTGAGTCTGCAGACAGCCCGAAACAAGGGCTCTGAGATGTGAACTGCCGCATTCCCCACACCCAGGGGTTAAATGGGACTCTCGGAGACAACATTGCTAAGGATTTCACTGGGGATCATTGTGGCAAACACACCCGGCTAGTGAGCCCACCCCACAATTGCTGCCTCTCGCTGCCCCCCAACTGCCCCTTGCCCCCCCCCCAGCCTCCCCCAGGCAGCTTCTAAGGTGCGAACAGGCCTTGATGTGAACTGGAGGGACAGGGGCAGCAGACTGACCTTCACATCACAGGGGGCTGCTGGCCTGGTTGAACCGAGTCATGTCCCAATTGACCCCACTAAAACACCGCCCTCCCGCCCCCGCATAGATGCGCCCCGCAATGTCCGGCCTGCCCCACCTCCTCCAAGGGCCTGGCTGCAAACCAGGGAGATCTGGCCGCACCGCAGCGGCTGGGATCGGCTGCGGCTTTGCACCAAGACCAGGGGCGTCGAATCAGGGAGCCTCCCCTCACTGGGGGTGGGTGGGGGGCTGGTTTTAAGGCTCATTCCCTGCTTGGGCCTGTTTTTAAAGCAAACTTTTAATCAAGCCGCCTGGTTGGCGTCCCAGCATCACCCTCCCCCCCCCGGGGCCCCCCAGTAGCAGGCGTCCTGCGGGGGCGGGGGGGCGGCTGTCAATCATCGCTCCAGCTCCCATTCAGTCATTCTGCAGGGCTCTGAGCCGGACTGCACCAACCGGACCCAGGGAAAAGGGGGTGGGGGCAGGCGGCACTGGAGCCAGCCAGGCCACCCCAGGCGCTGGCCAGGGCACAAGGCAGAGCCCCTCTGCTCCGGAGTCAGGGCAGCTGCCCCCGGGGATTTGCTCCAGGTGGGACATCCCACCCCACCCCCCCTGCATCTCCCCCAGGTTTGCAGGAGTCCGTCCCCCCCCCACAAGCCGCCCAGCCCCCGCCCTGAAGTTGCTAAGCTCGTGCATTGTAGCCCTGCATGGAGCGGCGGTCGCATCAGCTGGGATGCAGCGCTCGGGCGGGCACTAGGCTGGAGCGCAAGGGGGGGAAAGCAGCGGCCGCCGCTTCTCCTTCTCGCTGGGCAGGTAGGAAGCAGCCCGCGCTCGGCTTTGCCATTTTGATCGTTGCAGGGGAAAAGTTGTTGCAGCCGGGGGGGCCGGAGGGGGGTGCAGGGAGCCGGACTGGGGGAGGATGTGGGGAGGGGGGGATGCAGAGGCAGGGAGCCGGGCTGGGGGAGGATGTGGGGGGGGGGGATGCAAAGGCAGGGAGCCGGGCTGGGGGAGGATGTGGGGGGGGGATGCAGAGGCAGGGAGCCGGGCTGGGGGAGGATGTGGGGGGGGGATGCAGAGGCAGGGAGCCGGGCTGGGGGAGGATGTGGGGGGGGGATGCAGAGGCAGGGAGCCGGGCTGGGGGAGGATGTGGGGGGGGGGATGCAGAGGCAGGGAGCCGGGCTGGGGGAGGATGTGGGGGGGGGGAGTTGTCCTGGTGGTTGGTCTCGCCCCCTTTCCTCGAGGGGGTCGCCAGCTCCTGCCGTGCTGGGGGTCTGGAGACAGGACAGGCGGGGGCCCCTGGGTCCCTTTAAAAGAAATCAAACGCTTTCGCCGTAGCTGCAGCGGCCAGTGGCTCTGCAGAGGGGGGTCCCCCCACCCCCATGGCGCAGGGGGTGGATTCCCCCCGCCCACCTCTCTGACCCCCAGCTTCGAGACCTCTCCAGCCTGTCCTCTCCCGGGGCCGGAGCCAGCGGTCCCGCTGGAAGTGCCTGCGATGGGGGGCGGAGGGGGGCTCAGGGCCGGGGGCGAGCCGCCTGCACTGCTGCGGCGGGACTCGGCTGTTCCCACGGGCGAAGCCCCCGTCCTGCCCCCGCCCTCCTCGGACGGCTCCTGTGCCCCCCCCCCGGCAGATCGACACTGACACCCCCCCCGCTCCGGGCTGCCGCGATGCCCGAGGCAGGATCTCCGGCGCTGAAGCGCCTCTTGCCCGCATGCTGGCGGCGGGGTTCCCTGTGTCTCCTCCGGGGGCTCGCCGAGCTCAGGCCCGCCTCCCCTGGCGGCTGTGCGCCCTGCTCCCGGGAGCCGCAGGGAAGCCGGCGCTCCAGGCCCGGGGTGGGGGAGTCGGAGGCTCCCCGGGCAGCAGGACCTGAGCGCCCTGCCCTAGCCCAGGGGGCTGCTCTGAGCTAGGGGGATCCTGCTGGGGCTGCCAGGCTCGGCTGTGCTGGCTGGAGCTGGGTCCCTCCTGCCCCTGCCGTCCTTGAATGCTGGGGGAGTGCCCCGGTTCCCTGGCTGCTGTGACCCCCAGCCCCCTTTCTGTGGGGGCAGGGTACCATGCTCGGCACCCTTCCTGCCCCGCCCCCGTGCCATGCCCTTCCCCGCTGGGCCAGCTCAGCCCATGCTGGGCCAGGTTCCTGGAAGCCGGCAGGGCAGCGGGGCTGTGCGCCCCTTGCTCCAGACACCACTGTTCCCTGTGTCGTGTGAACCAAGGCTTCATTGCTTAATGAGGGAGCAAATCGCCAGCCGGTGCCAATCCGGTTTGAGAGGAGCATGAAGCAGGGCGTCTGGGAGAGGGGGGGCGTTGGATAAAATACCTTGGAGAGCAGCCCAGCCCTCCTCTGCAGCAGGGCTTCCTGGGTGCCGGCATCCATCTGGCCTGCTCACTCCCCCCCCCCCCTTCGTTAAAGAGAATAACTGAGGCGATTCAATCTCTGGGTAGCCCCTGGTCCAAGCCTCGGCACCGCTTCTGCTTCGCCTGCCGCCTGGAAGTGCGTGTACGCGAGCGCCGTGCTCAGGAGCAGCCAGCTGGAGAGCCCAGGTGCCCCGTGTTACACTGGGCTCTGCCAGGCTCGTGTGGGGCAGCTGGCGGAGACAGGACAAGGAGCTCTCGGCAGATGAGTCTCCCGTGTAGTAGAAGAGGGGTTGGTGCCCCTGCCCCTGAGGATCTGGAGGCCCAGCTACTGCAGAACCAGCAGGGTAGGGGAAGGGCCTGAAGCCTAAATAATGGCCCGTCAAAGGGCTCTGTGGATGGAGACCCTCCCTCGGGAACTCAGAGGGATCTGCTCCCTGGATGAGTGATACTGAGTGAAGCGGTCTCCTCTGCTCAGAAACGGGACTGCATGAGTAACTTGGGGGTGGGCTTTTCAGGGATTAACCCTCACTTCATGCTCCCCTTCCATGGGATGCAGACGCAGTCTCATGCTGAGACCTGATCGACGTGTAGGTTGAGTTATTGTAACACGGGGCTGCCCTCAAAGACCACTGGGGGTGGAATGCCACGCCACACCTGGCCGAGGGTGCTGGCCATGGGCAGTATGTCACGCTGGGGTGGCTGACTGCACAATCTTCCTGCTTTGCCAGGCGAGGTGCTGCGATCTGTCTGTAAGGCCTGGGACGGCTTGGAGAATGGGCCCCTTTTTCCTGTGTGCTAATGCAATGGCGGAGCTGTGCTCTAATCACAGTCCCCGGGCTTGTGAGTTTGGGGCAGGGAGCTCTCAGTGAAGGCCCCTCTAGAATCGGACACCCTGTTGGCGGCTGGCTGTGTCACACCAACCCAAAGCCCAGCTGCTCAACAGAGCATTTTGCCTGACGGGCTGGGAGTGAAGCATGCTCTGAGCCGGTGCTAACCCATGGGGGGCCCTAAGCAGGAATATTTTTGCCTCCCCAATTCTAAAACAGGCAAGTTCTTAGAATAAAAAGTGAATCGGGGGCCCCCTTGAGCTGCTCGGGGCCCTAAGCAATTTCTTAAGCCAGCTCTGAGCATGCTGTCTGTGTAACTCTGGGGCCCAAGTCCATTACACCCAGGCTGCCATGGGGCTGGATTCAGGAATCTGGTGTCTGTGTGGCCAATGGATTATTGACCGTCCCTTTAAATTCTTATTTCCAGCGCCTGGATCTCCTGTCCCATCTCTGCTCTTCGGTGGGTGAGTCGAGGATTGACTCCGAGCATTTTCTGTCTTGTCTGTGGTGGGGATGGGTAGCTCAGGGAGGGGGTGTGGGGAGGTAGGCGTGTGCGCGTGAGGGGTGTATGTATGCATTAAAGATGTTTAAGTGAGGAAGGGGGTTTTTGCAAGAAAACTGCTTCTAGCAGAGTCTAAATCATCTTCCCAGGGCTGATTTCTGCAAGCCCCGGGCATCTCCCAGGGTGCTGCACGTTCCAGTGCTAGATCATTGCGTCCTACTGCTCATGCAGTGAGCAGTCTTCTTGTATACCTAACCCCCGGAGGTGCTTATTCACTGACTGCCTTGAAGGCCTCGTTCGCGGGTAGGCTATTCCCTGGGCCGGTGCTCAGGAGACGTGGCCGGGCAGCACAATGCAGGGGTGTGTTCTGAATGGCAGTTTGTTCTTGGCTGGAGGTGACGAGGCTGGGCGTACATGTGCTGAGCAGCGACAGGGCCGTCTAATGTAAAGAGCGTGAGCTGATCCCTGCTCGGAGCAGACGGGCTGGGAGACTGGACAGGAGGGACTCTGGCAGAGAAGTGGGAGCACAAAACAGCCATGGGGAGGATCCGGTGGTTGGCCGGAGTATAAATGGGCTAGCGTTTGGCAGGGTGTCTCAGGGAATTAGGCACCCAGATGCCTTTGCAGTTCGGTGGAAGTCTGATTCCTAGGTGCCTTGAAAAATTCCAGCTGGAGCGGGCTCTGTTGTCTGCCCAGTAGGTTGTTCTGTTGAGCCGCACTGGGGTTAGGTGCAGAAAGCTCGCAGGTGCAGGCAGGGAGGAGTCCAGGAAGGTGCTGAAGTCCCAAGCAAAGCACCAGAACCGGAAAAGGTTCTGTGGAAATCTGCCAGACTCGTCTCTTCGCTCTCCCTCCAAACAGAAGCTGGGAACAGGGCAGCCGCATGGGCAGGCTGAGCCTCTGGTCTGGGCTGGAGGCTGCTGAGCATTTGAGCCTTCTGGGTTCTCGCTTTGCTCAGCCCACTGCAGCTGTGGGAGGGTTGCAGAGCTGATGGAAAATCCTGACATTTTGGTGTCTGTGCAGTCAGTTAAAGCTGCTCTTTAGCGTTTGCTTCGCACAGGGCAGGGAGAGGGGAGTCGTGCGCTGAGAACCCGCTGGGATTCCTGATCCTCCCAGAGCACTGGGAGGCTAGGTGCTCTTGTGCCGAGAACTGGGTTCTATTCCCAGCTCTGCTGTTCAGCCAAGCCAGCCATCCTCTGTGTGTGTCTCTTCCCTCCTCTACAAAACAGGGGTGGTAACACTGCCTCATCTCCTAGGAGGGGGCTGAGGCTGACATCTCGGACGGATGTGCATCCTTATCGGCCCCCTCTCAGGAGCTGTTAGCAGAGGCCCACACATGCGTTTTGCTTGCTGAGACCCGTCTCTCTGTGTGTGCCTGGTGTCTGCCCCTGCTCTGGGAATTGGCACTACCATGAGAGGCAATGAGGCTGCGGGACATGGCAGTGGAGGTTGAGGTGGGGCCGGAGGAGAGTGTGGAGCATAAAACTGACGTTGGAAGAGCCTACGGGATGGCAGAGCAGGATCTGCAGGCAAACAGGAGCTGGCTTTGCTGGGATACAAACCAGCCTGCCTTGGAACTGGTTCCCCTTTGCCCTCCCTGGATAGTGAAGCGCTTGACGTCTGTTATCTCGCTATTCCCCTTCCTACCCCTACAGCACAGCCACTGCTTGTGTTTCCCCTCCACAAACGGGAACCTGTCTTCGGCCCTCCCACCTCCCCTTTGAACCCTCAGGGCAGCTCGTTGGCATCTTCCGGCCTGGCCTCCCTTGGGTGGATGGGGAAAGGTGGCTGACCCCAGTCTGCAGAACCTGAAGCCGCAGCAATCCCCTTCCCCTGACTAATGCCTGCCTGCCTCAATCTGTGGGGTTAGATTCCTGGGACTCCAGCGCCAGGCGGAGGCTGTAAAGCATCGTTTAAATATTGATAAGAAGGCAGGCAAAGCCGCTCTTCCTGCATCTCTGCCAGGCTCTGCGTTTCCGTCCTTCGCTTTGTCAGTGCGCAGAGCTGAAAATAAACCTTCTCTCGAAAGGGAGCTGACCCAGTTCTGCTAAAGCTTCAGACAGGAGAACTCCCATCCCAAGCAGAGCTCTGTCCACACGGGCCAGGTCTCCCCAGCCCAACGGGGTATTTAGCATCTGTTCTAACTGTGGCCTAATGAGTTTTCACCCAACGGGTCCCAAGCCTTGTAGGCTGAGGCTCCAGCTTTGGGAGCGTTCTCCAGCAGTGCCGGTGAGGACTGCAGCAGTGTGAATGGACCAATGGCATCAGTGTTCCTAAAATTGCTGGGCTTTTTCACATTGTCGTTCTAATCTCCAAAGCATGGGATTTCCATTGGGTAGGTTCTGGTGGGAGCATGTTTTGTGTTCGGCGAAAAAGCCAGACACCTGCAACATCCGTAAGACGTAAAGGTTGAGTGAGCTTTAAAGACAACTGTTCATCTGATCCTATAAAAAAGGAAACAAAAAGGCCCCAGTATGCCATGCTCTGCAGTTGATGGGCAGATCGCCTCATTAATAGTGAAGGGTGGAGAGGAAACCAGCAAGGTGTGGCAAAACATCAGGCATGTGTGCAGATGACCGTTATTTAGGAACCTAGAGAAGATGATCCTCAAGAAAAGTCCAGAGGGACCTAACCAAGCGAGGGGCATGGACCGCCCCATGGAAAATGAAATTCACTGTTGGCAAACGCAACCGCGCGTGTTGGAAAGAATAGTATGAATGTACGTCGTGCTGTCTTCTAAATTAACCGACACAGACCCTGCACATCTCTGTGCATGGTGTAATGAGAACCTCCGCTCTCTGTCGTGTAGTGCCAGTGAAAAAGGCAAACAATGGTCAGCTGTATAAGGAATAGGATAGAAAAGAACATGGGATAATGAGCAAATCAGTTATTTTAAATGGGCCATAAATCCTCATGCTTCTTGGCACAATCCAACCCCTAACTGACATCTGGTTATGAACAGCAGGGCCATCAGTTAACCACATGCCTCCAGCACTGGAATCTGAATGATGGGCCTTTGGTTCAGAAATATTCAGAAAGAGATCAAAGGGCAGCTCCTCCGGTGGGGGAGAGTATTAACGGAGAGAGGCCTGAGCACAGAACCAGAAACCAGGAGTTTTTCCTGCCTCTGATATTGATTCCCTTTGTAGCTTTCGGCCAATATGGAACAGGCTTTGAATGCTGGAGTAAGCCTCTGGCAAAGGAGATGATCCTGTTGCCAAGGGGCTGGACTGGGAATTGGAGGCTTGGTTCTGTTCCTAGCTGTGCCACCAATTTGTTTTGCAACCTTGGGGAAGTTCCTTAACCTCTTGGTGCATCAGTTTCCCATCTATCAAAGGAGGGCAGTCCCTGCCTCACAAGGATGCCTGAGGGTTAGCGAGCTGACTCTGTGACGCACGCTGGAGAGGAGGTGCGTGTGTGCACAAGCAAGTGTGAGCCGTGCTGGCACTAGAACAAGTAGTGGATGGTGATTGTGGTGTCACATACCCAGGCCGGTACAAGGAAGGCAAGAGCTAGTTCTCACTTGTCCTTCAGGAACTGGAATGATGGAACCTCCTATTGGAGTGGTTCCTTTCTGCACGCAGAGTTGGAGTTCTTTGTTCTGAACTGAGGACGGCTCAGGGGCTGGGGGTCTCTGTCCTTGTCCTGCAGTAGTCCCTCGCTTCAGTCACCCCACCCAAGGGGCCTTGAGATCTTCAAGCTTAGGTCAGCTCCTGTTCTTCCCCAGCTGGATTATTGATCCCTCTTTATCCAGGAGTGACACCTGGCTAGTGCTGCACTATACGGGAAGCTGCACTGTTGAGAGCTGCTTAAAAATAAATGAACTGAAAGCGTCATAACGATAGTAAACATGGCTTTAACTGTTGGGAAGCTGCCATCTGGACAGTCAATGTGGGTCAAGGCATAAATCTTATCTCCCTGTTGAAATGAATGGGGAAGCGGAGAATTGGAAGGTTGTTGTGAATTTAGAAAGAAATAAGACTTCATCTCTTAACAACTTGGCAGTTCTCTGAATTCCTCCCCCTCCCCCAACTTATTCCCCTGGCAGCTCCATTTCCTAGGTATTGTTAGTCCTGCCTCAATGCAGGGAGGAAGGACTGGATTGCCTCTTCCAGCGCTGTCTGGTTTATTTCTGGTGGGTGATCCAAGCTGAAGTTTGAGTCAAATGGCAAGCTCCCGTTGAGACCCCAGCCCATGTCACTTCACGATGACACTGAACCAGTGACAGGTGTGCCTGAAAACTCTTTAAATTCCCTTTCTCCCTGTATGTTCTTGGCTGAAGAGCTACCAAATATTCAGTGAGTTGTGAGCATTCCTCTCAAATTCAGCAAAGTGCATCGCAACCCTGGTCCTCCTGCATTGTGAGGACTGGCCCCGCACCCCATGCCCCTAAACTGTATCTCTCTGGATCATGTGATGGAGATCCCTGCCCTGGGTTGGCTTGCAGAAACCCAAAGAGTGTCCCACCCTGATGCATGGGAGGGGGTGCAAGGAGGGAAGGGGGGAAATGTGAGGGGCTGGCTCTGGTGGTGCTGAAAGCATCTCTAAATTGTGATAATTAAGTGGGAAAAGGAGATCTGTGGTGCCAGATTCTGAATGGAGGAAATTCCTGTGGTAAGAGATCCCTGCATGGATTCTGAATGAGATGCACCCATGCTCCTGGCCTGAATTCATGCTGCAGGGAGCATCTCCTGCTCTGGGTCCGTAAAGAATCTCTGTCCTGGAGTCTCTTATCTTGGGGGCCATCCTGGATTATTTTTGCTTTGCAAGAACCAGTCCCTCTTAAAGTAAGGGGCAAACAATGAGAGAGACCATCCAAGCCTCTGCTCTGCAGGACATGGTCTTTCTTCCTTCCCTGTCCCCGCAGGTCTGCCTGGGCTTGTTTCCACCACCTTATGTACAGGTATACGGGCCTCTCCTCTATCACTGCATCCCAGCTCAGTCATCTGGGCGATGACTCTCTGGGCTTTCCAGTCTGCTGAGTGCATGGAGCTTCGTGTCTCCTGCTTGCTCTGTGTCTCTGGCAAACAGCTCCGGCATCCTCCTTCATTACTTCCTAATTGAACAAGTGGCTCATTGAGCTGGACATTCGTGGCGCCGTGGAGAGACGACGTGGGCACTCTGAATGGAGGGAGCAAGGTTAGAGAAGCCAAGCAGGCAGGAGCTGACGTGGCTGGCTGGCCCACTGGCTCCCATGCTGGCGACTGTTCAGATCACACACCTAGACGCGCTGCCCCAAAGATTCACGTTAAATTAAATGTACGCAAAACTAACTAGGAAAAATAACTCTTTTCTCTAACCAATTAATAGGCCCCAATCTCCCCACCCCCTCTCTCATCCACCATGGAGTCACTGGGGCTTCTGTGGGGAGGCAGAGGACTGCCTGCGTGGAGCTCCTTATACGATTCTCCTCATGCCCTTGGGCCCTGATCCTGCAAACACTTCTGGCCAGATTTTTCCAGTGCTCAACTCCCATTGTTCTCAGCACTGTGGCACTCACGGGAGTAGTCCTGACGTTCAGTGGGACTGTGTGTGTGAATAAAGCTACCCACCTGCTTGAAGTGGCTGCAGAATTCAGCTCAGCCCAGCAATTGCTTCCTTTACAACCCATGTATACAGCATAGCCCCGCAGATCCCCGCCCAAGTGATGCTTTATCTCTCCTGGGGCTGCTTTTATTTTTTTATTTTTTAAAGACAAACCCTTTTAGTGATTGCAAAATGTAAAAAGCATGTTCAAACCCCCTCTGCACTGCGCTGGGCAAACCCCGTATTGCGGGAAAGCCGCCCAACCATACACAGTTGAGGTCTGCAGGACAGAGCCAGTCTTAACTGCATCCTTGATATCATTTTCCTTGTGCAGCTGTGCTTGAATGGCACATTGTGCAGCCATCGCTGCTAGAAACAGGCGGAGAGGGGAAATGAATATGCTCAGAAAAGCCTTTTCTCCCTGTCTCCCCCCCCCTAAAGGAAAGGACTGGGTTTTTTTTCCCTCTGACAGATTCTAGTTTTAAATCCTTGAATCCAACTGGGGTGGGAGGAACACTGCACATGTATTCTATGCTCTTTTCAGGTAGAATTTGTCAGACTGACACCCCCCCAGTATTAATATGACAGTAACGCCAGGAAACCCAGACTGAGATTAGGGCTCTATAGTGCTAGGTGCTGTACAAACACCTAGTGAGACAGTCCCTTACACTGTACTAGTTACAGTGTAACTAGACAAGGAGAGGCTGGGAAACAAGCGCAGTGATTAACCAAGGTCATGCAGCAGAGCCAGGAACAGAACTGAGGTCTCCTAGCTGCCACACGAGCACCTTATCTGCTAGGCCACCTGGAGAACACTGGCAACCTCTCGCACAGAGCTGCTGCTGGCTCCGATTGTATTCCGGTCATGCTCTTGTGGGAGGACAGACCAATGTAACCAAACTGGCAAAATGTGACTGTAAACATCAATATTTAACTGAGCACTTGTAATAATCTGAAACCGGGACGAAAAAGCTCATCCACGTTGGGCTAATATTAAAGCCTTTTAACTAAGTCGCTGATTTGGCATTTTAAAAAAACCTCTGCTCACCTTCCCCCAGAGAGTGACTCCGGTCACCTCTTTGTGAGGAAGGAGGTGGCCCATGAGGAGTCATGCTGTGATGGATTTGATAGTCACCACATTCCCCTTGGTGACATCTGCAAGGGCCTGTTCTTCCAAACAGCTGAGACCCAGAAGTGGGCTCACCCACAGAGTGGGACATCTTTGCTTCAAAGTGAGTCTGATCTCACGTGCCTTGCCCACCTGGACCCCCTGGGAGTCATGAGCACCCAAGAAATTAAGACTCGGGCTTCTTTCACTTAGGGCTGCCTCCCTGGCGTCTGTCAGTCACAGGGTGGAGAGGCGATAAATGGGACCAACATCCTCCTTTTAACAACTTTGGGTTCAACTTTCCAACCCCTGGTCCTTGAATGGCGCCAGTTGACGTTGCTACTAGGCAAATCAAAACACTGACTCATGCATTTGCTTCCCTTCAAGGTTAATGGTTTTGTTGCGTTTAAAACTCTGGTTCTGTTTTCCTCCAATCTAACCTTACACCCAATTAGCTTTGCTTAGAAATCTGTCTGCTCCCTGCCTGGCTCTCCTCTGGAGAGTCTAATTTTAATAAGATACGCCAGGGTGTCTTTTATGGCCAAAACAATGCTGTCTTGACAGCGAGTAGCACTTAGTCTATGGTTCTGTGTCTAACAGCCGCCACGGCTCACTGACATCAGACTATAATACGTACTCTGTTGGCTCGTTGCTTCCTTCAAGACTCCTCCGTGGAAAGGACGCATGGTCGTCTCCTCTCCAGAGGATGCTCTCTGTTCTTTGGTTCCTCTTCATCTGCCTACCTTGCTGGTAGAACTGAAATTCCTTGCTGGGAAATGGGCCGGGGGGGCACTCTGTTTCCTTGGATTGGTTCCGTAACACCTGACTTAGGTGTGGCTTGTCAGGAATTTCCTAAAGAGCCCAACCGAGTGGAGATCCTCTGTGAGGAGGCGGAGAGGTGCAGCCAGAGGGAAATGCACCGACCTGATCTCCCCTTTCACGTCCAGTCTGGGTTATAAATGCTAACACTCTGTGTTTCCCCAGCACCTTTCATGGGGCAATCTCAACACACTGCACAGCCGGGGGGAGCCTCCCAGATCAGTCAGTATCACCCTCATTTTGCAGAAGCTTTGAATAAATGACTTGCCCAACCACTTACGGTAAATTGGCTGCAGACCTGAGAAGAGAACCCAGTGTCCGTGAGCGTCAGCCAGGTGCCCACCCCATCCCTCGCATTGAAAAGACTCTGTATCCCCAGAGCTACCTGAGTGCTGTGACTGGTCCTGCTGCCTGTGCCCAGATGTCAGGGGCTCGGAATGGTTGATTGCACCCCGGCACTGGGAAGGAAAAGGGCTAAATTTAAGGGTAATTACAAGAGGCTGCTTAAGTTTCCAGTGAGGAGAATAAAAGGCTCTGGCTACAGAGAATGGACAGAAAAGGTCCAGTGGGAGGTAACGAATCCAAGTGTTTCTGTCGCACTAACCGAGGAATCGCTCACTACACAGCAAATGGCACTTGCTTCCTTTGATCCTTGGTGCAGTGTTAATGTCTCAGCTTCCTTGTGCCAGCTCTGCGCTAGTTTTAATCGCTGCTCCCCAGAAGCGTTGGTCTGTTCTCTGCAGCAGTCTCGGGATGTTGCGCTCTGTTCTTAGAAGCTCCTAGTCAAGCTGGAAGGCGGGGGGGGGAGTAATGGGGATTTGGAGAAGAGCAACAAAAACGATTGAGGGGCTGGCTAATGGGGCTAGAATTCAAGGAGCCGAAGAGGGCTAGCATACCCAAGTGACCGGGGCGTGGGTGAGGGAATCATTTTGGGTGGCTCCAGGCTGTTTTCATCCTTATCCCCTATGACATGTAGGCTGAATGCCAAGGAGGTGGGAGCGCGTGGGTCCCTAGCAGAGATCAGGGTCTTGAGCCTCTTTCTTTGTGGGAATTTTCCCTTACTCCACAGGCCCTGCTCTCCAGGCGCGCTCAGCGGTTGGGGTCTGGACTCCCCCTTTCTGGGATTGGCAGCCTTCTCCGAGCAGAGCTTGTACCTCCTAAGCAGGGTTGATCTGTTTACAGGGCTTTGGAGAGTGACAGTGGCCATGATTAATTACTTGGAAATCCCTGCGCTGCCCAGCCCCTCGCTGGTCCCTCTTGCACAGCGGGCAGGGGGATGGCAAATGGCACATGAGCATCCCTGCTGGCTCACCAGACGCAGGCCTAAAGGCAAGTGTTTAATGGGGAGGGGAAAGGGAATTAATTCAATGGCCTTCTGCCCTGTGATCTCATGTCTCTGACTCCCTGGTGCCCGCAGAACCCTGCTTCTTGGGCTTGGCTGTGCAGATTTGATTGTTAATAGGCTGCCAATTAATATTCAGACGAGGGGGTGGAATGATCATGGGGTTGCTGCTGCCGATTTGCTCTGGAGCTATGTTACGCCTGTGCTTGGCCTCTAATGACTGTCCTTACCCAGCGCTCCTCTCCTCCTGGCGCCCACAGAACTGGGCTTATTTGTATTGCCGTGTAGTGCCTGGAGCCGCAGCGGCTACAAGGATGCTTGTGAGGCTGACTTGGAATTGCTCAGGGGAGCGAATTCCCGGGATGGGGCCCATGGAGCAAGCGAGGGGCTAAAGCCACTGCAGGGATAGGCACTAGCAGGCTGTCTCGTCTTAGGCATGATGGTTTAGGGCTTGTCCCCATGGCAGGGTTAGCTCGCGTGTTGCCCCAAACTTGACCCCCCCCACCCCCAGAAATCTCTAGCTCCAATTAAGTGGTGCTTTAAGCTCAAGCCAGCCGGCCCGTCAGGGGGTGGGCCGAAGCTTGAGTGCGGCTTTGGTGAGTGGTGCAGTGGGGGGACCCAGCTACAGGCTACGAACTCCAGGTAGTAGCCCTGGGCCGTGCGGTGCGGCCTCTGTCTCTGAGCTGGGCCGAGTGGTGCGATGGAGCGAAAGGGTGCAGTCAACACCAGCCCCGTGTGTCTGCCCAGCCAGGCTAGGACGGACCAGCGCTGAGGACTGTATTGGTTTTCTCGTGGAGATGGGGCTGAGCTGTGTCCCTCCGCTGCAGTGCCAGTGGCTAATGTTTGCACGGTCTCTTCCTTAGTGTAGACAGGACCTGAGAGTCCTAAAGCCAGGGCCCCCCTGATGTGTGGTTTCGGAGAAGGCACTGTCCCCACTAGGTTATTCAGAGCGCTAAATGCTACCCCCCCCTCCAAACTGGACCCAGCAGCCAGGGCAGCAATTGGCGCTTCGCCACTGGGCATTGACAGCCGCTCCTCTCTCTTGGCAGCTGCATCGTGCACCAGCTCCAGCTTCGGGGTGAGCTTTGGGGGCAGCCATCTGGAGGGTGTGTGGCAGGGAAGGGGGGTCTAGAGAGCGTGGGGGGACCGTTGGTGAGGGCTGCACTGAAGAGACAGAATCTCACCCTTCTGGCCGCCTTTAGGTGAGGTGCCATGGGCCGGCTCTGCCTCCAATGGGGCCAGCCCTTTGGGTGAAAGGCAGGAGATGCCCTCGGTGGTCTGGGCTGAGAGGTATGGAAAGGATCATTTCCCCCTCCCCTGTGCATCAGCGCTTCTCCAATCTTCCCCCTGCCCTCCTGGTGTTTAGACCAGCCCAGCAAAATCTCTGCCTTAGCTACTTGCAACTTTGAGAGTTGCTTATAATTCGAGTTGCCCGTCCCGCTGCCCCATTCTCTCTGCTCAGCCCCGGGAACGCCTGGTGTGAAAGGCGGCCACATAGACGCCTCACCTTCTTCCTAAAGCGCCTCAGCCCGGGGCCTAGTAATAAATCAAGGATGATTCATGCTCCTCCCACCTCCGTGCAGAAACCTCCCCCAGCAGCAGCTGCTCGAGCTGAGCAAACGCTTTCTCTTTTCTGCAGTGGAGCCGATGAGGGAACCTGGCAGCATCCACGGGCCTGTGGTGGGTCGTTGTGGGATGACTGCTCGGTGCGCTGGCTACTGCAGGTGCAGCTTTCATGACTGGGAAGGAGACGGACAGTGTCTCCAGGGCTGCCTAGGGGGATGGGAGCTTTCTGACTCCATGTGGCAGTGAGGTCTAAATGGGCTCAGCGGGGTCGTTTTCTGCCATGGCTGTGTTGGGGGGCATGGGTCCGACTCAGGCAATATTCCTTCAGGTACAGTCATATTTGAGTGAATCCTGGCTTGCTATATCTAGCCCCAAAACACTGTAGAGCCCCACTGTGCTAGGCGCTGTACAAAACCAGAACGCTGCGCAGGACGCTAACCAGCTCCTGGGTGGGGCAGTATCTGAGTGGCACGGCTAGTGCGAGCGCTGTGCGGGGCTGGTTTAGTGGAGGGAGTTGTAGCATTTAAGGTCAGAAGAGACCATTCTATCATCTGGACTGACCTCCTGTAGAAAAGGGCAGGGCATTTCACCCAGTATGTCCAGTATTGAGTCCCCGATGGGTGCTCATAGCTGGGGAAGGAGCTGAGCTACCCACCCATGAAGGGTGCTGGTAGTTGGGAGAGGGACTGACCAGATCTGCCTCTCATCTCTTTGGCTCCTGGGGCCCAGATTAAGGCTGTGAAGTGACCATGGGGAAGCAGAATAGCAAACTGCGTCCAGAGATGCTCCAGGACCTGCGGGAGAACACTGAGTTCTCGGATCTGGAGCTGCAGGAGTGGTACAAGGGCTTCCTCAAGGACTGTCCCACCGGCATCCTGAACGTGGAGGAGTTCAAGAAGATCTATGCCAACTTCTTCCCCTACGGCGACGCCTCCAAGTTTGCCGAACACGTCTTCCGTACCTTCGACACCAACGGGGACGGCACGATCGACTTCCGAGAGTTCATCATCGCCCTGAGCGTCACCTCCCGGGGCAAACTGGAGCAGAAGCTCATGTGGGCCTTCAGCATGTATGACCTGGATGGTAACGGCTATATCAGCCGGGAGGAGATGCTGGAGATCGTGCAGGTAACACAACCCCCCTTCCCCAATTCCCTCTCCCCTTGGCCGTGTGGCTTCCTTGTGCCTGGGCTTCGGCTGGATGAGCTTGCAGTATTGCCCTGCCTACGAGCCTGATCCAAAGCCCATTGCAGTCAAGGGAAAGACGCCCCTTGATGTCAATGGGCTTTGGATCAGGGACTCAGCTAGCTGAGACCCAGGCATCCACGTAGGCCCCTTGCACTAGGACACGCCCCATAGGGAATAATCCTGCATTCTGCCCAGGGAGATGGGACTAGCTTGAACGGGGCCAGTCCTCCAGAGCCATGCACCCTGACTAGTCATTCGCCCCAGCTCAGAAGGGTGAGTGTATCTCCTCCACCCTGCCGTGGTGTCAGCAACCAGCCAGGGTGCAGTCCAGCTGGGAATTGGATCAGATAGGTTCTGTTTGTCCCAGGGGCTAGCACTGCTTAGGGGGCTAATGCAGGCATGTATCTATCAGCCATGGGGATGCAGGGACCAGGTGGGATTCAGTGGCTGGAGGATAATGACATTTGGGAGGATGGAGGGGTGGGGGCTGGATTTTGTAAGGAGGAGCAGATTCCCTTCACAGGCTTGTCTTCTCAGGGAATGGTGGGGTGCGTACGTGCATGCTTTAACAAGGGCAGGGCTGGGCTCCACAAGGCATATCCTGAAAAAGCTTGTGTTTCCTGATCTCCTTCGTTGGTCTGCCAGCCCCCTCCTCAGCCTGTGTCCCAGCCTCTCTCCTCTGAGCAGTGATGCTGAGCGGGGCAAGAGCAGACCGAAGGGTTGAATTTAATGGGGGTTAGAGGGTGGGGGATGGTGAGCCGGACAGATTAGCAGAGGGCAGAGTGTGAGGTGACTGCCCGTCACGGGTCTCTTGCCTGGCTCTGAGGAGCAGCCTTCTGGCAGGGCTGGGAGAAGGTCACGCTGTCCAGCCCCCCAAGCCGTGCCCTCTGCAGGTGGAGACTGCTCAAAGTCTCCCTTCTCTGGTGAAAAGCTAGGATGCTGCCTGTCAGTGGCATCCGCTTTCCACAGAAACAAAGAGTGTTGCAACCAAAGCAAGGGACCGGCCTCTCACCCAAACTGGTCTCTGCTGCTTTAGGTCCTGGGCGAAGGGATTTAAACTCTGCCCTAGGAGCGCAGGAGTTGGTACGTTGACAGCGAAAACTCCCGTGCCTGTGAGGGAACCGTGGCTTTGAATCCAGGGTCGAAGCTAATGGCTGACTCCGTTTTCCCACTGAGATGCAGGAAGGATCAAGCTGGTCTTGGCAGGGCTTAATGCACTCGCTGCCACGAGCCAGGTGGGAGCGCGGCAGGACGCAGGAGCCCAGGACACTCATTGCTCGGGGGGCTGGGGAGAAGTGAAGCATCTGAAAGCCAGAGCCCTTTATACTGAGTCTCTCCTCTGCAAATCAAATCCTTGCAGGGCCCAAGGCAAGGAGTAACTGGAACGGGGGAGCAGGGACAGAAGTGGGCTTCTTGGCTAGGGGATTTGGCATTCGGGAGCCCCAGTGCATATGTCTCTAGGGGAGAGAGGAGACCCAGTTGTGCTCCACTGTCTGAGCATAGGAGACCTGACATGAGGGGCTGGGGTACCCTGTGCACGAACCACTGCAGGGGGGTATAGTTGGCGGTCTTGTCCCAATGTCAGATGGACACAGAGATCTGTTCAGAGGGGCACTGTCTGTCTGCTTCCCATCATCCTAGGAGCAGCCCTGGGCGGGTCTGCCCTTTCCAACAGCAGGAGCCATTAGCTTGCCCACCTGTGCTGGGTAACCCAGCCTGGGACATGGGGACGCTGCCCCTCATGTGAGCCAAGGTCCCGCAGGGAACTAGCAGGAGTCCTCCCTAGCTCCTCTCTGCCCTCTGCGGGTGATAGTTGGTTAGCGCAAGGTGTTTTCACCGTAAATCGAGCTGCTGGGGGCAGCCCCCTCCACTCTTCACAAGTGCAGCCAGGCGCGAACTACAGCTGCCCTGCTAGGAAACAGACTGGCAGTTGGGCCCCATTCACCAGATCATCCCAGTGTCCATCTGTGGCCTTGTACGAGGGGCCGCTTCTGATGTGGGACGTCCTGATTGGCTGGGGGTGCAAGCTCCCATCTGTGTTGTAAACAGGAGAAAAGAGCAACTCCCCTGAAGAGCCACGCCAGGGCTGTAACACATGCCCTCTGCAGAGCACGCCATGACCAGGTGTCCAAAGGGCAGCCAGGGATGGCCCTGGGGGAGAGGGAGAGACGGGCTGAGTTAGTCTAGGCTCGGTGGCATGGGGGGGGGCATGGGGAGCGGAGGGTGTGTTCGCCAGCACATCACCACCCTTGTCCTAGGGCTGGGTCAGCTTTGGAATTAACCACACAGCCCCGGCACTCTGAATCTTAGTTACAGATGCCTTCCTGGAGCAGCCGGGCCCCGCCGGAGGAAGTGACCCAGTAGCTATTACACTGATCTTGTTTAATCAAGTCTGCTCCATTGTATTTCCCTGCTGATGTGCTGGGAGTTGATGCGGCTAACAGGCTTATTCCACTGGGGTTTTTTTTTTTTAAATGACGCTTATTCTCCAATGTAAAACCAAAACCTGTTTGCAAAGGCAGGCGCACAAGCCCTCTCTGCCTCAGCTCCGTGTCTTCTAGGTGGCTTTTGCAGCTACTCCACCTGGGTCTCACCCGCAGCACCCACGGCCCTTACAGGTTTGAGTCGTCAGAGGTCACGACTCCCCGTCTGTCCTCTTCTCCCTCCCCTAGGCCATCTACAAAATGGTTTCCTCGGTGATGAAGATGCCTGAGGATGAATCAACTCCAGAGAAGAGAACGGAAAAAATCTTCCGACAGATGGATACTAATAATGATGGTAAATGAGAGGAGACGGAGGGAGATTAAGGAAAGGTCTCATTGCTAAATCCAGGGGTCTTAGGATCAGAGACATGCAAACTGATTAAATGCATCATTTTCGTTTAGCCGGGGGGGGTGGGGGGGTGGGAAATCACAGCATTGGGGGGGGGGGGGGGAAAGAGACTGACAGGGCTGCTCTCCTGTGGCCGTGCCATGATATAGCAAGGGCTGCTGTGGGCCTAGGGCCCTGGGTCCTTGGAGGGGCTAAGCCCAAGGCCAGCAGGCTTGATTGTGTTTAAAGCAAAACCAAGAGTGGCATCGGAAAGTGCCCCCCCCCACGCACACCCACAGTTCCTGGGCCCTGCAGTTAAGGCTGGAGGCTATTTGGACAGGTGGCCCAGTGGTTAGGGCACCAGGGTGCAGCTGGGGAGATGTGGGGGCAATGCTCTGCTTTGCCACTGATTCCATCACCCGGGGAAAGTCCCTTAATCTCTCTGTGCCTCAGTTGCCCAATGGGGATAATAGCCATGCCCTGCCTCATGGGGGGGGCGTGAAGACAAAGACCGTAAGGAGAAATACAGCAGCCCGCTCCTGGCCCCTGGGCTCAGTCTGTCCAACTTTCCACTGCCAAGCCAGCCCAGGCGGGAGAGAACAGGGCATGGGAAGATGTCTGGTGTCCACCATCTGGGGCTGTTGTCCCCTTAATCGCGGTCAGTCCAGTAAACTCTGCCCTAGGCGAGGCACTGCTGTAGGAACAGCAGCTGCACCCTCAGCATCCTCACTGCTCTGGGGGCACGGGTCCCGTTCCCAGCCACCAGGAGAATTATTTCACACGGTAGGGACCTGAGCAGCCCCTTCCCGGACAGTCTCCCCTCCCGCAGTGCGCCCCATAGCTATAGAGCTGCAGTAGAGAGAGGGCAATTACGCTAAGTCATGCTTTCTTGACTCCGGGGTTGCATCCCGCCCCCCTGTATTGCTAGGTTGTGGAGGGGGCTGGTCCTGGTCTGGAAAGGGGCAAGCTGACCCAGCTGTGGACACACCAGGCCCTTTCTTCTCTCCTTTCCCCAGGCAAACTCTCTCTGGAAGAGTTCATCAAAGGTGCCAAAAGCGACCCCTCGATCGTGCGGCTGCTGCAGTGCGACCCCAGCAGCGCCTCGCAGTTCTGAGCCCTCCCGAGGGGAGTGGGGGATGGGACCCATCCTCTCCCGAGAGCACTGCCAAGACACCTGACCTCACAAAATCCCCGGCTCCGCCACGGAGGCCAGCTTCCCATAATCCTCTGAGTGAACGGACATGGTCCCATGAAACGACAGCACGGCCACTGTTTTCTCAACTCATCCACTCTGCTTCCCTCACGCCGAGTCCGTAGCCACGGCCTCGGGAACGTTCAGCTGGTTCTGGGGCTCCCGGGGCGGGTGGGAGGCGGACAGAACAGGACCTAGCTGGAAACCACTTTCACGCCGCCTGTGGGCTGGAGCACAGGGCCAGGCTCAGCATTGTCCTCCGGGGGGGGGGCCCTGGTCTCCCTGCTCAGGGTCTCTGCCTTGTGAGGTTGCACAATGCAGCCGCAGCTGGGGCTTTCCATCGCTGTATGGGAAGTGGCAGCAGGGAGAGAGAAATAGCTGCCCCTCCTTTAAGCTCTGCTCCTCCACAGGGGGAAGGGGGAGCTGCTAATCTCAGCCCACAACCCATCGGCTGCACTAGCCACCTGTGATACCCCAAAGGGGGTGTGTGTCTAAGCTCACCGTCTCCCCTCCCCCCAGCAGGGACACAGGCAGATGCTCTTACTCCTTCACTGCCCCCCAACTGCCAGCCCTGCAAAATGGGAGGGATGCAGCTGCTGCAGGGCCAGCATGTAGCCGTAACAAAGGGCCACTTCCCTGGCTGGGTCAGGCTGCGCTCCAGGCTGCCTATGCGGGTTTCCCATGAGGACTGACTGGTGCTTTGGGGGGCATGACCCCTAGGCCCACTCGTAGGGGAGCAGAGGGGGCCTGCGCCCTCCCTTCTTGAGATGGTTGCCATAGGTGAAGCTAGAGGGAATAGGCTGGTGTCTCTGCAGCTAGTGGAGACTGGGGGGTGGGATCCTTGGGCTAGGTCTGTAGGAGGCTCCTCCTAGGAGCAGGAATAGAGCTAGGTATTTCCCCATGCAGCTCGGGAGAGGCTATCCAGACCGAACACTTCCCTCTCTTCTAGCTTCTGCCAGGATTTTCCATGGAGTCAGCCCCAAAAGCTTAGCAGCGAGGCCAGAGCAAGCCAAGCCCCCGGCTTCTGCCAACCCAGGTGCACAGCAGGGGCCAGGGACTTTCTTCAGGCCGCTGTTTAAAGACAGGCCAGTCAAGAGCGCACACGCCAGGCGAACGCGAGCCCAGCCCTGGGGCCACACACAAGCTAAAGTCGGGGGCTCCTGGAAGAAGCTTGAGGGGGAAAAGGTCAGTCAGCAAGGGGAGGGGCTCTGGCTGCACCCCCAGAGGCTGAAGGGGGCGGGGGGAGTAATCAGCCTGCACAGGGGACTTGCCCTCACAGCTGGTGTCTGAAGGGGAGTTAAGCAAAATTAGTTCTCAACACAGCTGGGAGTGCCAAAGCCCAGCTGGGGGCCGGGGGGGGGGGGGGAAGGTGCCAGAATGGGGCCATGGCAAAGCCTCTCTTACTGAGTCAGAAGTTGGACTTCCTGCCCTCTCCCCCACGTGGCCGTGTAGAGTAGGACGCCACCCCTGACAGTGTCCTGGTGGAAGGGGATGTGCCCATCTCTACAGCCTGCCCCAGCTGGAAGGCAGGGGCTGAGTAAGGCCCAGGGGGAGGAGAGACAGTGGTAGCAGTCTCAGCCCTTGGGCTGCCCCCCCCCCACCTCCCAGCTGATTGTAGCTTCCCCCACTTAGCTCAGATGGGGAGCAGCCCTGAGGACCCCAGCGCACACATTAAAGGCCACTGCTGTCTGTCACATAATTTTGTTCATCAGTATTTTGTTTTGGCTGCACACAGATCCCCTTGGCAAGGGGAAGGAGGGCTCAGCAGGGCCGCCCCCACTTCACACAGAGGCAGAAGCCCCGAGCCACAGGCGGGGCTCTGTCAGCACAAACCGCCCCCCCCAACCCTGCCAACTGTCTCAGCCCAGGTTGTGGAGATCAACGTGTCCCGGTGTGCTCACGCACCATTCAAAGCAGACGCTCGCTCGTCCCATCCAGTAACGAAGGGAGTGCATGGGGTGGGGGTGGGGTTGCTTTTTGTTCTTTTAATATCTTCAGAATAAAGTTTTGTCTCCGTGCAGCTGCTTGTGGGATGATGTCAGACCTAGGCACGCCCAGAGCGAGATTTCGTCTCTCCCTGGCTGGGGGAGGCCAGTTTACATCCAACAACTCCCAGCCCCTTCCTCACTCGCTCCCTGCAGCCAAGCAAGCAGGAGAGGGCCAGGAGATTAAGGCAGCAGGTGGAAGATCCCCTCCCCTCATTACAGCAATGGGTCTGAGCAACAGCCCCGCCCCGGGGAGGAGGCTGGGATGGCAGAATCCCATGAGCCATGAGGCCAGTGCAGCATATGGGAGAACAATGGGGGAAGGAAGGCAAGCCACTGAGGTTGCTGGGTCAGCAAAGCCTGGTTGGGGGCAGGTCCATGCGGTTGATGCACGAGCGGAGGCTTGGACCCACGGTGCCAGGGGGCTCCTCGGACCTGTTCAGAGCCACACGGTCTCCACTCTGCCCTGCCTCAGGAGGACACGGCCCTCACTGGCTTCTTGATTCTCCACTGGGACGAGCTGCAACGTGACCTTGAAACGACACGGAAAACGAGTGTGAAACCGGAGTAGCCGGGCACTCGAGCACCCCTCAAAGCAAGACACTGAGCCACAAGGCTAAGAGACAGGCCGCAGAGCTTGAGGGATCAGGCAACACTCCATGCGTATCCACTCCGAGACCCAGCCTGTGTCCTTTGCACAGGGCATCCCTAGTTACACACATCAGACAGAGCCAGGCTCTAGCTCGGTCTTTTGATCCTGGTTTCTAACAGAGGTGGGATCCCCAGTTTCCATTTGGGGGCCAGCAGGGCTTCGGCACCCAGGCAAAGCTGCCCAAACACAGCAGCCGGATTGAGGAAACCCTCTGTATCAACACAGCCTCGCTCAAGCACACAGCGGCTGAAAGTCCTGGGAAGAGCTACACAGAACGATCCCCTCTGATGGCCAAGTCCATAAGTGCTGGGGTGGGAGGAGCTTTGGGATCAATTTGCTACATGGGCAGCAGGTCTGACAAGGAGTGAGCCTGGCCCACGGCAAAGCTGGAGGGGCCTGACACAATAGCCAACCGGCACCTCCCAGCACTGGGAGCTGAAGGACGGGGTCACTGGTATCACAAAGGTACGCCTGATCCAGCTGCTCTGACCACCACACTGGCCAATGGGTGGGACGGAGCCAGCCACTTGGGGCCAGATCCTGAGCTGTTACAGCAGCCCCATTGACAGCACTGGGAGCGAGCTGAGAACCTGCCTTCATCTCCCCCTGTGCAAAGCCCACAGAGCAGAAACAAACCCGGGGATTCAGCCAAAGGGAGCGGCTACAAATAGGACATTGTGAATCCAGCCCCACAGCCCTTAGAAGGGGTATACCAGGGGCTCCAGAGCCGGGGTGAGGAGACCAGGCATGCCAGGGTTACCTTTTTCTTGCGGGTCCCCCGACACAGTTTCAGGTTGAGGAGAGTGAGGGTGAGCAGGAAGCACCGGATGCTGAAGATGATCTCCACCACGTCGAGTATCAGGGACATGGTCCAGAGGGACAGCGAGGAGCTCTGCGGAGAGGAGTGGGTCAGGAGATCTCTTGGGGCCTGAGCCAAACCCACCAAAGCCAATGGGAGCTGTCCCATTGACCCCCACCTTCCCAAAGGCCTGATCCAAAAAGACAGGCACGCTGGGGTTAGCACTGGGTTCAACACCCAGCCCTGCCGCTGACTCACTGTGCGACCTCAGGCAGGTCATTTCCCCTCCCTCCACTGTGCCTCAGTCTCCCCCTCTTTAAAGCAAGGATGATACTTCCTCTATCCCGGGGCTGCTGGGACATTTAACGCACGAGGGTCTACAGCCCTCTGAGGTCCCCAGATGGAAGGTGCACAGGGGTGGTGTTATTAGGAGCAGTAACATGATCAGAGCCTTTAAGGCCAGAAGGAACCATTAGATCATCCAAGTGGACCTGGCCAGTCATTTTCACCCAGAGGCCCCTATATTAAGCCCACATACTTTAGGCAGACTAATATTCCAGGAGACTGAACTGAACGCTGCAGGGAGAGCATGGGAGAGTCCCCAGTGCACCCTCCGCTTAAGGCCCCTGCTATGGGATCCCAGCAAGTGAACCACGCCCCCATGCTGCAGAGGAAGGCAAAAAAAAAAATCCCTGAAACCCCATAAACACCCCGTATTCCACCCCCAAGGTCCCAGCTGCAGCAGGGCCTCACTGCAGTAGCTTCTGCCCTTGCTGAGTAGGAGCCAGGGGCATTACCAGAAACTGCGATGCCAGAGCGGCAGGTGCCCCTCGCTCTGTGGAGCCTTTCCCCTCCTCTCACAGGGATTTCAGACCCTCCCAAGCACTTACATAGACCCCGGTGGGGTCGAAGGAGCACTCGTGGGAGATCTGGATCAGCTTCACATTGGCGAAGGTGCACGTGGCCAGCAGGGCATGCCCTTTGTTGGCGAAGGTGAGGATAATGGAGACCGCCAGCCCCACGGAGCAGAAGAGCGAGAGCAGGGTGCTGCTTATGCTGAGGGAGAAGACTGCCCACTTCTGCGGCGAGTCAGAGAGAAACACAGCTAGTTACAGCAAGGGGGGGCGGGGGGTCAGGCCCCCAGGTCATGCTGCAGCCACCCATCCAGGCTGTCTGCATCCCTCCCACCGCTGGCCCTTCACACAGATGCCAGGGAATTCAGTCACCACGGGACCACGTGGTCTGAGCACAGGCCCGGGAGCGCCCTGCCACTGACTCACGGTGGGTTACAGACCAACCGTATTTTAAGAGAGATCCTCTGGTATCCCACCACAGCCTTCCCCCAGAGCACTACAGATAAGCCGTGTCTGGTTTGTTTCATGCAGCTGCCCTTTCTTTCCTTGAAGGGTGGGTGAGTCACGCTGCACTGCACCCTGAGATGGACTCAGCCTCTGCCTCAGTTTCCCCAAAAGGAGAATCCTGAGGTTAATTTAAAAGTTTGCAAGTACTTAGGCTTCCTCCCCCTCCTCCATCCCCAACCCTCTCCCGGGGTGGGAAGGGAGCTCATCCTCCATCTCCGTCACCCCTAGACATGCGTGCTACTTGTCCCCGAGCCTTCCAGCCTGTCCTGGGGTTTGACGCTCGCATGGAGCCACCAAACAGCACAGCTCTCTCTTGCTGGGCGTGGCACGGAGCTGCAGCCGCCCCAGGCAAGTTCCCAGAATGCATTCCCAGACTCCAGTTCAAACAAGTCTTTCCCCTCTGAAGAGGGGAAACTTGCAAACAGCTGAGAAGCTCAGAGAACCCAGACAGACCCTTCCAGAGTGAAAGACGAGAGAAGCTGGAGAGAAACAGGGGCCCTTCCCCCAGCAGAGCGCTGCCTTTGGTGGGGACAGGCTCCCGAAGCATGACAGGACTGGGGGATTCAGGAGCTGTCCTTACCAGAGCGGTTAGGGACAGGTATCTGGACAGCACAATCGCAGCTATGCCACAGGAGATGGTCTGCAAAGGAAGCACAGACAGCAACTGGAGGAGATACTCTGCCAAGCCCCTCAGACTAGAAATAACTGGTACTGAAAGCCCCAGGGACTTGGGGGCGGTCATCTTGCCCCCACAGTATTTGCTGTTTACTTCAGTTGGCTCCCCCCAAAAATCAAAACGTCCAAGCCCTCTTCTGTCGATGCAGCTGAATAGCCGCCCCATAGGAATCCAGGCACAGCCACCCTTAGCAGCCTGCCTCCAGGAAAGCAGGCACGGTGGCATTCACCACAATAAGGTGCCAACTTTCAGGGCCGGCTGGGACCATTTAAATGCTGCTGGTATTAAAACCAGAAGGAGGCACTGTTGCAGCTTGCCTTCCGGGACCAGGCTGAGCTGCCGTGCCGACCGCAGCGGGGTGGCCCAGGGGAGAGTCTCACCCACCCCCCATTGTGGCGTGAGGCACGTCACTGAATGTTCTGCAAGTGCCTGAAATAATAATAATAATAATAATAATTAGGGTTAACAATTAAAAACGGACTGGTGCCGGCTTGACAGCTCCCGAGGCCAGCTTGGGGGGGTGGGGGGGGACGACTCAGGCAGCCTTAGAAACCCCCGGCAATCAGAGACTTTTTAGGGGTAGGTGATTTTCGAGGATTGGCTTTCATTTTTGTCAAGTGCTTAATGTTGGCAAGTGTTGGAAAGGCAGCGAGTGCTCCGTACTGGGGCCCACTGCAGGAGCTTTCCCCAGTCGTTACTGAATCGGAGCTCACTGGTTCTAGAGCTTTCCTTAAAACCAGCTTGGCAGCACCTAGTTTCTGGGACAGTCTCTGTCCCTGGCGGCTTCCTGCAGGTGCTGCGACATTCCCATGGGAATCTGCCCAGAATGGCTCCAGCTGCCATCCAGATACTTATCTGGCCCCCATGACTGCAGGATCTGAGCACTACGGAGTCCTTCATGTCTCTCTTCTCCCAACACACCTGGGAGGTGGGCAGCGCTATTATCCTCTTGGACAGACGGGAAACTGAGGCGCAAAGCGACTAAGTGACTTGCCCGGGTCTGTGGCCCAGGAAGGAATTGAACGTGGGTCTCCCAGATCCAAGGGTAGCACCCCACCCACTGGAGTACCCTCTCCCTTTCCGTTGGCAGGGAGACTAACAGGGATGGCTCCAGCTAGACCCGGGCCCCATCATGCCAGTCCCTGCCCCAAAGAGCTGCCATGTAGCCTAGGTACCTTTGGGGGAACCAGACTGCTCCCACTCACACCAGAGCTGAATCTGGCCATCAGGCTTGTGGGGGGGTTTCTGTGGGTGATGCTGCAGCCAGGGCTGTCCCAGCTTCAGCATCCGCAGGGATGGAGCAGCCGTGTGGGCTGCAGGAAGGGAAGAGACCGCAGCTCCCAGGCCCGGACTCGGGGGGGGGAAGATTGTTTTCCTGATTAAAGAAACTTTGATGCCAGATTTTGTTTTCTTAAACAGCAGCAAGAAACTGCAGGTGGGGGTGGGGAGGGGGATCTCTGGCCACACAGCTCCCAGGACCAGTCATGTCCGGCATTTAAAGCCGAGTGCTTTCCGCTGACAGCCCTACTAAGTAACTTGGGCAGCCCTGGGAGGCAGCAGAGCAAGGCTTCGTGTGGGTAAGGGAAGTGCTGTCTTTGCACCCACACTCCACTGGTCCCCTGCAGGATCTCCCATCCGTCAGCCTCTACTTCAGCAGGGGGCTTCCTACCAAATGCCTGCAGCCTGGAAAGAGACAGGCATTTCCCCCCCTACCCCCCAGCTTTAACCTGCCATGTCCCCTCCCAGACCCTAAACCACATCTTATGGCCCGTCCACTCCCCTGCCTCCTAACGAGCATCCTCTACCCCCATTATCCGTAGACTCCCCACCCCCGAGCAGAGCCAGCATGCCAGGAGAGCAGTACCAGGATGGCCGAGGTCACCGAGATGATGTTGGAGATGGCGTACTGCAGGGAGATGGAATCCTGGGGGTTTGCCACGTAGCGCAGCACTGTCCCGTGCACAAGGGCTCCGGAGATGAAACTGAGGTGGCCGATTACAATCAGGATGAGCCCTGTCTTCATGAGGAGCTTCTGGAAGCTGCTGGGATCAAGGGTGTCTGCGCAGGAGAGAAGGGAGGGGCTCAGCCCGCTACATCTCTAGTTGGGGTCCAGGCAGCACCATGATGGGCATGCACAGAACAAACACAGCCCCACAGATCCCTGCCCCAAGGACCTTACAGCCCCGCTGACAGCGCCGTGAGGGGTGGAGCGGGCTCGGAGGAAGCCATGAGGCGCACTGATGCTGTTGTAATGCCCTAAAAAAATCCCCTCCGAACTCCTGACCAGGACTCTGGAGCTGCCACAGGGCCTGTCCCAGAGAATGTGCCCCATGGGTGGCAAGGCACAGCTGGGACAGCGCAGCCAGGATCTGTCCCAGGCCCACACCCGCCAGTGGAGTCTCAGGGCTGGCACGGGAGCGCCCGGCAGCTCCACGTGGCCGACCAGCGCCTGGCCGAGCGGGGCAGCGTTCTCATGACGGTGAGTGGATAGACAGAGCACGGGAACAGAAGAGGAGCGGAGGGACAGGGCGAGCGGCGCTGACTGAAGAGAGGGAGGACCGGAAGGGAAGAGAACAAGGCTGTGGGGGGCTCCGGGCAGTCCAGCCCCAAGGCACAGAGCAGTGAATCTATCTACAAAGGCTTCCAGAGGGGCTCGGAGATGCAGTGAGCAGGGGATAGGGTGGAAGAGCTGAGTGGAGCTGTACTCAGAGACTAAACGGTGCAAACCCTCACTCCACCTCAGGGGTCCTTAGCTCGGAGGGTGCAGGAGCCCCAGGCAGGCGGCCTCTCGGAAAGTCCATTCCCAGCCTCTCCCCGCAGGACGAACTGCAGGAGCACTGGTTCCCTAGGCCCATACTCCAGTCCCAGCCTCAGGGGCCCTAGCTGCTGGGGGGAGGTCAGTTACTCCTGCTCCACTCTGTCCTCACAGGAGGAATGGAACGAATAGCAGGGAGCAGCGCGGGCTAGAGCAGACCCTCCTGCAGCTCCGTGCCTGGAGAAATCGATAGTTCCCATTTCCAGAGAGCTCCAGCAGGTGGATCTAAGGCCCTGGAGCACAGAGACCAAGAAAGGGACAAGGAAGTTCTGTAATCAGAAGCTTCCCACAAAACAAACAGATTTCTTTAAAGATTAACCACACATTAAACATCAAAACGCCAAGAGATCATCGCCTCCCCTCCCAGCACGAAGGGGTATGAGCGGGAGGGTGCCCAGGCCCTCTCCACACTAGGGCTTACAACTCTGCAAAACAGAACTCACAACTCATGTGATCCTAGCAACCCGCCATGACCACAGGAACTGCTCTTTGGGGCAGGGCTTTCTTACTCCGATTCCAGACACAGGCTGGAGACCCTGGTGCAAAGCCTTTTGAGATAGCACAGCCTGATGCTCCTGTGTGGACAGTCGTTCTGCTTTCTGGAGGTGACGTTATCAGCCTCCCCACCGGGGCCAGAGCTCACAGATGGGGGATCTGGGTGACTTTGCTTCTATTCCCAGCTCGGTCAGGCACTGGGTGGCCTTGGGCAAGTCACTTTGCCCATTCTGTGTCTTAGCTTCCCCATCTGTAGATGGAGAAGGATGCCGAAGAAGCAAGAAGTGCTACATTGTGGCCTCTGGTGACCAGCTGACAGGACTGCCCCTGGAATCCTGCAGGCACACAGGTGACACCCTGTGGTCACCCCCTCCCTGTGATCAGGATGAGATCTGGGCTTTGATCCCCAGTCTCATTTCTTGCCTTTGCAACCCCACTGATCGTTTGCCACCTCGCCAGCTTTAGCTGGGGCTCCTCATTACCAAGCTCTTACAAGAAGGCTTTTGAGAAAGAAAAAAAACCCACCACAGGATGATGCAGATAAGGCCCCACCAGTCTCCAATCCACCACTGCCCTTCCAGTCTGACCCCCGAGCCCATCCAGCAGGACAAGGGTGTGAAATTCCTACCCCTCCCTTTCACTTTGGGGAAAGTGGAAGCCACTCACCCAGCCGACACATCTTGGCAGCTCTCAGATCAGGCCATTGCTGCTTCAAAGAGGGTCCATGTTAAGGAGTCTCTGCTTTCATCCCCGTGAGCAGGAAGAGGCAGGCTGAGTTCCTGGCACTCCCTGCCCTACCTGCACGGCTCTTCCATGCACTGAGTCCCAGCTGCAGCTACCCTCCCACAACTGTTTTAAATCTGTTCTTCCTGTTTGACTAGCTCCCCATGCCAGAACAAAGGGCTAAACTCCACCTTCCCCAGGAAAGGTGATTCAGAGCTCAAACCCCACCCACCACAGCTCCCATCTCCTGGCTGCAGTGATCAGGTATGTAGGCCTCTCCCTGCAGATGGGCCAGACACCGCATGCTTCCCGTGTGATCCTGTGGCTCCAGGTTCCTTGGCTCCCAGCCAAAAGGGGCAGTCTGCAGTGCAGTGGGATTCTGGTGCGAGGGAGCTGGTCCCCCGACATGAGTAAAGTTTTAACAGAAATCCCAACATAGGGGTTTTATACCATGCAGGCAACTTGCTACTTACACCAGGAGTTTGGCAGCTGAATGTAGGTGGGAGGCAATCTCCAGGACTCCCCAGTCTTCTTGCTTGGGGGTGTCCACCCACCCTGCTGACCTCCCCATCTTGAAGGTGGTAACACTGCACACTTCAAACCCTATCCCAGGGTGGTGATTCTATTGACATTTCTGTACCAGGGTCACCATGTCATGCCTGTCCCAGCAACCCTGCACCCTACCCCTCCCCTGACTTGCACATAGGCTTTCCCCAAAAGTGTACTAAACATTCTTCAGGAAGTGCTGGCTTTAAGGCTCCCTCATGCATCTTACAGCTGAAGTCATGCTAGGAGGGCTCTTCCATGGTTTCCTTGACTTTTATGAGCAAGGATTCAGCTCTCTCCACCCTGGGGACCTACAACTGCCGCTCTCAAGCCATCCTTTCACACACTGATCACAGAAACCCTGCTAGACCCACACAAGCAATAACCATGCTCGGTCCCACCATAAATCAAACCCTGATCGCACTTGTCCATCACACAGGGCTGCTGCTGGGATTCGATGCTGGGTATTCACAGCACATATCACCCCATGGTGCATGCAGGGCCTCTCTTGGACGAAAGCTGGGAGGGTCTCTCAGCTGGTCACAAGCTCAGCTGGATTGTATGTTCCATTGTCACAGCCCCAAACCACAAGGCGGTTTTGATG
The DNA here is from genome assembly GCF_965152275.1 of Natator depressus. Lineage (NCBI taxonomy): Eukaryota > Metazoa > Chordata > Testudines > Cheloniidae > Natator > Natator depressus. The sequence continues at coordinate 7,150,412 of NC_134252.1, forward strand.
TATCCAGGCATCTTAGGTCACTCGCTCGCTCAATTTTAAGCAGTTTTGCTGCTAATGTTCTGTGGATTTCTCCTTGCAGATGGTTAGCACAGCCCCCCAGGGATTTCAGCTCCCAGGAGAGCCTGCACACACTCGTTTCACAGCAGAACCTTCCTACTCAAAAGGTTTACAGTTTCTGAAGTCTCTCGGTGCCTAGATGTGACACTGATGGGTGCACCAGAGAGATCCAGCACTTAAGAGCTGTGTGGAAAGTGGTTCCAATCAGAGCCCACAAGGAGAAGAAACCAGAAATCAAGTCTCCAAATGTAGAGTATGGGTGAAATCTTGGCCCTAAGCTGACAAAACTCCCATGAATTTAATGGGACCAGGATTTTATCCCGTGCAATCTCCATTAGAAACACAGCCAAGCTGTGAATGAAAGAACTCAGGAGGTAGTTGAATTCTTACTGAAGTGGCATAACCTATTTAAGAAGGTATTTTCAAAATCCTTCCACAGCTACAGCATTAGGCAGGTGCCACCATGTAGCCAGACAGACATTTTAATAATTCACCTCTCAGTCTGAGCTCCGGGCCCACCTCTTGTCCTACTCAGTCATTAGAAATTTCTCCATCATTTCGTTACTACTGCCTCTCTCCTACTCCAGTGCCGTGGATGTCCAGTGCCTGCTGGGCACTCTTTCCTCTATCTGGGATATCCTGTTACTACTTGCCTTGCATTGTGCCCTGTGTAAGGCTTTGTTCAGTTTTTCCTTCCTACGGACACTTGAGTTGCCTAACAAAGACCTCCTTACTAGGCAGCCATCCTGCACTGTATGGTCTCCTGTGGTGACAGGACGGGACACAGTGAAGGAGATACGCACTGAGGTGAAGGACACTGCACCTCTATGGGGACAGGAGCAGAAGACCAACCAACAAAGATCACTTCTGTGTGAAAGATGCCCAAACTCCACCTAACCAGCTGACAAAAGGAAAGCAGGGAGGCAGGAGTGAAAGACTCATGATTGAAGTGGTCCTCTCCCATGTCTTTTCTTCACTCGCAATTGCCAAAGTCATGCTCCCAAAGCTACAAGTTCTAATGTAATCCGTGCCGCCAAACATTTCACCGCCACCACTTCTGGTCTCTATGCTTATTGCTGTGCAGTTATGCTTCCTGCCATCCTTGCTGCGGCCGCACCCAGTTCCCAGCTCTGTATCTGCAGGTCTCCCCCCCATCTCCAGCTATCGACTTCAGGGGTGAGTGAAATACTGCAGACTGTTCACACAGCCTGGGAAGCAGGGCCATATCACCCCACACAGCCTTAATCCGATTCTAGGTCTGCGTGCTACTGGATAATCCAGTGGCTCCCCCACCTCGCCCTGTTTCTAAACATAGGTCCCTCTAACCCTGCTACCTGCTCTCGATCACGGTGTTTGCCACCGCCTCTGTGCCTCTCCCATTGTGGCCACCAAGCCACATTCAACCACCCTCCTCACTAGGAGCGACTCTCTACAAAGATCATGAAAACAAGGTATGTTCAGAATGCCTGTGATGACAGCAGAACTAGTTGTGACTAAATGAGGATATGAAAAGTTTCCTCAGCTGAGCCCAGGATCTGCACATCTGTTTTCTCTATTGCTTGTGTCAGGGTTTTGTAATCCCCACTCCTGCTTTAGGGTGTGGGCTATTATCCCCTTTCAACTATGGCAGTTGGCAGTCACTACTGCAGTTCCCAGCACTCCCTGGTAGGGGGCGCTGGAGTATTACATACAGTACTTGCTTCACCTCACCCCATTTCTCCCGCAAGTTGTCCCTGGTACATGGCTAACGCGAGTCAGCCCCAGAGCTGGTCTCATTCCTTATTAGAATCCTGGTCTCTGGGTCAGGCCCTTCCTCTTGATTGGGCAGCTGCTCAACCCAGAGGTGAGGAAGTCAGGAAAAGTTCCTGTTAATTTGCATCGCACTGACTGACTAATGGGCCTGTTTCAGCACTAGCTGGATTTTGTAGCACAGACAGGGACATGCTGGGTGGATGCTGCCGTCTCCATATCGCCCTATCCAAAGTACCACCACCAAAATGTTACTTGAACGTTCCAGAAGTTCACGTCCGTCAGTCCTTGCTCTGCAGCTAGCTCCACTCACTGGGAGGGGAAAGCAGGTCCATTCTCCCAGTGACACTAGCAAGCCACCTTTGGCTCACAGCAAAGCTCAGCCAGAACAGCATTCGGCTAGTCCCACTCCAACCTCCGTTCGCTAAGTGGCCTCTTGTATTTACAAAATGCAGTGAACAGTAGCTGCCTGGCTGGCTGAGGAGGGGGAGAGAGAAGATGCAGTTTAGAGGGACAGAGCGTATAGCTGCGTTGGAACTCCACACTACCAGCAGGGAAGCACCGCCAAGCAGGACAGGAAGATGCAGAGTTGTCTCTGCTTTGTCATACAGCATGCAATTGTTCTGTTCTGATTTAGATTCCTCCACAGCATTCTGGGGATGTTCACCTCCAAATGGCTCCTTCTGTCCACTGCAGCCCCATTCTTCACTCCAGAAAGCATAGGTCGGGAATAACCTCCATGGACATAGTAGAGTTCATTAGGGTACAGTGAAGAGTGTGCTGGCTCAGAAATCTCGTCTAGAATTAGGCCAAAGTAGCAATTCCAGAAGTCAGACAGTGGCCTCTAGAGAGCAGACAATACACACCAACCTTCCCCCCTAGGCCCCACACTACCTAGATTCCTCAGTGACATTAGATGAAGTGACACATGGAGGGAGAATAAGGCCTCCCTGCCACAACCCAGTTTCAAACCAGGAACATTTGTAACCGTAGTCACACCTGTTTGTATGGAAGCCTGAGCTACTGCAGCAATTCCACCAGCAGCTCGAGCAGAGAAACAAATGGAGAGCCACTGAGCACAGGGACTTCGCTTCTTTAGATCTGACAAGGAAGAAATGGATGTAAGTCGAATTACAACAGAAATCTTTATTAAAACAATTCTTTAGTAGTAGTTTTGCAGACACAGTATACGCACACACATACATAGGTACACTCAGACATCTTTCAGAGCGCGTGAACCAATAAATTAAAAACGAGGGTGGGGTTTTTGTTTTTTTTTTTTTTAAATCATGTAAGAAATGGCATCTTTCCCCTCAGGGTCAGACCAGGGAAGCTGGCCAGAGAATCAGAAACAGAAGCCAACAAAGGACACAACCCTCTACAAAGGATGCAGTGACTGTAAGCGTGCTTCTCTGCAGGAGGCAACTTCATACTCTGGCTTCAATGCACTCCAGTTTAGAGACTATTTCCTCTGGCCTATGCCCTTCTTCTTGGGCACACTGGCTCAGATGGGCACTTGGGCTCTCAGCACCTCTGGCTTTTGGGGTCTGTGGGCAGGCTACAGTCTGAGGGTGGGGGGAATCACACTCGTCCGAGGTAATGTCTGGCACGTCATCTGACTGGCTGTCGGAGCTCTCCAAGTCACTCCGTATGCTCTCAGGCTGCGCCAGGGTGATGTCCCAGGTTTTGCTGGCAATGCAGTCTTTCTGCTCACAGCTTTGGTGTTTGAATGTCTGCTCCTGCTCCTCCTCGTTTTCTGCCATCTGGGTGTGGACGTGGAGAGAGTCCTCTGTGCTGCTGCCACTAACTAGTTGGTAGTGACTAGGTTTGGCCTCTATGTCCACTTGGATCTCCATGTTATTACACTCTCTGCAGAAAAAAGCACCACTTCGGTTAGTTACCAGCTACAGTGGAAGTCTCAGGTTATTAATATTAGCACGTTACCTTGAGCACTTTTTCAACAGAAAGCTTCGTGACTGAGGCAAGTATGGGAGTGCCATTCACCATACCACGCTGCCACAACTGGCCATCTACAATAATTTACACTCAGATTATTCCCCTTTTGTAATTAGGGAAACTGAGGCAGATTCGATAGCACAGGCAGGAACAACCCTGGATCCAAATTCCTATCACTAACCTATAGGGAATACAGTTTGCGTCCAACAGTCCCAAGCCTTCATTCTGTGCAAGACTAAGGCAAGGAAATGTTCCCTTCTAGCTAGTGAGACCTTGCTAGAGGAAATATGTTGTAATTTCACACCACAACTCCAGACACAAGAGCACTGCCTAGCAAGGAAGGGCTGTGCCCAACTGGTTTGGCAGGTTACTGTATGATGATACATAACCCTAAAGGTATTCTGACAGTCTCTGGAACCCATGCATGTTTACTGAGTTTCCCTGTGTCTGTGTCCCATTGTTTCCAATTACCAACCCTTAATCATGTCCTATAGTGGAAGGAACCACTGACACTACCTGGACAGGTGGTGCAGTTATGAACACCATATGTACGGTACAATCATCCCACCTATAGAGTTCCAACAGACACAGGTACAGACTAGAAAAAAGGGATTCTCTGCTGAGTTTGCAGGACAGAAGAACTGAAGTGAGTGAGCTGTCCCAGGGACGTCAACACAGGCTCTGCTAGTGGTGATGAATGATACTGAAGTACAAACATAGTTGGAAAGGAAGGTGAAGGGAGAATGCTTCTTGAGCTAACCAAGGAAAAGGAAGCTTGCGGGAGTCTGCATAGACCTTCAATCATTAAGATCAAAGTTCCCAACGTGCACCTTCTCCACAGCCCTCAAACCGCACCCCCCACCACACTACATATGACCCACACTCTTGTGCACTGGCAGTTTAGGTACCTGTCTTGTGGGTTGTATGAACTGATGATGGAACCAGCCATCGCCCGAGTGCTGGCGTTGTCACTAACTGCTCCGAGACTGACAGAGTCCTTGGGGAAAATCTCCTTCTGTACATCTGCTTGCACTTCCAGCCTGGGAAGAGTTGGGAAACATCCAGAGTCATCAACACAGCCAGGGGCCACAGAACAGCCTAGCTCATTTCTTAAAACTACAGGAACAATAGTCATTTAGCAAGTGGGAGCTGTGCGCTAACAGGTGGCTCCGTGCGCTAATCCAGGTCTGCACCAAGAGGTTTAAAATCAGATGAATCTTTTAGGTTAGCCTCGTTAGTGCCTCCATTTGGCTGAGCTCTTTCCTCAGTCTGTTTTCCATATCGAAGTTAGACTGGGTTTATACCCATGACTCATGCAGTTCCTGTGCAAGGCGGATTTCCAGGTCCAGCACACAGCTATGATTATAGTCTGGGCTATCATTTCGACGCGTGTCTCCAATTACATGGCCAGAATGACTCAGAGGCAGGTTCAGAGGAAACCTGTGGCGTAACCTTGTAACTGGAGGCAGGCCCTCCCGAGTCCTGATCACTAAGTGCTATTAGGGAATAACAGACATTTGAAGCACTAGGCTAGGTCGGCAAGATGTTTGCAAGAGCCTTATATGGCAAACTAGTATATCTCTGCTGCTCCTCAAATCAACCCCAAACCCTGTCTCCTGCCATTAAGGAGCTAGAAAGGCTGGGAAAGAAAGATAACCAAACCAGATTGTGCTGTGGCTGCTAGTTACTTGGTGTTCTTGCAACAGGGACAAGGCTGGGGAACAGCTGAAGCAGAGATTATTAGACCTGATTCTACCATACGTCAAGAGGTTTAAAAAGCGATACTGAGATTAGACCCCAAGTATCAGTGGTGCCACCCACTAACCAAACAGATCCCTGGCAAGCTAACAAGCCTCCCCACAGACTAGGCCTTGTGACCCTTCAGCCCCTTCGCTGCCATTATCCGAGTCAGTTCAGTTACCTGCTGTACTTTCCCTTTCCGCCCGAGAGAACTCCACCGCTCAGGGTACCACCAGAAAGGGCAGCAAAGCTGGCTGTCTCACTGTAGTTGCCCTGCATGACACTGAGCCCATCCGTGGGGCTCCCACTGGTGCTCAACACACTAGTTAGTCCCTCGATGCTGCTCTCACCAATACTAGGGTTCTTCAGAGCTCGCCAAGCATCTGCCACTGAGACAGCAAAGAAGATACATTGAACATTAAACAGCGTAAAGGAACTGCCATTGGCATCCCGTTAGGGGTGAAGGCAGGGGTGGGCAAATTATGCTCATGGGCTGGATCTGGCCCGCAAGCTCCCGCTGGGGAGCAGGGCTTGCCCTGCTCCAGCTGGGGTGCAGAGTCAGGGGCCGCTCTACGTGGCTCCCGGAAGCAGCGACATGTCCCCGCTCCGGCTCCTACACGTAGGGACAGCCAGGGGGCTCCACTCTGCTCCAACCCAAGCGCCGCCCCTGCAGCTCCCATTGGCCGGGAACCCCAGCCAATGGGAGCTGCAGGGGTGGTGCCTGCGGAGGGGGCAGCATGCACAGCACCTGGCTGCGCCTCCACATGGAGCAGGAGAAGGGACATGCTGCTGCTTCCGGGAGCTGTTTGAGGTAAGCGCTCCCTGGAGCCTCCCCCTGCACCACAACCCCCTGCTCCAGCCCTGATCTCCCTCCCACCCTCCAAACCCCTCGATCCCAGCCCAGAGCACCCTCTTGCACCCCAAACCTCTCATCCCAAGCCCCACCCCAGAGCCTGCACAAGCCGGAGCCCTCACCCACTCCCGCACCCCAACCCCCTGCCCCAGCCCTGATCCCCCTTCTGCCCTCCAAACCCCTTGGTCCCAGCCCAGAGCTACACCCCAAAGGCCTCATCCCCAGCCAGAGCCCTCACCCCCTCCCGCACCCCACTCCCCTGCCCCAGCCCAGAGTCCCCTCCCACACCCTGAACTCCTCATTTCTGGCCTCATCCCAGAGTCCTCCCCCCCACCCCACCCTACCCCCAATTTTGTGAGCGTTCATGGCCTGCCATACAATTTATATTCCCAAATGTGGCCCTCGGGCCAAAAAGTTTGCCCATCTCTGGGTTAAGGTTACACATCAGACAGCAACACTTTCAAGACAGATTTCAGATTCATTCTCCAGCAGGGAAGAGGGCTGGGGATCTCCCAGGGAAAGGCACTATGGTGCTTCACACACAAGCTTTGTGTTAAGAGTGCAGGGTGTACATTGAAGGGTTAGCCTTGAAACAGTGGCAAGGAAGTGAAAGCTAGAAATCTTGACATACTGAAAAGGGCTGATTATCCACCCCAATTAATCCCAGGGGACAGTCCCACAGTGAGGCCTAGCTTGTTTCCTCCCAGCCCTTCAGATTACACAGACAGATAGTGAAAAGTGAATCACCTGTAATAGGTCCATCATCTTCGTCGAACTCTATTTTCACTCCCTTCCCATTGGCTGTGCTGACTCCACAGCCACCTCCTCGGCAGAGAGAAATTGGCACAACACCATAGACATAGGCCAGCATGATGGGGACTCCAATACCTGCAACACAGGACGCAGCGGGTCAAGAGGAATATCAGATGACAACGAGACTGAGGCATGCCGGACAGGCAGCATGAACTCTCTGGGATCAGGGACCACCCGTTTGTTCTGTGTTTGCACAGCGTTTAGCACAATGGGGTCCTGGCCCATGACAGGGTTCCTAGGTGTTACCATCATAGAAAGAATGGCTGTGACCATCACACTACAGCACAAGGGAACCCAATTCCAGCACAGAGTTAGGAAACCTGCAGCGGAATAATCCCAGTCTTGGGATAGGGCCAAAGAACAAGCTGACTCCATGAAGATTGCGGTGGCAGCTTGCCAGCATATCAAACTTGCATAAAAACCAGTTTCTTTGGGCGAACTGTGGGTACTAACACTACAGGGAGCATTTTACACAGTGCTCAGTCTTAAGCCACAGACACCAGGACCTGCAGCCTCTGCAGGCAGCATGTTACATAAGTGGGAAAGCAACCAACAGGGATATTGTAGGAATTTGTGGGCTACCCTTGGTCATTCCTGCCCAATATCTGTCAGAATAGTAGACGAGCAACAAATGAGGAGCAGAGCTATGAACAATGACTGACCACAAGGAAAATCAGCCTTGTCTACTTACCAACACTGACAGCAGCAATAACTGGGGATGCAATGACAGACAAGGTGACCCCACCGGTGATGGCCAAGTTCCTCTTGTGCTTAGATGTCTTCTTTCCCTCATAACGGCTGTGAATCTGGGGAGAGCAGGGAACAACAGGTGAGAAAACGGACAGCCTGGCCATTGAGCATCCACTAGCATGAAAAACTAATATGCTCATGACCTTACAACTTTGCCACACATGCCAGTCACATGACCCTTAAAATCCCCCATAATAGCCCCTGATGAGGATAGGTCCATCAATGGGCATTAGCCAACATGGTCAGTTGTGCAACCCCACGCTCTGGGTTTTCCTAAGCCCTTGACTTCCAGATGCTGGGACTGGACAACAGGGGATGGATCAATAAAAACACCTGCCGTTCTGTTCATTCGCTTTGAAGCATCTGGCATTGGCCACTGATGAAGACAGGATACGGGGCCAGATGGGCCATTGGTTTGATGGCCAATCTTATGTACCTCCATCCCACCCACAGACCCCCTCAAACAGATGTAGCCAGTGCGTTTGTCCAGGAGTAAGGACGAGCTGGAGAGAGTTCCATTCAGCATTGTTTCTCCCTCTTCACCTAATGCCAGTCCACCAACAGAGGCAGGCAAAGGGACCGGATGACTCAGGGAACATGAAGCCTCTGACCTCTAGTCACTGGTACAAATCTAGGACAGACTGGTAGACAGTCATTACTATCAGATCTGGTTGATAACTTGTGTGAAGTGAGGTGAGGGATCAGGGTTCAGTTATTACTGGACAATCCCAAGGCACAAGAGCCACCACACAGGCCAAGAATTAGATACACAGTTCCCCTCTCTACGGGGATGCACTGGGTTCAAGGTGGAGGCATGCTGGCAGAGCAATGTGAACCTTGCACTGTCAGTGCCCATGAGGCACACATTCCTTTGACTGAGAACTTCAGTCTCCAGGGCTGTCAAGCCATCATACTTTCCACACTCACTAGGTATGAAGCCCAAGAAATAGTGATCCTCAGTTGGCCAGCAGCTGTATGGAAAGATCCCACACTTAACATTAGGCTAAAGTCCTTAACACCTATGATTCCCAAGAGAGAATGTTTCAGTCTGCTCATTCCATTAGTTCTGATCTCCACCCCAAGATGCTTACCTTTCTCCCAACGTACACTGGGATGCCAATGACCATGGCAGGAATGGCAATGCCAGCAATGAGGGAAATGCCTACAGGGGCACCAATCAATGTGCCCAGCTGCCAGAGAATTTTCTTCTTGCGACTCCACGGCTTCTTGCCCCAGAACGTGCAGCCAGAGGGACTGTAGGGGAAATAAGTTGTCTTTTCAATATCCACATAAAAATATGACATGTGGGAATGCGTGGATACTGTGCAAGAAAGGCTCCTTCTCCCCAGATCCAGTTGACCATCAAGAATGGATGCCCTCACAGTGTGAAGGGGACTACACTGAACATTCATCCCATTAAGAGCTTCCTCACACTGTTCCATCAGTGGAGACCACCCACAGTTAGGAGGGACCATTGTACACTACTGTTGTGAGGAAACTCAGAGCTTTCCTCCTATTCCAACTGATCAGGAATGTGTTGGGGGGGTGGGGGGGGAGGATCTTTGTGAGGAGCTGGAAAAATTAAAATACATTAAATACAAAAATATAAACAAACATCATACTCTAGCAACAGGAGGCCCAGAGGATTCTGCTCCCCATCTCACCTCAGGTAATGCAGATCTGATATCTCCTTCATACACAGCCAGCAGAATTCACAGCCACACACTGCACAAGTCATGTGATTACAGCTCCCATCATTCATCTTGATAATGTAAGCACTGCAACGTGGACATGGCTTGATGTCATCGGCTGTGGGGAAGAAGGAAGGGATCAAGTCAGATTCTATACACCTTAGCCATCTTCAGGAATTTACTGGGGTTCTTTTGTTTGGGGAAGGTGGGCTCAAGAAGATAATGCATGTCAAATTCTGTCCATCTAGGCGAACAGATTATTATTCTCCTTAATCAAAGAGATAAAGCAAAGCTGTCTGGTTCTGATTACATCCTTCAGTGCTACAGGATAAAGGCAGGAAGCCACCTCTACGCTGGCACTTAATTCCTCTAAAACAAGTTAGCATTGTTTGTCTGGCCAGCATGCACCAGGCAGAACAGCATTTTAAAAAGTGTTTTCTACATCATAAAAGGAGAAGGTTATGAAAGAGTTGTGCTTGCCCCACACTAGCTAGCCCAGAGCATCAGCCATTTTTAAACTTCACCACTAACATGATTTAAGGGCCAAGAGTGTTCTCTATATTCTTCTATCTGGAGGACAAGACAGCAGAGAAATTGTGATCCACACTTTTGAAATGCATATGCCTCTTTGTGGGTGTAAACTGTGTCCGATTACAGAAGAAAATCTTAGTGTATTGGTGGGTATCTAATCTGTGCCCGCAGTTGGGTACTTAGTCATTTAAAGGGACTGGCATCCACCAGTTACTACACAACAAGGAGATGGACAGATGCCCCTTTATAGCCATTTACAAAATAAGTCACTCTGAAATGTCATCTATGATCAAAGTTATGCAATCATTCCCTGTACAGTTCATTGTGCTGGTAGCAATCTTTAAAGCTCTGAACAGTCTGGGACTCAGCTGCTCTGAGACCAACTTATACTACACAGAAGGAACCTCTCTTTCTGGAGTTAATCTCCACAGGGCTGATGGCTAAGTTCTGTTAAAGGCCTCACTTCCACAAATCCCCTTTGGCAGCAAATAGTGATCAGTGGTTGATTTTTGCTTGTTGGTTTGTGTTGGGAATTTTGTCTTGCAGTGGTTGCAATGTTTATGGTGTCCATTATCAGGGCTCTGTACATTTCAGGCATATTTTAGTCTGGAGTAACAGCTGAGCCACCTTTAAAAACATTTACAGCCTCACACAGAAGCCAGCTATTGTGCAAATGGAACAATGTGTTTATAATGAGTAGCATGCTAGGAGAAGATACATGCTTTGTTTGGGGGAGAAGGAATCTATTAACTGATCTTATGGTTCACTTTCTGAATCACTGATACCTTTTTAAAAGCACTATTTAATCAGAATATCTGCTGATCTAGAGTGCAGCTCTTTACCAGCCAAACGGTTTGGCATCTCTCTCCTATAAATAATGGTATTACTAATACTTATCAGAGCTGGGAGCTAAATTCTCTATTCTGGGTTAGGTATTAGGGCTGCTATTGCTCACAGCAGCAGACAAAATGGAGCTCACATTCTGAGAGGGTAAAATTTCTCTTTTGTTCCTGTTTGAGACTGAGATCAGCAAGAGCTTTAAGAACATCTAAAAGATCAAAGCAGACCAAAAAGTAGCTGCCTATTGTAACGGGTCAGGAGGTACTACATGCAGAATACGGTGATCATATGCAATCAGGTCCTGCAACTGTGGAACCTCCAATTTTAATTCCATTAGTAGTTTGTGGAACTAGCCTGTCAGGCCAGATATTTTTACTCCATTACTGGCTAGGGAAGGAAGCTGTGTTGAGCATCAGATCTGACCAGATCCAATATTGCTGGTGTCCTTTATCTGTGCCAAGTGGTTGTACTCCCTGCCAGGTGTTAATACCCACCCTTTGATTCCAGGAAGTGCTGCAAAACAGGTGGATCTCTTTCCTGGCTTCACGGACGTAATTCATACTGGCTAATGAGAAGGTTGTTAATTCATACCTGGTCCAGATTCCTGTCCATAACTGAGGCCTGAGGCGTGCTTCGTCCGTACCCGCAGAGACTGAGCCCTTTGCTGACGGGCCATATCGCAGGTCTGGTTTGGATGCCATATCTGTTTGCAGTGATAGCAGAACTCAGTCTGACAGCCTTCCCTCTCACAAGTCAGCTTGGGGCAGCTGGCACAGCCATAGGCAATAACAGCGTAACTGAGGAAGACAAAGATACGAGAATCAGTAAAGCCAGAAAGTTATCTTAGGAACGCAGGAATCAATATACCGGAACACTTCAGTGGCCCATCTGTTGGGTAACACCGAGATTTGCTGCTGAGTAGCCACTGCCACCCAACCTCAGAGGCAGCTGAATTTTAGTAGATGGATCCCTCGCTAGTTCCCTCCTATGCATTCAGAACAACAGACTTTTCAGGACAGAGGCATGTTATTTGTTTGGCACAATACACATTTGCAGCCTACATACACCTACTTTAACAACTAATTCTGAAGCACCCTCATCAGGTTGATAAAGGATTAGTTGTAAAGGACGTAGACATCCACTTTGGCTAGAATATATCACTATGTAATCAGGTAGATAATGATACCGTCCTCTGAGACGCCACCTTAGTTCAACTGACCAGTTGAGCAACCCTACCGTGGATACGCATAGGGATGGAGACATGCAAAAGGAAAAATAAGTTCTCCTTGACCTTAGCTGATGCAGTTTTACACCCTGAAGCTCAAGATCAGTTATTCTTGTCATTTTTAACTTAGCTAGGGTCCAATTAGAGATGCTACACTGAATGCATCCGATGAAGTGAGCTGTAGCTCACGAAAGCTTATGCTCAAATAAATGTGTTAGTCTCTAAGGTGCCACAAGTATTCCTGTTCTTTTTGTGAATACAGACTAACACGGCTGCTACTCTGAAACCTACATTTTCATAGTCATTTCTTCACTTTAATATTTAAAACAGACATTTCAGTAGCCTGCAGCAGTGAGTAAAAGATGGTTACTTTTATACAGTGGAGATTAATGCAATTTTGTACTATGGGTAGGACCCTACCAAATTCACGGCCATGAAAAACGCGTCACGGACAGTGAAATCTGGTCTCCCGCCATGAAATCTGGTCTTGTGTGTGTTTTCATCCTATACTATACATTTCACCGGGGAAGACCAGGGTTTCTCAAATTGGGGGTCCTGACCCAAAAGGGAGTTGCGGGGGGGCCCACAAGGTTATTTTAGGGGGGCTGCGGTATTGCGACCCTTACTTCTGTGCTGCCTTCAGAGCTGGGCGGCTGGAGAGCAGCAGATGCTGACTGAGGGCCCAGCTCTGCACACAGCAGCGCAGGAGTAAAGGTGACAATACCATACCATGCCATCCTTACTCCTGCGCTGCTGCTGGCCGTGGCTGGATTCCTGGCCAGCAGCTGCCGCTCTCCAGCCGCCCAGCTCTGAAGGCAGCGCCACCGCCAGCAGCATTGCAGAAGAGTAGCAGTACTGCAACTCCCCCTCCCCACAATAACTTTGTGACACCCTCCCCCCTCAACTCCTTTCTGGGTCAGGACCCCTACAATTACAACACCATGAAATTTCAGATTTAAATAGCTGAAATCATGACATTTACTATTTTTAAAATCCGATGACTGTGAAATTGATCAAAATGAACCATGAATTTGGTAGGGCCCTAACTATGGGACAGGTAAATCATAATGCTTGACTGGGGTTCACTATAAGTCCTCTTGCTTGTCTCCTTTCCAAATTAAGCTTTATTATTTCTCCCGATATGGAAGCTTGCTCTTTCTGCACAAGCTCTCTTTAAATTCTTGATTTCTTCAATTCCAAGGATCTTTTCTATTATGGGTTTTGAGGTTAGGTAACCACCATTAAGTTACATGAGGCAAGGATGCCATTTATACAATGGTGTATCTAATGTTCCTCTCTGTACCTGCTGACAGCCTTCTCTTGACCACCACTGCATACTGAACAGATTTCTTTCTTTATAGACTCCAAGGCCAGAAGGGACCATTGTGATCTTTGTTATACAGGAGGTCAGACTGGAAGGTCATACAACTTCCTGGAAAAAGTCCTAAAGCATTCTTTAGAAAGATATCCAGTCTTTATTTAAAAATTGCAAGTGATGAAGAATCCACCATGACCTTTGGTAAATTGTTCCAATGGTTAATTAACCTCACTGTTAAAAGTTTACTCCTTATTTCTATTCTAAGTTTGTCCAACTTTAACTTCTTGACCTCCAAGTCTACAAGTTCTGTTGCTTCAGTGGATATAGCCAATTCAGACTCTGCTCCCTATGACTAACTCAGCTTGCTCCTTCCAATGCACATTACCTTCCATTTGTTTATACTGACATTCATCTGCTAGTTGTCCTAATTGCTTCCGTTAGTCAAGCCCAGAAAGAAGTGTGAGGAGCTCCAGAAGGATCTAATGAAACTAAATTGTATCTTTGTTTTGTCATGTTACAAAAACAGTGATTGGCACTTTTTAAAAAAAAATGTACAAAAGGAGTTTAGAGCTGCAGCTACTTTGGGAAGGGAGCTCTGGGTGATCTCTAGAGGAAGAAGTGTTTATGCAGAACAGTCCTCCACTTATTTCCTCCCAATTTATCAGGAAATATAATTGAAAGGGTGCCTTGGCTTTCTGCAGCTTTTCTCATAGGCCAGTCTTAAACGAACCAATTACAGAAAGAACTAGAAGACTGAGAAGAAGAGGGGAGCATGGGGGGAGATCACCATGTGGTTGAGCTGGTAATGTGGAGATTTAGCTGGCATATCTACAAGGAAACTCACATGAATGAGCTCCAAATGCACTGCTCTAGGGAAGCTGACTTGTAACACTGACAGAAGTCAGGGTGACTTATTCTCTTTTCTGCAGCATTTGTGTTATAAGTGGAGGTATTCTCTCTCGCCATTGGTTTATTTTTAGAGCCTATGGAATTGAAGTAGCATTGCAGCTTCCGAAGCAGCAGTGCGAGAACTGCTGAATGTGTCATACCACAATGATTCATATCCCGTGGGAGTTTGAGCAATTTGACCCTGCCTGGGTGCAGCATAACTGTTAAAGACAAACAATGCCTCCCTGCTGACGATCAGAAACTGAAAGACAGGACTGTAGGGCCTCCATGTGCAAACAGCTACTGTATTTCTGGCATTCAAGACCAATGCTAGAGGAGAGAGGGGATGCAGGCAACCTAGGAAAAATATTAACTCAAGCTACTTTCGATTACTGAACATTTTGTCAGAGGGATCTTACCCACACAGCCTCACCTCCTACCAGTAGGCTACAGCGAACTCCTTAGCAGGGAGACATTCAAGTGTAGGACATTAACAGCTTCTAAAGAAAACACTTTGATGCCAGCTGTTATAGCCATTTTGGGGCCTGACAACTATATTACCAGGAGGCCCAGGAGAGCTCAACATGCTACATTAAGAAGCTTTACCATGTACTGAACTTGACCCTGCATTAGAGAATTCTGAAGCTTTTCTGGCCATCTCAGACCGTTCTGTTTTCTTAAAAAAAACAAAAAACCTAACACACACCAAAGTCCCAGAACAGTTACTAAGCACTGAATTTTTAGTCCCAGAGTTAAAATAGCAACTCACAGCAACAAGCTCACTGGTGTGGAGTGAACTACATGCTTTTTAGCCTCAAAAAAAACACAAACACGACTGAATTCTTAAGTCCAGCTAAAGAGGCCAATCAAAGGCTCTACCCAGAAGACGGATGGCATCCGGCTACACCAAGCATTGCAGGGTCTGAATGGTTAACATGTGTGCATCCTTCTTCACCTGGCCTTTGACACATGCCTGCAGTTTAACAATTAGTCACTTCCAGGTATAACTCACAGCTGTTGGTGTGACAAGGAGTATCCTGACCTTTCCACATCCCAGGTGTGGCTGCAAGCCTCTACCTTAAACCCCAATATTACTATAGAGTGCTGCTCTTAGCCTACTCTCACACCATGAGATGCCTGGCTTGCTCCTCCATTTGCTCTGAGGGACTGCTTACCTCACCACAATCATGTTCAGCTGCCTCCTTCACTTAGTTTCAGCCTACACAGTTCAGCTGTTTCCCTAAGCCTTTAGTAGAGATATAGTGAGACAAATACCAGTCAGCAGCACCAGCTGATTGCAACGGGCAGACAAAAATCTGTATTTGTCTGAAGAGCTGACAGTGCTCCAAAAGACCAGCATTGCCATGGAAACAGATTCTAATGTTACATCTATATTTTACCTTTCTCAACAGCATAGCTAAGCTTGCTCACTTATGAAGTTGTTTGGAGCATGGGTGGGATGCAGAGGCATGCCAGTCAGGATGCTGCATGCCACATGGCTTGTGTTTTGGAACACATCTGTCCAGTAGACTCTTGGCAGATTATTCTCAAAACTACATGTATGGCTGGAGAGAAACAAGTCAACTCTCCACACTCCTGAATAGGGTGTGATGTGGTAAGGAGAGGGCATAATATTCATCAGAACTTCTGAGACCAAGTCTGCTCACCAGTCCTTCATAGTAGCCATTCAAGCTCACCCACCAGTACCACAGGAAAGTGAACCATCTATCCAGGCACTGAAAATAACTGGTATTCATGGCTTTACACAAAGACAACTAGACAAGTTTGCCAGGAAGAATGAGTTTAGGGTAAATAAACTCTCTTCCCACCACAGGACTGACTGACAGCCTTTGTTAAAGTGTCATTAACAAGAAAGATAGCAGGGATGCCCTGTCTACTGGCCTAGTTCCACAAAAAGAAAAAGGAGTACTTGTGGCACATTAGAGACTAATCAATTTATTTGAGCATAAGCTTTCGTGAGCTACAGCTCACTTCATCGGATGCATACTGTGGAAAGTGTAGAAGATCTTTTATACACACAAAGCATGAAAAAATACCTCCTGCTTTGTGTGTATAGAAGATCTTCTACACTTTCCACAGTATGCATCCAATGAAGTGAGCTGTAGCTCACGAAAGCTTATGCTCAAATAAATTGGTTAGTCTCTAACGTGCCACAAGTACTCCTTTTCTTCTTGCGAATACAGACTAACACGGCTGTTACTCTAGTTCCACAAAGTGACCCATCCCAGCTTGTTGGTTTCTAAGAGGAAGGGGAGGGAATATCAACTCTATAGTTTATTTTGAAACCTTTTGTAAGCTGCCTATGTACGAACTGTTGGCTCACTGGGCAAGGGCAGCCAGATGGCATCAACTGTTTGCACAACAAAGATCAATGTTACACTAGCCTTCAGAAGCCTGCCACAGCAGCAACTTTATCAGGTATACATTATAGACTACTAGTGAAAAAGTAATGTCCCTAGGAGTCATGCAGGGGACATCTTTACAGGGCCAGGCAGTCTCAATTGGCTTTGGTGTGTTTACATTTTAAACCAAATACTGAAACATCACATCAGTAAAACAGAGACAACTCAGCAAGTGGTAACTACATTTTCTCTAGCTGAGTAGCAAGGCAAATTCCAAGGGCATTACTATGTCAGGAGTATAATCTGATCCCCAATGCCTACAAGTCACCCTAAACAGCAATATCAAAAACGTTGATTGCTTTAAACTAACTTAACCTTGAGCCCCCAAGGAACAAGCTTTAATAGTAAATAAATCCTTACACAGCAACCGTGTAACATGCACCCATGTAACAGGTAACCTGAGACACAGAGGTTAAACAAAAAGAAAAGGAGGACTTGTGGCACCTTAGAGACCAACAAATTTATCTGAGCACAAGCTTTCGTGAGCTACAGCTCACTTCATCAGATCCAGGTTAAGCAATTTCCCCAGAGTCAAAGTTTGTAACAAAGCTGTGATTAGATCTTAGGAATCTTGCCACCTTTGCTCTGAACCCTAGGACAAAACTTCCTGTAACATCCCCACTAGCTAGGATTGTATTTTAAGCCTGCTGTTTGTTTCTGCTGAATTCTTGGATAGATAAAATACAGAATCCCTGCTACCAACAAGCCTGTGCTTATGCTATATCAGAAGCCTACATAAGCCTAGTTTAAAGAAAAAAGAGAAAATGAAAGCAACAATAAGCTAATCTAGAAGTCACCATGTTTGGATGGACTGAGTTTTGGCCAGAGTTAGACAGTTCCGCATTTAAGCAAACAGTGAATGAGTCAATATGATTCAACATTATTCCTCCACCATGGTGCTTCAACATCCTGGTGCCAGCTTGGTAAAGATTTCCCACACTTAGGAAAACCAAGATTTACAGTTCCTCCTGCAGGTATGGAAATAATTTCTATAGTTCACCAACTCTATTTTAGCTCTCAGCAGCAGACATAGTAGAGGAAACACCATACTTCCCATTATTTCAGAATAAAGCTTGCTTTTAAATTAGAGAAACAAGGTTGTGATCATAACTGAAAACCCCTAGGAACTAATTCTGAAACATTCTCTGGAAAGGTGGCACTTCATATCTAACTTTTCCATGCTCTCACAACCCATGGTCTCACTTCCCTTGGTTTGTAACATCAGCTTTATAGTGAGGGAGCACTGTCTAATAACCAGTTATTAACTTCCTACACAAACTAAAGCCTATCCACCTGAATCTATAAAAAAGTCTAGGTACCTGCAAAACATAGAAAAGTATGGGCAGGAAGAGGATTTTGGCAAGATGGGGGCTCTGATTTAACTTAATACTTAGTAAAAAAAAAATCTCAAAGTACTTTTTGGAATATTTATTAAGACTCAACCCTCCTCCCAGGGTCGAGTATACATAGTCTAGTTCACAGCTGGCTAAGGAGAGGCTAACTGACTTGCTCTAGATCACAGAGTCAGAAAAAATTCATGTAAGCCACCAGACCATGCTCCTTTCTTTACAGAGGTGTGCCTCTAGGGGGATGAATAGGCTTATAAACAGAAGAAACAGTCTTATGTGTCACTAATACTGAATATTAAAAAACTTATACGAGGCTTTTCACCTAAAGACAGCCCCACTGCCCCCCGGGCTCTCCCAGCCCAGCCAAAGAAGGAGACGCCAGCCCCACTGCCCCCCGGGCTCCCCAGCCCAGCCAAAGAAGGAGACGCCAGCCCCACTGCCCCCCGGGCTCCCCCCCCCCCCCAAAGAAGGAGACGCCAGCCCCACTGCCCCCCGGGCTCCCCCCCCCCCCCAAAGAAGGAGACGCCAGCCCCACTGCCCCCCGGGCTCCCCCCCCCCCCAAAGAAGGAGACGCCAGCCCCACTGCCCCCCGGGCTCCCCCCCCCCCAAAGAAGGAGACGCCAGCCCCACTGCCCCCCGGGCTCCCCCCCCCCCCAAAGAAGGAGACGCCAGCCCCACTGCCCCCCGGGCTCCCCCCCCCCCCAAAGAAGGAGACGCCAGCCCCACTGCCCCCCGGGCTCCCCCCCCCCCCAAAGAAGGAGACGCCAGCCCCACTGCCCCCCGGGCTCCCCCCCCCCCAAAGAAGGAGACGCCAGCCCCACTGCCCCCCGGGCTCCCCCCCCCCCAAAGAAGGAGACGCCAGCCCCACTGCCCCCCGGGCTCCCCCCCCCCCAAAGAAGGAGACGCCAGCCCCACTGCCCCCCGGGCTCCCCCCCCCCCAAAGAAGGAGACGCCAGCCCCACTGCCCCCCGGGCTCCCCCAGCCCCGCCCCCCCCCAAGAAGGAGACGCCAGCCCCACTGCCCGCCGGGCTCCCCCAGCCCCGGAGATCAGCCCCCCTGCCCCCCAGGCCAGACCCCCGGGACTCACCCGCAGTCGGGGGCCGGGCACCAGCGGCAGTCGGGGTCGGCGGCCAGGCAGCGGCGCAGCATGAACTCCTCGTACTTGGCGACGAGGCGCGGCGAGTCGCTGAGCAGCAGGCGGATGTCGGCGGGGTTGAGGCGCTCGCTGCACTCGGGGCAGCAGATGTTGACGCGGGACTCGGTGATCTCGATGCGCAGGTACTGGCGCAGGCAGGCGCGGCAGGAGCGGTGCGGGCAGGAGAGCAGGCGCGGCGCGTTCTCCGCCGGCTGCCGCACCAGACACAGCGGGCACTCCAGCTCCGCCGCGCCGCCCTCCGCCGCCGCCGCCGCCTGGGGCTCGGCCGGGGCCGCCTCCGCCGGCGGGGCGGCCGGCGGGGCAGCCGGGGCGGGGGCCGGCGGCGGCGGCGGCGGCTCGGCCTTGGCCCGGCGGCGGCCCCGCACCCCGCCGGAGGCCGAGGCGGCGGCGGCCGAGAAGACGCTCTGGAAGGAGAGGCGGCGGCGGCGGCGGCGGCCGCCGGGCTTGGGGCACGTGGGGGCGGCCGCGTGGATGGAGGAGGAGCGGGGGGACTCGGAATCCTTCTCGGAGCCCATGGCGGGGCCCGGCGCGGCGGCCTGCGGAGACAAACGGATCCCCTCAGCAGCGGACCGAGGCGCCGCTCTGCGGGCTCCCCTCGGCAGCGACTGGCGCTCACACCCCGCCCTCGCTGCGCAGGCGCACGGGGCGGGGAGACCCGCCCCCGCGGCAGCGCCGAGGCTCGTCACGTGACGGCGCTCGGCCGCCAAGGCGGCCATTTTGGGTATGGGCACATGGCCAGCGAAGTGGGCAGGGCTCTTTGGGGAGGGGGGAAGAGCAGGAACACGTGCCCTAGGGGGACCAGATGTCCTGATTTTACAGGGACAGTCCTGATATTTGGGACTTTTTCTTATATAGGGGGACCAGATGTCCTGATTTTACAGGGACAGTCCTGATATTTGGGACTTTTTCTTATATAGGCACCTATTACCCCCCCACACACCCCCTGTCGTGATTTTTCACATTTGTTATCTGGTCACCCTACTGTGCCCTGAGCTCAGGGGGGCCCCCTAAACGCCTGTAACTGGGGTGAAATGGCAGGGGGTGGGCCCCACGTTTCTCTGGAGGGGCCTGGAAGTGGGGATGCACAGCCCAAGCTTTGCCCCGTCTCAAGGCTGGTCCCTTCCTTTGCTGACAGCCTCGGCCACCGCAGCTTGCTTACAGCTCTGGCTTATACTTGGGCTGGGAGAGCCTGGGGGGCAGTGGGGTTGGCACCCCCTTCGGGGGGGGGGTGCTGGGCTGGGAGAGCCTGGGGGGCAGTGGGCCTGTCTTTAGATGAAGAGCCCCACGTAAGTTTTTTAATATTTAGTATTACAGTGACACATAGGACTGTTTCTTCTGTTATAAGCCTATTCATAAGCCAGTACGATGACATCCCAACATGTCATTGACAGACGCTGGCCCATGACACTGATGACAACGTGCCAGCGGCACACACGCGCCCCCTTTGACACCGTGGTTCCATGTCATGGCAGCCGGTCTCGCCACGGAGTGCCATGATATGCCATCGTGCCACCAACACACAATGCCCGGTGGCACCTCGGTGCCATGTCACGTTCACATGTCAGCACGACCCAGCGTGCAATGAAACCTCAGCGCCACGCCATATCTATAGATCAGTGCCATACACTGCCTGATGATGCCTCTGCACAACATCAGCTCATCATAAGTCTTGATGACACCTGAGTACCACAAAACAGTAACAGCCGATACCCGGTTGCCACCACATATCAAAAAATTGCAGATCAACTCTCCAGGGTGTTTCGGCACCATCTAATCAAACTGGGAGAGCTCTTGAAAATGATGACAGGACCAGCACATAATCCCACCACACACAAAAAAGCCATTTACAAGCAGGATGATCCCCAAAATGACAAAGACCTTTCCTAACCGGAACTTGAGGGCCACACCAAGTTTGCATAAAATTAAATATATCACAGTCATGCTTGTTTTTAACATCTGCTGGGATCAAGGTGAGATATTGTATGCTGAGCCCTGTAGCTCTGAAGGATGCACCTCTTTATTAGACATAAGACTGACTGTGAGATGCACTGGAAAACTCCTTGGACCACCGTTTGGCTACCCGTTTTCTACATAGTTCTTAGAAAGAATAATGAAGTGATTTGTTCACCCTGTAACTCTTCTCTGAGGCAAAATGTAGCCTGCGCTCTTTATCACTCCAGTACAAAACTGGGTGATGGCTAAAAGAGGACTTCCATTGCAACCCATAGTCTTACCACATTAATGCAGAAGATGCAGAGCTACCATTTACTTTTGAGTATGGGGGTGTGTTTTGTACCCCTGGGGCTCTGCCAACTTTGTCTCCTGTTACAAGGCTAGTGGCCAAGCAGGAAAGAAATTGCCTCTTCTTGTACTGAGGAACGGAGCAGAAAAATCTGACATGTCTAGGAAGTGCATATTAAAGCAGCATGGAAAGGTTTGTTGTTCCCTGTTGATTTTCAGATTGTAACTGGACAGACCACAATTATCCATTTGACAAGAAGAGTAGAGTTTTGTCAATATCTTCTAGCCACAATCACACCGTAAGATCATTTCTGATAGCAAAGCACATTTGCATATTTAGACATTTGTTTCTCTCACAGGCCTCTATACCAGGAGTCAGGACACAAAAAGGGCAGGGAGAGGCCAGGGTGGATTTGAGCGGATTCTCAAGAGGATCCTTTCATGTCTATTTAGTTGGATGGCCATCTTCCTCTCCCCCTCCATCCCTAAAATCCCTCAGAACCTTTGCCTGCCTTTTACAGTCTGGAAGGGATTCAGCTATCTCCCAGTTCTGACCAATACAAGTGGCTTTCGACACCTCTGAGCCTGCCATGGTCCAGACATACCATCTCTCTGAAAATAAAGTCTGATCAATAGAGGTGTTTCTTTGTGGAGAGTTTCCTCAGCCTTTGCCAGGAGTTTATAGGCTCCCGCTCGCTCAGCATGTTCCTGACCAAAGAGCAGTTCAGACCCAACGGTTTGTTTTTATTCAAACTGAAGAAAACCCTTGTTGGGAAGGAGAGTAAACAAGGAAGTTTGCTGTTAAGGAAGGGAGGAGGGGAGCCAATGGGAAATTCTCCAGAATCTGCAGATCAGCTTATTCATACCTAGGAATTACAAAGAATCACATGGCTTTGGAGTAGTCTCCTGTTCTGACTGTTTGCCTTAGAGAGAAATGAAAAAAAAATGAGGGAGATTTTAAAAGCCACAGTGAAACAGAGAGCAAACCCCAAATGAGAGGGTCAAATTCTACTCTCACTTAAACTGGCATAAATCTGGAATGACTACTGACTTCAGATCTTCCAGCTCTTCTCTGTTTAAATGAGAGCAGGATTGGACACAGATACTTTTAAAGCTGCCTTAAAATGAGACATCTTCCATGAAGCCTTTCGGCAACAAACCAACAACACCCTGCACTGCTGTGGTACTGAACCCTTTGCCAAAGTATTATCCTCAACTGTGCTGCATGGCTTGTGCGTCTTTCTCTTTGTACAGCACCACACACAATCAGCATTCAGTAAGTAAGAGAAGTGGGTGAGACATGGTAGGTCTGAAACTTCCCTCCTTCTTCCACCCACAGTGTTGCTTTGATGGGTGATGATGAATTCACACACACACACACACACACACACACAAACACACACAAAGCGATCTGTCAGAGTCACAAGGCTGCCGGGAGGGAAGGCCTCTGGCTACGTACTAAAGAAAAACCCTTTGTAAGATGGAGAGTGAAAGCAGAGTCTACCAGGAAATGTGCAGCTTGCCTGCTTAGTCTGCTCTGGGGGTTGCGAAACTCCCCTCTCACGGTGGGACCGTTTGTGCTGAGGAAGCGGGGAGTGCCAAGGACACACTCACACCAGCCCGGAATATTCTGTGGCGGCGTCAAACAGCCCAGCCAGTTTGGGTTTGTGTAATTTAAAAGAGAAACTCCGGCTCCTGCCACGTACCCTGCCCCCCACCCTTCCTGGTTACCCAGAGATGTGGTAAATGAATGCCTGCTCCTCTCCCTCTCCAGCCTGTCTGTGCCTTTTTGACTCAAAAGAGCTGCAGGGTGGACAATGAGCCGTTAGGGCTGAATCCTACAGTTCATTCCAACAGTGAAGCTTAAACCCTCTCTCATGAGCAGCACTTTTATTTTGGATCGCGTGTGCCCGAGGGGCTCCCCTCCACACACACATGGGGCTGGGACAGCTACCAATAGGTCACAGCCTATGTCCTGGTGTAGAAGAAGTTTAGGGAAAAGTCCTTGCTTATTCACGAAGGGACCGCAGAGAAAGTTAAAGCGGGGGGAAGGGACTGGATGGGGGAAAATCGAATGGGTGGGATTAGAGCAGGGGCCTGGCTGGCAGTCAGGAGTTAAGGCTCTCAGGGTATGTCTACACTGCACAGCGTGGCCACAGTAATGTGAGACATGGGCAGTGTAGACGCGCTTTATCGTGGGGGGAGAGCTTTCCCGGCAATATAAAAAACCCCAGCCCGAATGGGGGGGGGGTAGTTTTACCACCGGGAGCACGGCTCCCAGCGATAAAGCGCTGTCTATACGGGCGCTTTTCAGTGCTACAACTTTTGTCGCTCAAGGGTGTGTTTTTTCACACCCCTGAACGACTAAAGTTTTAGCGCTGAAAGTGGCAGTGCAGACCCAGCCTTACTTATTATTTGTATAGCGTCAAGAGTGTGCTAGGCATTTTACAGACAGGTCTGAAGAGAGGGGCCAAGATCTTCAGCTCCTTTACATTGGGTAAGACAGCCAGAGCAATGTAAAAGGGCTCTAAAAGGATTCCCCAGTGCAGGAATGCGTCTGAGGACCCTTAGCAAGCCTTGGCATTAGGGGGCATGCCAGAGGCAGGAGAGGGCATGCCAGGCGCAGAGACATGGCACGCAGTGCTGCAGAGATTCCAGGCAGTGCAGCAGCCCATGGGGCAGTCCTAGGCGGCTGCTGTGACTTAGACAAGCCCCCAGGGCTGTCAAAATTATGCTAAGGGCTGCTCTGAAACCCTCCAGCCCACAGAGTAGCTCAGGATCAGGAGGGCACAAAGGTGGCTTAAAAGCTCTTAGGAACATAGCACAGAATCTCACCCAAGGTCCCTGCCCTAAAGAGCTAAGAACACATCCCAGCTCTGCTACCTTGAGCAAGTCACTTCTCCTTTCTGTAAAACAGGAATGATAATTCTGACTTGTCCATAGGGGTTTTAGGAAACATCATGGTTTGTAAAAGGCTTGGAGATCCTTGGAAGAAAGGTGCTTTGTAGGTATGAAGTATCAGTAGTATTTATAAGAGTTGACGCATGATTGGGTCACAACCTTGTAAGTCCGTGGGGAAGAAACACTGCATACTGATATCAGGCAGATTGATCATTTCACAGAGCAGGCTGTCCTCATGAGGCCGTTTTCTTTTTCTGGATAAGGATGGGGAGAGATCTCTGTGCACCATTTCTATACAAATATACTGTCTGTTCTGGTTGTTTCATGTCTCATTTCCCTCCCATGCTCCCATGAGATATTTCCATGTGAGCAGATGAATCTGCTTTATCCTCCCTTCTATCTGCTGAATTTAGCCAGGATTTACATTCTTTTAAATGAGGAACAAAAGGCAGGATACGGGAGCCCTGGGATCAGCAATTCAAGGCTCCTCAAAATAGCATTACTTTGCCTTACCTTGCAATTACACACCCTCTCCTGTATCACACGCACACACATCACAGCAATCTCTTCACTCCCCACAATAACTTTCTAAAGAGGCTGCTGTCGTCATGTAATCTCCTGGGAGACAGACACTCCACATGAAGTGCTGGGAAAGCACCGTGCAGCATTTACAAATCAGGTCTGCAGACAGAACACCAAACATTCTCTAATTTTTGCTGATCCCAGAATCAGTGGTCCTGCCAAGGGACATGCAGTGAGCCCTCACGGCCTACCTGGACTGAACAGACCTTTTCTTAGAGGTAGATGGATGAGAGAATCATAGAATCATAGAATATCAGGGTTGGAAAGTTTCAGAGTAGCAGCCGTGTTAGTCTGTATCTGCAAAAAGAACAGGAGTACTTGTGGCACCTTAGAGACTAAGAAATTTATTTGAGCATAAGCTTTCGTGAACTACAGCTGACTTCATCGGATGCATGCAGTAGAAAATACAATGGGGAGATTTTATATACACAGAGAACATGAAACAATGGGTGTCACCATACACACTGTAACCAGAGTGATCAGGTAAGGTGAGCTATTACCAGCAGGAGAGGAAAAAAAAAAACGTTTTGTAGTGATAATCAGGAGGCCATCTAGTCCAACCCCCTGCTCAAAGCAGGACCAATCCCCAACGAAATCATCCCAGAGAAGAGTAGGACTGTGGATCCCCTGAAGTAGGGTGACCAGATGACAAGAACAAAATATCGGGATACATGGGGGGCCAGCCACAGGCTCACCCCCCCACCAGGGCTGGCTCTAGGTTTTTTGCCGCCGCAAGCAACAACAACAAAAAAAGCCAGAGTGCCGCCGAAGCAAAATATCGGGACAAATGGTACACTGGTCAGGACGCGGGACAAACAACTAAATATCGGGACAGTCCCGATTTTATTGGGATGCCTGGTCACCCTACTCTGAAGTGCTGCAAGGTGTTTGCAAGGGAGAATCACCCAGGAGCCGCCTCCGCAGAACGAGGGTGCATTCTGAGTGCTATCAGCAGCTGATCCAAGAAGTGGGAGGTGGAAGGATTCTGAGTGGGAAGACTGTGGATAAGAGGCAGGAGTCTTTTGTTGCATATTTCTTCCTGGGCTACTTCCCCGAGGTTTGAGCTAGCCGGGCAAGCCTGTCTGGATGGGTGTCCAGACGACCAGCATAGACACGCTGAAAGGGGAACTGGAACATAGACACAGAGACAGTGATAGTCTATTCTGTCTGAGGCGTACAGATAAGGAGCAGTAAGTGGCGGTTTATAATAGCTATTTGATATTTTTTTCCTGTCTATAAAAAAGGGTTTCCTTCGGTAACAAGAGCACAGGCTGTTCTGATTCCTGAGTATATACCTGATGTAATATGTCGTTAGCTCACAACTACGAGGGCTAGAAATAGTAATAGCCCTGCTTCTTGATTCTCCATTGCCTTGTGACTGATCATTCCCAGTTACAAGGGATTATAGCCAGAATGGTTTAGCCCAATAGCGAGCTACCCTTGGAAACATGCTAGTCTGATACCTATAATACAAAGGGAACAGCAAGACAACCCTCTGACCTGAATTATTCAACAGACACAATTATAGATTTGGTAACAGCATAAACACATGCAAATTACTGACTTGAGAAATCCCCAGATGCTTGTTGCAGCTGGTTTGGGCTAGACGGAGGTGGTGATGCCAAACACCTTCTTAGCCCTGTACTTCACGGTGAGAGGCTAAGCCAGAGAGGAGTAGGCAATTAGAGCTGGGCTCAGAGAAGGGAGGAAGGTGCTGGGCCGATCAGGTCTTGTAGTGACTAGTGCTCCAAACCACCTGACATGAGAAGAAATGCTGCAGGGCAAACCATCTCCGGCCAATGCCTGAAAATACCAGTACCTGATCAAGGAAGCCAGAGGCCTCCTGGCTGATGTCATGCTGGGTTTCCCAATGTGCTGTAATGCAGCAGTGGAATGAAAGGGGGAAAAGCATGCCACTGGTGATCACAATTGAGACCCAGAGAAAAAACAAGAGTATAGTACTGGGAACCCTCAGCTCTCACTGATATCACCAGGAGTTGAGAGCACTCAGCACTTCACAATATCAGGCCCCACATGATGAGGGTAGGCCAACAAAGAATCAACAGCCCTATAGCCTGCAAGGGCTTGCTATGCCCACAATGAGCAGGTGGTGACAGGCTCCAGCGGAAACACAAGGATTGCCTTCGCTGATGAGAACATAGCAAGGCAATGGCCTGATTTCCAGGAAAGGAGAGCAGTGTGTCAGGGAGAATCAGTTACAAAGACTGAAGGCTTCTGCCTCAGCTCTCTGTCTCGCTCACAGAGACATGTGAGTGCTTGAGAGTTCAAAAGGCTAAATGAGAGACTATCACAGTACCCAATCTGGCGCAGGAAACTGTGGGTTCAGCAGGCAAATTATCAATAGGCACAGAGCAGAGCACAGGGGTGCAGGGACAGCTGAGTGACTGACTGAATTGCCCCCGAGGGTGGATCAGAACTGACTGGGGACAGGTTAGCTCCAACCAAGACCCAAAGAGAATCCCAGTCAGCCTCTCACTTCTCCAAGCTTAGTGTTCAGAGCATCCTGACTACAGATCAGGGCATCGTTTACAGCCTTTCAGATTAATTAATGCTACAAAACACAGGCAGGGACAGGAGTAGCCATACATCTCTGCCCTAATCCAACACCTTCCTTTCCATTTGCTCTCTTCTGGAGATGTGGCAGCAAAAGGGTTAATCCTGCAGGCCTCTAAACTAAGCTGTATTAGCAGGCACCATCTGTCCTTTTTCATTTGGTGATGCACGACCTATTTTGCTGTTTAGTGGAGCAGGCACTGCAGCTGTGGGTCTCCGTATTGCAGCACTGTGGCTGGCTCTGCACAATCCATCCCGTTGCCTGTCAAAGAGCCAGCTGAACAGACTGATTGAAGGAGGCCTCATGGGGCTAGCTAACAGGAACCTTACATGGGAAAGTTCCCAGCATGGCCCCTTCTCCAGAGCCACTTTGCTGCAGAAAGAGCTTTGGGTCTCCTGTGCATCAGACTCATGTCCACAAAGCAGCAGTTCACGTCAAGGAAGAGAAGGCATGACAACTAGAGGCTTGCAAGAAACAGGAAGCAGGGAGGAAAGAACAAGACACCCAACCCAAAGCACCTCTCCCCGCAAGCGTCCTCATCGCAAACAACCATAGGGAAGTGACTTCGAGGGTTTGCCTCAAGGTGATACTCTCCCATGGTGGAGAAGATCAAGACACATCCCCTGCAGTCTGCACGCAAAGGGTCACTGTCTCACACGACGGAGAGCAAAAGTGACGCTGACTAGAAACAAAAGCAGAGTCATTCTCACTCTTGATCACCTGCAGTGAGGTAGGGTCATTACATAGACAGGGGATTTGAACCTGATTGTGTCTCTTCAAAGCCATCTGTGGTGAGGAGACCAGAGTTAAGGCTAAACCCCATCACAGGTCTATGACTGGCCTCCCAGGAATAGCACCCTGAGAAACACAGCCCTGCAAAGTTTGCTGTGCTCTGGAGGGAGAGGGGAAATTGGGTCTCTTTCTCCCTAGCTCACACACCTTTCCTGCTCTGTCTCTGGTTTTCAAAACTCAGCAACAGAAATAGAACATTCACAGGAGTTGCATAACAAACAGAGCATTCTTGTATCCATAGGGATGGAGTGAGCTGGGAAGTGCTGACAGAACTAATCACTAGGAAAGAGAGTATTTGCCATACTGATCAATCTCATCCTCTATTTTGCTTCAGACAATACTCTATACCTGATGCGTCAGAGGAAACTGATCTCCCCACTTAGGGTTACCAGATAGCAACTGTGAAAAAACAGGACAGGGGGTGAGGCACCTATATAAGAAAAAGTCCCAAAAAACGGGACTGTCCCTTTAAAAATGGGACATCTGGTCACCCTATCCCCACCCTTCAAAATAAAGCCAGGCCATTGTGCCGTCCTGTCCATGGTGGGAGGATGGGTGAAAGGCATTGGAGAAGTCCTTCCTGATCTCTAAGGAATGAGCTCATGTCCTTCAGCATGTAACTAAAGATGTTATTAAAGGTCATAAAACCATCAGGACTTTCTTCAAATCACCCATGGTATTTGACTCAACAAACTGCAGCAGAAGATTCCAAAGGTTAACGCCTCCCTATGTGAAATAGCATTTCCTCCTGAATTTACCTGCCATTCATTTAACTACACTATGCTGGCTGAAATTTTCCCTGTGCCCTGACTCAAAAGGTATGGATAGATTTTTTCCCCCCAAGTGTGGTTATGGTCAGAAAAGGAACATGGTAAAAATGACATACTGACAATGCAGTACCCACTGAGGGCTCTGGTACCTAGAATGCTCTAGTTACAGGTCAAAACAAGAGTTACTGCTGAGAATTCAGCCTAGTGTGTGAGAATCAAGCTGGGATTTTTCAGCTTCCTGCATTACTAACACCATAACTATTCTCATCCTGAAAGCAAAATAGAGAGTGGATGGGGGTATCCAGTATTACATTTGGATTGATGCTTTTTACTGGTAGGAAACACTCTCTTAATTGGCTCATCCACCACCCAAACCCTTACCCACTCACTGCCACCACCAAAGCCATCAGCAAGCCAGCAAAAATACTACCACCAGATGGGATTTAGCTTTACTTTTCTTACAGCCAACACTGGATTTCAAGGGCCACCTCCCCTAACACTACCTTTTCCAGCTGTTTTGGGGTAGGGACTTGTTTATTTTGGCTCAAGTAGTCATTAAACTGGATTTCTCAGTCAAGCAAACTCTTCGAAAATATAACTCCACCATTTGGTCTTTCCATTGGAATATGGTTCTGATCCAGTCTGGCAAATCCTAAAGTTCATCTAGACCAGTATCCCATCTCTGGCAGTGGCCAGCACCAGATGCCTCAGAAGAAGGTGTAAGAATCCCACAGCAGCAGAAGTGGGGTAATCTGCCCCCCACATTAGGTCTCAAAGTGATCTCTAACTATTAGAGATTGCCTTAAGCCCTGAAGCCTGAGGTTTAATATCCCTTGTTTAATATTCCTTATGATAATTCTGGATATTCTTGTTATCCATATAAATGTCTGATCACTTTTTGAATCTTGCTTAATTATTGGCATCAGTGACTTCCTGTGTCAATGAGTTCCACAGTGTAATTACCATTCCTCCTCCTGCCTTCTTTCCTATGCTCCCTCTAGTG
Organism: Natator depressus; assembly: GCF_965152275.1. Lineage (NCBI taxonomy): Eukaryota > Metazoa > Chordata > Testudines > Cheloniidae > Natator > Natator depressus. Next base: position 7,180,615 of record NC_134252.1, read on the forward strand.
TTTCATGGTATGCAGTGCATGTACTTACTCCTGTTCTGTCCATCTAGCATTAGCTGCAACGAGTAGTAAGCTTCCCAACATATGCCACAATGATGGTGCCCACATTCCTTCTGTTAGGGTGGATGTGTCCTCACACACTTTGGGAAAGAAGAGCTGTAGCTGACAGCAAAGGCCCTCAATATGGGTAGAAGCCGGGCCTGATTACAGCCCTCTGGCTTGGGGCCCAAAACGCTGCTGCAGGGCTGGCCACCAGGCCACTGCCAGTATTTATGAGTTTAATTCTCTTTGCTTTGGGAAGCAAGTCGGCTCAAGAATGTTACTGGTCCAGAGCCAAGGAATAAACATCCTCCTTGCAGACCAGATTCCGCAGGCCTCTTTCATTAGCCATGTCTTGTAAGTAATGAAACAGGAAATAAATGAAACTCAGCAAGGGCAAATGATGTCCCTGAAGGCAGGAGTGTGCTTGCAGCTATGATGGCAAGGGGAGAGGAAGGAGTGGCCGACGTGGCCAGTTCTGGAAATGAAAGGGCAGCTTTTGCTGAGAATCTGCTGGGGGAATGTTCCCGTTTTCTTAACCAGAAACAGCTGTGACAAGGGGAAAGAACAGCGTTCCTGGAACTGAAGAGCCACACCTCCAATCTGACAGGCAGAGGGAGTAGGAGGCTGGGACGGAGTTTCCACCACATATTTCTTGGCCCCCAAATAAGAAAAAATATATTTAATTTTCCAGGGGTATGAGCCAGGTGGAAAATGCATGGAACTTTTTCCCTTTGAAACTTGTTTTGATCAGGGTCCTCCTGTTTAACATGTAATCTCACCCCATCATATTGTCATGAAGCAACCACACTTGGGCTCCCCACTACATGGAGTCCATTAGAATCCCTTGTTAGCTGTCCCTGTAGGTAGCCAGCTGCCCTATCCTCTACTGAGAGAGACAAGGTGCGTGACGTGATATCTTTTGTCGGATCAACTTTTGTTGGTGAAAGAGACAGGCTTTCCAGCTGCACGGAGCTCTTCAGACCTCACCCACCTTCTCTCATATCCTGGAACCAACACGACGACAACAACACTGCAAACTATCCTATGCTGGCAACCTGCTGCAACACTTAGTAGGTCGTGGGTGGGGGAAGCAGAGTGCTTAGCATCATCCTTAGCTCCTGAGCTATCATGGGAAGATGAATAGGGTCTGCTCTGTTGCACCAGCAACCCTGATTGGTTATACCAGCTTGTGGCACTCTTAAGGACTTGTCTACACTTAAAACGCGACAGTGGCAAAGCTGTGTCACTTCAGTGTAGACACTACCTATTCCGATAGGAGGGTCTTCCCATTGGCATAGTTAATCCACCTACCTGCGAGGCAGTAGCTAGATCAACAAAAGAATTCTTCCGTAGCGTTATCTACACTGGGAGTTAGATCGGCTTAACTACATTGCTAAGGGGCATGGAGTTTTCACACCCCATGACCCAGTTAAACTGACCTAATTTTCTAGTGTAGGCCAGGCCTAAAAACCCTCTTTCCTGCCTTGCTGTTTACCTCATACACTGGTATGTATTCCCCATAGTCACTGCTTAATCAAACTAGGCAAATTTAGCTCCGATTGGACTGAATTACCTGCATCCACTGAAGTCAGTGGGAGATTTACCATTGCATTCAGTGGGAGCAGGCCCTGCATCTTCCCCCATAAAGTAGTCCCTTCCACACACTAGTCATTTTTGTTGCTCCTCTCTGAATTCATTGCTGTTTGGTAGTATCTTTCTGGCAATCAGGTTCCCAGAGCTTAATGGAACAGTCAGGTGTGGTTAGATCAGATCTACTGAGATGTGGTCTCTCTCTTTCTCTGCTCTGGGCTGTGATGCTATCTCCACAGAGTGCTATAGACTGGTACAAAATAGCAAGAGTTGCTGGGTATCGTGCAGTGGTCTCCGAGATACGGCACCTATCCTCCGTTGTAAGTACTGTGGCAGCATCTCAGATGATGCTCAGGGGTAACTGCTAGCAGTTTTAAAGAGTGACCACGGCACTTTAAATGGCCTCTTTCGCGCATGGAGCTCCCCTGCTTGCAAGGCTCCAGTCATGCACATTAGGAAAGAAATCTGACAGCAGCCCCTGTGACTGCTGCAATTCCTGCTGAAATGTGTGGCTCTGGGTTGACTCCAGAGTTACACTGGGATTTAAACAGCCCTTACTCCTGCTCCAGTGCTTCCAGCAGCCTTCGCCCCCTCTGTCCCAGCTCCAGAGTCATACTGGGATTTACACAGCTCTCATTCCTGAGGAAACAGTGGTGCCTCCAGATCCATCTAGGAAGGGGACTCTTCACATGTGACCATGACCAGAAACAGAACATGGCAGCAGCTGGGAAATCTGGCACTGGACACAGAGAAGAATCCTATCCCCCAGCCAAGAACAGAGAGTGTCTCTTTAACATCTAGCAGGACAAAATTCATAAGCCCTGCCAAACCTCAGTATTTGTTCCTACATCTGGTGTGCAAGGGGTGGTTGGGAAAGCATGTATGAATGAGAGAGGCGCTCAGGAGGAAGGGAAGCAGGTTTACCATGGCCCTCTGTAACCCTCTCTGTTGTGGAACCGAGCAAGACACCAAAGTGCCTAGAGACACTAATGCTGCAAAGAAAAAGAGATTTTTAATTTCAGTCGCCTGTCAAAAAGAACAGTCCCGCTGGCCTCCTGCCACCAAAGCTTTGCATACTGGTGCCAAGGCCCGGGCTTAAGATGTTTGGTGCTTGGAGCTAGCAGAAGGTTTGTGCTGGGAAGTCACTGCCATTTATTGTTCAGAATGAACGTTTATTTGTAACCAGGGAATGCTGCTGCTGTCCTCTTGTCTTCCAGCCTTGAGCTCTGCTGTAGACTTGGAGAAAAGGCCCTGCCCTTGAAGGTAGCATTTGTTTCCTGCTGGTATTAGTTGACTCAAACTGCAGTCAATGGATTTGGACCCACTCATGCTTGCAGTGAATTTGGCCCTATGAATCAATGCAAATTCCATGCATCCTGCCCCGTCCCTGACTGTACTTAGTGCAGGAAGTGACCGGAACAAGGTGCACAGTAAAGGCATAGTCTTAACAAGCTCAGGAGTCAGCAAATCCTGTTTATGAAGAGTCAAGGGGTATGGAAGCAAAGCCAGGAGGAAGGGAGCTAGGATAGAAGGGTTGGGCAAAGTAGCCATGGCTGTCCATTCACAACCTGCTAGCCCCTCTTACTCAGCCCCAGATGAAATAAGTCAACAGCAGAAGAAGGAAAGAAGGGGAACAGGGCTTTCCAGAGTGGGACCAAGCGTTTCCAGGGTTCCCTAGGAAGCTGAGAGGGCACGAGGCCCAATTTATAACAGAAACAGTGGGAGATTTTTTTAACCAGCTTTCTTGTTACAATGCAGAGAGCCAGTGGCTGACTGCTTGCATCCCCACTGGCATCTGGATGCATGGCTCTCAGCAAAGAAGGAACCCCCCAGGTTATGTGTTGTAAGGGATTGTGTGCTCATTCTAGCAGCACTGGGAGCCAGAGCTGACTCCCGCCTCTTTGCCAGCTTTCCTTTCATCCGCCTCCCTCTGGCACTTAGTTGCTAGGTAAAGAGGGAAAGCAAATAAGCCTGACACACGCCTGTGACAGCACCTGCTTGTGTCACGGTCAAATGAACTGACAGAAAGGAACAGGAAGAAATTAATTAATAAAAATCACGACAACCATGACATGTCAGAGCCTGCGGAGTGGGAAGGATTAGGAGTACCGACCAGCAGGGCTTAATTTGTAATGAAAGAGGTGCCGGGACTCAAGCAAATGTTTTTACTTTCATACCTGACGCAGCAAGCCCAGAGGTACTAGGGCTATGAACTGCCCAGCCTAGAGATGCCGGGGCTCAGCCCTGGCACACTTTAAGCTCTGCTGACAAGACTTCTCTGGGGACAAACAGCTGAGCTAGCTGCAGTAGGCAGCCACTCTCTGAAGGATAATGCGTCGCCCTTTTAATAGAGAAGGAAGGATTTCCCTTTGCTCTCGCTTCCTCCAGTGGCCGGCAGGTTTGCAGCCCTCTGCTCTGCAGACAGGGCTATGGAACAGGCTGTAGAAGGGTGGCTGTGTGCATGATCACACCCTTTGATAAGAGTGTGTTACGTTGCCAAAGCATCGGTTCTCTATGTCTAAGCCAGCAGGGCTTCTTGCTTCCCCGTCTCCTATCTTGCAGGGCAAAGATCCACCACAAATCCCAGGCCTAACCATTTGTGCCACAGAAGACAGTTTGGGGTCATCTGCGGCGGGGTCCATCTATGCTAGGAAATGTAACGTGGCTGAGGAACATGTTACCACATGACAGCACCCCAAATGTGTTAGAACCTGACTTGGTCGCAAAGAACCACACTGTAGTATATTCACGTTACCATCAGTTTTCTAGTGTAGAGAAGTCATAGGAAAGGCCTCTTAACAATTCAGAGTCAGAGATAAGGGGGAGTTAGCCTCCTTTCTGCCAGTTTAAGGCCCCATCTCCACTGGTTTTCGACCTGTGTTTGGAAATCAAGTTGACGCAGGATTCAGAAATCGTTGTAATGTGTCTGTAATTACCATTTGGCCAGCTAGCACATGGGGGGCCCAAACTACAGGAGAACAGGATTCAAAAACCACCTGAGAGGCTAGGTTTTTACTTAGCCGAGCATGGTATTTCTGGCATTGTTTGGGCCTGTCTGCACTGGACAGCCCAGCAATGATAGATCCCCATTTGGCTACCTATCACCCATGCCTCACGTGTGCTTAAGCACAGTTTCAAAAGCCAGTACAGACAGACTGCCTTCCTCCCACGTCAGAAAAATAAAACCCAGCTGACGATCCAAGCCACCTGAGTGATAGCACCACAATTCTCCGGCAATAAGCCAGCTCCTAAAATCCCAGCAAGGCCTTTAAAGCTGGGGGCTTGGACCCAACACTATTCAGTTAAGTCATGGGCAGCAGTGTTAGCTGTTTATGTAATTACCTCAAAATAATCTGCAGAGTGGCTAACCCTGAGCCTTCCCCTGGTAGCTCTGCATAGAACCAGTGTCCCTTGTGGAAATGGTTTACAGAAAGCTAGGGGTAATTTTACAACCCAGCAAAAAGCATAGCTATCCTCCTTGTTAAGAATCCACCCACTCACTCTCTCTCTCTCTCAGGTGTTTCTAAGGTTTGTCTCTCCATGGTACCTGTTATACAACAGCTTCTGGGACCTTTGTTGCTCTCAGTTCTTCAGCCTTTCACTGGAGTATTGTGCTCCCACATACGTGGGAAAGATTTTTAAACAGTCTTAATGAGACAAGCGTAAGCCGATGCCCATAATTTTACTGGCACGCCTCCGTTCTAGTGTTTTAAGTGGTGTATCTACTTTCCCACGGAGGTTTATGTTTTCCAGCGTTTCCAATCCCTAGTTTTTATTTTCTAAGTTATGGGGGAGACTTAATCACCACCCCCACTCGGCTGACCGCCTGCTTCAGTCACTGTTCCTACCCCAAGCTACCCTTTTCCCAATCACATACATGCTGTAGGTGTTGATATAGTGAAGGTCTGGCAGAAACAGCCAGAGTTAGCGACATCTGATCATAACTAACTCGCTTCCTCTGGTGATGTCATCCCCCTGGTTTCATGTCTAGCCTACTTGAAGGTACAAAAACGACACTAAACTGTGCCATGGAAATGTAACTGTAAAACCAAGGTTTCAGAGTAGCAGCCGTGTTAGTCTGTATTCGCAAAAAGAAAAGGAGGACTTGTGGCACCTTAGAGACTAACCAATCTATTTGAGCATAAGCTTTTGTGAGCTACAGCATCCGATGAAGAGAGCTGTAGCTCATGAAAGCTTATGCTCAAATAAATTGGTTAGTCTCTAAGGTGCCACAAGTACTCCTTTTCTTTTTGTAAAACCAAGGTTTTTTTTTCAAGGGTTAGGGTGAAAAGATAAACCTAACCAATAGGTATAAACACAGATGAAATTCAGCCCTGTGCAGTGGGCCAGCATTAGGCCTTAGTACCACTTAAGTCCAATGGGAGTTAGGAGGTGAATTTCACCCTTAATTTTTTATACTAGGTGACCAGATGCAATTGTTCTGTGGCAAAGCAACGTGACGTCAAATATTATTTTGAGACCCGTCACAATCCTGCCTCCCGGGCCTGCAGGATTAGCATCCGGACAAAACTAGAAAAAACTCCCAGAAGCAATAGGACGACAGGCTGCCCTCTCTTGAGCAGTGGTTCCCCACCAGTGCTTCCTGGCCTCAGCTATAATAGCACCATAGACTTTGGCGACCAATAATCTAGGCTCGCCTATATGAACTTTTGAATTGGGCTCCACTGCACCCACACTGTTCACCACCCACCTATTTAACTGCGGGGGTGTCATGGAGATTGCGTCATTTCAAATCTCAGATTCACTTGTTCAACGGCGCCTGTTCTAACCCCACAAGAGAGCTCTGCTTCCCACCTCCAGGTACATCAGCAAAGCTCAACAGCTCCTGTTCTACGGCACCAGCATGAAACTCAGGGTACTCCAAGCCCCTCCTGGTCCACCCCTTCTTCTGTTTTCCATTCAGTGGCATGCACTCTCACAACCTAGTGGTGCTCAGACAACCCCTTCCCCTGCCCCACCACACTGGTGCTATCACACACCCCTGCCCCCCACTTACCCAGCGGTTCAGACTCTGATCTAGCGCAGAGCTCAGGGGCTGCTCCCAATAACAGCAATGCAGAGCTTTGGAGTAACCCACATGTCACAGCAGCTACCAGGGCACTGCACACCATAGGATACAGTGCCCAGTACTGTGGCTGGCAGCCCCAGAGCCAGGTGAAATCAGTACAGGTGCCAAGAACGCTTGGGGAACCCTAGGCAGGGGGATGGAGAGAGGATTCAGATATCAGGGTGATGGGCAATCTTATAAAAACCTGGATAGGGAGAGGGCATCACTGGACCCTTGATATCTTCCCATTGGGACAGCCGTCCCTGAACCCCTCAAGGGGGATGGGAGAGTCCCATGGGCTTTGGGGTGGGGGGGAGGAAATCTCTTTCTTACCTACTGTGGGTTCCCCCTCCTGTTCGAGGCTCCGCTTCACTCAGCAGCTTCCCTTGTTCTGTCCCCACTTTCCATGATGTCACCCAGCAGCCCTGCCCGCCCAGCCAATGGCAGCCTCCCCATCGAAGTGCTGTTCCGGGTTTGCTGTGTTTGGGGTTTCCACTTGGCAACAGTTGCCATAGCAACAGAAGGGGAACTCCATCCCCTGGACCTCTACCCTCCCCCCCGCCAACTCATTTGGTATTGCCCACAGCCCTTATTAAGCAACCACTGGCAGCAACCAAAAGGAGCAGGGCTGGGGGTGCGCAGGGGACTAAAATAAGGGGATGGCTTTACATTCCATTGCAACACAAGGATGGGGGGGGGCACTTTGGGGAGGGGCAGGGTGGGAACGGTAGGGACTCTGATCTCCCTCCTTAATAGGCACCATTAGCCAGTATGGGTCTCCCACCCAGTGTGCAGAGGAGCCAGGTGGTATCTCTGCATATCCAGCCCCCCAGCACACACTGTGATATCTAGCTGCTTTGTTCCTCACTCCATGTGCTTGGTGCAGGGCAGGGATTCGTTTTGCATTCCAAGCCAGATGCTCTTTTGCAGGGAATACAGTAGATGCGACATGCCGCAGCCCCAAGTCTAGATGCTACAAGCCAGAGAACACTGCATTCTCATCAGCCCGGAATACCGTGCAGGGGAAGAGATTTGCTGCATTCTCTTTCACAGATGCTTTGAGGCGAGAGGGGGGGAGGTATGCCACCGTTGAGGCCCGCAGCACATTTCAGAAGGAAAAGCAGCTTGATGCTTTCTGCAGCCTAAGCCGTGGAGCTGCTTTTCCTTAGCAGGAGAGAGACTGCTGCATTGGAGAACTCCTCACACCACACTGAACGAAAGGGAAAATGCAGTGTCCTACACTATGCTGGTCCTAGTGTTATACATAGGGCATATTCTCTTCCTCTGCTGCTGAATAAATTATCTGTATGAAATACAAAAACACACCTTTCAAAAGATCACAGGATAAGCAGCTTGCAGGGGTGAAGTCATTTAACAGGGACAATTTACTAAAAAACAATTCTAAAAACCTTGTCAAAGCAAACAGAGTGGCTTTAGCAAAGGCAGGTGAAAGGTAAGGAAAGAGGTGATCAGAAAGAACTAGGAAGAACCTGATTATCAAAGTACAGGAATGATACCACAAAACTCAGACGTGTGAGCTTGCCTTCGAAAGGTGAAGAAAACACTCATCAAAACCCTAAGAGAAACATTAGGGAAGCACAAGGTGGGGGTGAAGAAAAATACTGATACATCCTGCTCACTAAACCTATTATTTGCAAAAGCAAGAGACGATGGGTGCTCTGCGGCATCCTGTCTTTGTACAGTGCCTAGCAGAGGACTCCCAAAATGGATTGGGGTGCTTGTGTACTACAAATAGCAACAAGGGGAGGCCACACACAGTTTTCCTGCATATCAAGAAAAATGTTCTTTCAGGAATCACATCAGAGAATAATCCACAAGGTCTCAGCCCTGAACAGGTTGGGATAAAAGGAGAGATATGTTCTGCCATCAAAATCTGCCTCAGGGCAGATTTTGTTCTATGCTGCAGAAGATACACATTGCTGAAAGGGGAGCATGGAGGGTAGTAAGCATGAAGGTGATGGTCACAGGCTACAGTGCAGAAGAAACTGCTACACTCAAAAGCAGTAAAACTAGAGTTGTTGTCTTGTGGGAGTAGGGAAAGAATATAGGACCACATTAAAGGCACACAACACTGATAGAAATAGAGCGCTATTAAAACGCTCAGAGATGTCAGCTATGAAAACACACAGAAGACAAGCTCCAGCTAAGACAGGGTCAAAGCTCAAAAGGAATTTACCTTTAATTTCTTCATACACAAGAGTAGAAGAGACAGAAGAACAGGGACAGCACTTGGAACAATCACTTCCATAACAGGGAGTTTGAAACGTATATAAGAGAGAAAATTACAGGGTATGTTTGTTAGTTGCACAGAGTGGAGTTCTCTGGTTGGACTTTCTGGTCATCCTCTACCCTCTCAATTCTGGTAGATGTAGTCTACAGTATGTATCACCGCTGCCAGCCTGTGTTGTGTGCAGGTCAAAAAGAGAAGAATGCAGCTACAGATACAAAATTTAAAGTATGTTTTATTGATTCAGAGATTTAACAAGGCAGCATTTGGTTTGTAAAAAGAGGCAAAAAATCCAATTCACTGTCGCTTCCACAGTCAAGTGGGAGAGGGGTAAAATCCTATGTATTTCATCATTATTTTAGGAAGTTCAGTTTTTCCAAGATCAGAAAGATGGAAGGCTTGGGCTCGAGTTCAGGTCCCTGATGGCATCACACAGGAGCAGAAAGCTCCTCAGACCACCTTTGCCTTGTTTTAGGAAGGCCAAAATATTCAGGAAACGAGGGAAGTACAATTTAGTCAGCTATTTTCTCCATTACAGAGCTAAGGAGTCATTTCACATATTCATTTTGGTCCTACAATAGGGGAATTAAGTTTAGGAAGCAGAAAAACAAATTCTACAATGACCTTAGAGAAAAAAGAAACCATGCAGAGCTACCAAGCAATGGCAGTACTAGGAGTCCCATTTGGAAGCTTGAAATTGCACCAAGTCCAACGCTCGTCGCAGGGCAAAGGCTCAGCAGTCTGATCTTTGGCACAGAAATCCATTTTCATACAATACAATGTGTTCTTCCTCCCCAAACACTTGTCTCTCTCTCTTTTTTTTTTTTTTAAATTAAAGAAGATCAATCTCCTCTTGAACATGATTCTGATGAGAAACAAACCACTCTGCCTTCTCCTTCTTCCCCACCTTTCCTCTGATCAGCCGTGATCCCCACCACCATCCCTCCCAGCCCTCCCTTTCTCCCAAGGGGAAGGGATGGAGTGAGGTGATGGAGCATGCAGCCTTTGGTGGTGTCTTGTCTGGCCTATGGAGTCACTGAGCTGGAATAAATGGGAAACAAAAAAACAAAAAACAAAACAGATTTAAGGAATAAAAACCAAACAATCATGGTTAACAGCAGAATGAGGCTGACATGTAGGACAGATGCAGCTCACACATGGGGGTCGGATGCGCTGTTTCCCAAATCCAGGCGATTTAGTGGGAATCTTCCATTAGATTATTGCTACATGGGCTCCCCTTCTCAAGAGATTCAAGTACACTCAAGGGGCAGTTTTTGTCATTCTAGGCAAACAATTACGCAGTAGTGGCTCCAACAGACACTCAATTCCATGGCTGTCTATACCCAGTCTTCTCACATTCCTGAGCTGAAAGCCGATAGGAGCTGCCACCAGAGCATCTGTACCCAGCACCCGACTAGCAGAACAACCACAGAGTCTCTGTTGTGGTGAAGCAAGAGGAAATACCACTGCAAGACAGTGGAAGTTGGGGAAGACCCAAACAGAGCAACAGGTTCTAAACTTCTGTTTTCCCTCCACGCCCCTTTCCATGCAGTCACATGATTTCAGAGAGAATAGCAGTGACAAGACCGCTTTCAGTTTCTGGGGCCATTTACAGATTTTTGAAAGGGGGAGGGGACGGCTGTACTTCACTGGAAGGGAAGTTGAGGAGCAGAGTGTGATTAACAGTAAATCATGAACTAAAGGAGAGAAGAATCACTCCTGGCTGAGCCCCAAACTGAATGGGCCATCCCTCAGGCAGCTCAGCATACAGACTCCACATCTCCTATACACAATGAGATTACACAGCCTATTACACCAAGTCAGCAAGATACACTGAAGGTTAAAAGACACTCAGCTTCATCTGGGCCAATAAGCATTTATGCCAGAAGCTTCAACATACTGTTGAGATTTCCACACAGAACAGAGTTCGTTCCTTTCATACCAGCCTTGTTTTTACTGTGAGGGCAGCATGACCTCTGTCACGTTAAAATCAACATCGGGCAGCCCAGGTTTCAGCACGAGCACTTAGGCTTGCTTGAGAACCTCAAGTGCATTTCCATGATATCATAAGGAAGGTCAGAAGGGCTCAAGGACACTCAAAGCTTTTATCACACGCTCCTTGAAGAATGACTTGTTTGGAAACCTTGAGAAAACCTTGAGAAAACTACACTAAGGGCTTGCTACATCATCTCCCGTGATCAGGGGATGAGGAGACAGCGGAATCCACAGAATTTGCTTCCCTTCCCACTCCCTTTCCAAAGGGGAGTCTCCTACGGCCTACACTCACCTTCCCCCTTTAGAGTCAAACCCACTGGGATCCAGATTCCCCTCCAAGAAAACTAGGCTGGTTACAGTATTGCTCACACAGTATAAAATAATCGGACATGTACCACAGGGTAAAGGCTTGTGTTCTAAAATGGTACTAAGCAGCACATTCTCCACTCACACATTTTGCATTCATTCCTCCTCCCACACAGACGAGGCTCACTTCCTGCAAGCAGACAGAGCGTTTTATTTTCCCGCAGCCGTACGGTGAAGCATGGAAGACAGCACTGACCTGTGTATTGCAAGCTTCCCACCCCCGAAATCAGCCATGACCTCCAGTACTCCTGCTAGTCCCAAACTGGGTCCCAGCCAAACAGACTGACCAGTGAAAAATCAGCTGTTTTCCCATTAACTAGGACTCTTTAGAAGAAACCAAACTTTCACTTTTGACCCGACTGGATGTAAACATGTTGTTAGCAGCAAATGGCCGGTACATTAGCTCACTGTGCCCCCTACAGGCTATATTCTCTCTCTCACACAGGTATACGGAAACATACCAGCATGTTCACATAGGCCAGAAAAATAGACCAGCAACTGCTTGTTTAATGGACACTTTGCCCAGCCCCCTCTCAGCCTGTCATCCCCCCTCCTTCCGCTCTCTAATTGGCCGTTCCTCTCCCTGACCCCACAGGAAAAGGGAGTGCGCTGCACTAACTGAGCCCTAAACAAACATAACCAGGTCTTTACATGTGGCTTTTGAGAAGGCTGCCAAGATGCTGGCAAACACCACATCGGGGGACTGGGAGGCATCTATGGCCGTATGGATCCCTCGTTTGGTGTAGTAGTCTACCAGCGGGGTGGTCTGCGTGTGGTAGGACTTCAGACGAGTTTTCAAAGCCACTTCGGTATCGTCAGAACGGCGGATCAAGGGCTCCCCAGTGGCCTGAGAAAAGAAGAAGACAGTGAACAGGCCAAATCTGCAGCTTGTTACAGCCCAGCAGAGCCCTCCCCTCCATCAAACTCATCTCTAGTCAAATGGAGGTGACAATATGTGAAGACAGGGCAATAAAAGCTTGGTTATTGGTCTGACATTGAATTGAAGAAAGAAAAGGAGTACTTATGGCACCTTAGAAACTAACCAATTTATTTGAGCATAAGCTTTCGTGAGCTACAGCTCACTTCATTGGATGCATACTGTGGAAAGTACAGAAGATCTTTTTATACACACAAACCATGAAAAAATGGGTGTTTACCACTACAAAAGGTTCTCTCCCCCCCACCCCACTCTCCTGCTGGTAATAGCTTATCTAAAGTGATCACTCTCCTTACAATGTGTATGATAATCAAGGTGGGCCATTTCCAGCACAAATCCAGGGTTTAACAAGAACGTCTGGCGGGGCAGGGGGGGTAGGAAACAACAAGGGGAAATAGGCTTGAATAGAGACTGGGAGTGGCTAAGTCATTATGCAAGGTAACCTAATTGTATCCAATTTGCAAATGAATTCCAATTCAACAGTCTCTCCTTGGAGTCTGGATTTGAAGTTTTTCTCTTGTAATATCGCAACTTTCATGTCTGTAATCGCGTGACCAGAGAGATTGAAGTGTTCTCCGACTGGTTTATGAATGTTATAATTCTTGACATCTGATTTGTGTCCATTTATTCTTTTACGTAGAGACTGTCCAGTTTGACCAATGTACATGGCAGAGGGGCATTGCTGGCACATGATGGCATATATCACATTGGTGGATGTGCAGGTGAACGAGCCTCTGATAGTGTGGCTGATGTTATTAGGCCCTGTGATGGTGTCCCCTGAATAGATATGTGGGCACAGTTGGCAACGGGCTTTGTTGCAAGGATAGGTTCCTGGGTTAGTGGTTCTGTTGTGTGGTATGTGGTTGCTGGTGAGTATTTGCTTCAGGTTGGGGGGCTGTCTGTAGACAAGGACTGGCCTGTCTCCCAAGATTTGTGAGAGTGTTGGGTCATCCTTCAGGATAGGTTGTAGATCCTTAATAATGCGTTGGAGGGGTTTTAGTTGGGGGCTGAAGGTGACGGCTAGTGGCGTTCTGTTATTTTCTTTGTTAGGCCTGTCCTGTAGTAGGTGACTTCTGGGAACTCTTCTGGCTCTATCAATCTGTTTCTTCACTTCCACAGGTGGGTATTGTAGTTGTAAGAATGCTTGATAGAGATCTTGTAGGTGTTTGTCTCTGTCTGAGGGGTTGGAGCAAATGCGGTTGTATCGCAGAGCTTGGCTGTAGACGATGGATCGTGTGGTGTGGTCAGGGTGAAAGCTGGAGGCGTGTAGGTAGGAATAGCGGTCAGTAGGTTTCGGGTATAGGGTGGTGTTTATGTGACCATTGTTTATTAGCACTGTAGTGTCCAGGAAGTGGATCTCTTGTGTGGACTGGACCAGGCTGAGGTTGATGGTGGGATGGAAATTGTTGAAATCATGGTGGAATTCCTCAAGGGCTTCTTTTCCATGGGTCCAGATGATGAAGAGGTCATCAATATAGCGCAAGTAGAGTAGGGGCGTTAGGGGACGAGAGCTGAGGAAGCGTTGTTCTAAGTCAGCCATAAAAATGTTGGCATACTGTGGCGCCATGCGGGTACCCATAGCAGTGCCGCTGATCTGAAGATATACATTGTCCCCAAATGTAAAATAGTTATGGGTAAGGACAAAGTCACAAAGTTCAGCCACCAGGTTAGCCGTGACATTATCGGGGATAGTGTTCTTGACGGCTTGTAGTCCATCTTTGTGTGGAATGTTGGTGTAGAGGGCTTCTACATCCATAGTGGCCAGGATGGTGTTATCAGGAAGATCACCGATGGATTGTAGTTTCCTCAGGAAGTCAGTGGTGTCTCGAAGGTAGCTGGGAGTGCTGGTAGCGTAGGGCCTGAGCAGGGAGTCTACATAGCCAGACAATCCTGCTGTCAGGGTGCCAATGCCTGAGATGATGGGGCACCCACGATTTCCAGATTTATAGATCTTGGGTAGTAGATAGAATATCCCAGGTGGGGTTCCAGGGGTGTGTCTGTGCAGATTTGATCTTGTGCTTTTTCAGGGAGTTTCTTGAGCAAATGCTGTAGTTTCTTTTGGTAACTGTCAGTGGGATCAGAGGGTAATGGCTTGTAGAAGGTGGTGTTGGAGAGCTGCCGAGCAGCCTCTTGTTCATATTCCGACCTATTCATGACGACAACAGCACCTCCTTTGTCAGCCTTTTTGATTATGATGTCAGAGTTGTTTCTGAGGCTGTGGATGGCATTGTGTTCCGCACGGCTGAGGTTATGGGGCAAGTGATGCTGCTTTTCCACAATTTCAGCCCGTGCACGTCGGCGGAAGCACTCTATGTAGAAGTCCAGTCTGCTGTTTCGACCTTCAGGAGGAGTCCACCTAGAATCCTTCTTTTTGTAGTGTTGGTAGGGAGGTCTCTGTGGATTAGTATGTTGTTCAGAGGTATGTTGGAAATATTCCTTGAGTCGGAGACGTCGAAAATAGGATTCTAGGTCACCACAGAACTGTATCATGTTCGTGGGAGTGGAGGGGCAGAAGGAGAGGCCCTGAGATAGGACAGCTGCTTCTGCTGGGCTGAGAGTATAGTTGGATAGGTTAACAATATTGCTGGGTGGGTTGAGGGAACCATTGCTGTGGCCCTTTGTGGCATGTAGTAGTTTAGAAACTTTAGTGTCCTTTTTCTTTTGTAGAGAAGCAAAGTGTGTGTTGTAAATGGCTTGTCTAGTTTTAGTAAAGTCCAGCCTCGAGGAAGTTTGTGTGGAAGGCTGGTTTTTTATGAGAGTATCCATTTTTGAGAGCTCATTCTTAATCTTTCCCTGTTTGCTGTAGAGGATGTTGATCAGGTGATTCCGCAGTTTCTTTGAGAGCGTGTGGCACAAGCTGTCAGCATAGTCTGTGTGGTTTGTAGATTGTAATGGATTTTTTACCTTTAGTCCTTTTGGTACGACGTCCATCTGTTTGCATTTGGAAAGGAAGATGTCTGTCTGTCTGTCTGTATCTGTACAAGTTTTTTCATGCAGTTGATAGATTTCCACTCCATACGGCTAAATGCAGTGCCTTGCATAATGACAGGTTTCAGAGTAACAGCCGTGAGAAAACCTGGATTTGTGCTGGAAATGGCCCAACTTGATCATCATACACATTGTAAGGAGAGCGATCACTTTAAATAAGCTATTGCCAGCAGGAGAGTGGGGTGGGGGGAGGTATTTTTTCATGCTTTGTGTGTATAAAAGATCTTCTACACTTTCCACAGTATGCATCCGATGAAGTGAGCTGTAGCTCACGAAAGCTTATGCTCAAATAAATTGGTTAGTCTCTAAGGTGCCACAAGTACTTCTTTTCTTTTTGCGAATACAGACTAACACGGCTGCTACTCTGAAACCTGCCATTGAATTGAAGGTCATTTAAATAAGATCTCAGGGGAAACGTATCAGTAGCTCACATACATCGTCCTTCATGTGCTCTTTAGGGGGGTTGAACTCCTCATGGTAAGAGCGGCCACTTGCTGGGTGGATCAGCCTAAAACCGAAAACAAGGGTCAGCAAAATACCTCTGCACTCATGATAGGAGGACAAACAAACACCAGTCAGCATGGGAAACATCCACAGCAACACAGATGTTTGTCGCTCTATCAATAAATTTGCTCGAGTCAATTCAATCAAGCAGCTCTTCAGGGAGCTGAAGAAAAGAAGCTGTACTGGGGGGGGGAGTGGAGGAGTATTTTGTCCAGGAGTGAGGGAGGAATCTTCTGTAAATCCAGATTTTAAAGGGCTAGGTGATGTAATGGAGAACTTCTGCTGGACCTGAAGGGTCAAGTCTGATCCAGGACAAGGATGTTTGGTTGTACTTCATCTTGCAGGGTAATACAATGAAGCAGTGATAACACCAGAGAAGACATAGCATAAGGCATTAGCATTTCACATTTCTCCTTGATGCTTAGTCATATCACCAACCACTATCCGTGGCACAGACGGACAGACTCTGTTCAAGGAAGGCCCAGGATGGGAATAGCAAGGCATGCTCCAGGTCAGCACTGAGGTGTGACAGCAGAACCGTGTTATGTGTGTGGAGCAAAGACTGAAATAGCAAAGGCTGAAGCAGGCCAAGATTGAGGTGCTTTGACAAAGCTGGCTCCACCCAGTGCTGAAACTGTCCCAGGAACCAAAATTCATTACTTTCTCCCAAAGCATAGGGAAAACAATAAGAAAAATGGACCTGGCCTATGTGTGGAGGAAGGAGAATTATTACCGTCCAGTGATCCTCCGGATGAGTAAGGAGTCAGCAATGCTGAATTCAATCACAGAATCTAGCTTCTCACTTCTCTTCTCCATGAGCTCATCCAGCTGTAATAGAAAACATTCCCCTTAAGTACACAGATTCTCTGTTGCAGTGTGAGTTCCGACATAATCAAGTCTCCTCTAGAGACATGGCTGGGGGTAACAAGAGCTACTGAGCTAGAGGATTTGAAGTCACTTACCATCTCCGCCTGCTTCACTGTGCGAGGGAAACCATCCAGCAGGAAGCCATTTTTGCAGGGAGGAGTCTGCAGGTTTTTCTCAATGAGTTCCACCACCATCTCATCACTCACCTTAGAAGAAAGTCATAGACACCTCATTAAACACAGTAAATAGACCAGATTAGTCCCTCACTGTCCTATCTTAAGCATGATGGACCATAGGGTGCCCTCATTTACATCCCTAAAATTCAGTTGACTTCACCAAACATTGTCTTCACACCTGCTAGCCACGGAATATACCCATCGGAGCCTAGGGTTCATGAGTAGCTAGTCTGCACCTGCTCCTATGTGCGACAAAACCAAGGCAAAATAGCAATGTTAACCATGGGTATGCGTAATATAATTGAATGCCAAGTATTGTTAATACAATGCAAAATCTGCAAGCTGAAACACATCCTAGTCAGGAAGCAAAGGTTCTCTTTTGCTATGTGTGTGTATGTAACATGTAGATAACAAGACATACCTTTAACAGGCTCAATGAGCACAAATAATACACGCCACAATGTGGGCCAGCGAACAGCATTATGAGATTCTTAACTTGTGCATTCGCTGATCGTGGGATAGATTCCACAGACCCTACTGGCAGGAGTCAACCACTATAACACAGATTAAGGATTTTTTTTTTTAATTTTGATTATTAAAAAGGTGCTGAGAAATGCACAATTTCACCGTTTCCCCTGTAGAGACAGACAGGCCCCATTCCTGCAAAGTTACATACAAGTTTAACTTTAGGCACATGAATAGCCCCGTTGACTTTAACTGACGTGCTTCAAGTTAAGAACACATATAGGTGCTTGCAGCATCTGGGCCTTGCTTGGCTTCCTCATATTCCAATCTGAACATAAGATTGGGATGAAGCTGACTGTGGAAGACTAGTGTCCAAATGTTATTGGTTTAAACCTAAAGTAACTCCGCACTGCCTTCAGTGAAGTTACTCCTGATTTATGCTACTGTAGCCTAGCAGAATCTGGTCCTCAGATAGGCTAGGGTATGTATACACATCAACTAGAAACCCATGGCTGGCCCGTTCCAGCTGACTCAGGCTTGCAGGGCTCGGGCTGCAAGGCTGTTTCATTGCTGAACAGACTTCTGAGCTCAGGCTAGAGCCGGGGCTCTAGGACCCTGCAAGGTGGGAAGGTCCCAGAGCTTGGCGAGCCCAAAGTCTACACAGCAAGGAAACAGCCCCAAAGCCTGATCCCAAGACAGCTGGCGCGGGCCAGCTGCAGGGTTTTCTCTGCTGTGTAGATGTACCATTAGAGGCAAGAGCCGTAAAATGGATGATACCATAGAAGCTGGGTGGTTTGGCTGGAATTTAAGGTTATTTCCATGATTCTGTGGCTGATGCAACCCTTCTTTTACAGGAAAGCTACATTATTTTAAAAAAAGTAAACAGTCCAAGAATGGGCTTTGGGAATTGCTGTACTTCCACTAAACTAAATTATCTTAAAGCCAGAATATGCTAATACAATATATTGCCAATGCAGCGTAGTGTTCCCAGCAACACACACATTAAAGATAACAGCCAGTCTTCCTATCTTCCATAACCAGTTGTGATATGGCAGGCTCACTGATGCAATGCAAACTCCATGTGAAGGGATGATGATAAGCAGTCTCCCTGTGCTACCACAAAGCCTTCTGGAGGAGTTTTCTTAAGAGTATTAAAGCCTGCTATTGGCAAATAGCGTAATTCAGTGTAACACACGGGGAAAGAAGAGGAAAGAAAGGGGGGAGACTTGAGGTATGAACCTGGGAATATAGTTATGCATAAAAGGAGACAAAATGATGCAAGGGATTGAGCAACAGCCTGGGAGTAAGCAGACCTGAGCTCAAACTATTATTTTGAGCTAGATACTTCACTCCCTGCCTCAGTTTCCCCATTAAGAGCTTTACCCACCTTGACAAAATGCATTGAAATCTATGGATGAAACGTGCCACAGGTAACAAGTATAGCCATCATCTGGGACTCCAAACCAAGCCATTTTCACATGAAAAAGAGTTGAATGCCCTCTGTAACTGTGAGGGTAAATGGTCTTAAGGCTTTATTTTCACCTTACAAATTACAGGTGAACCGCAATTATCTGAAGGACTCCAGAGATATATATGAAACCTTCGGATAACTGGAATCTTCACTCTGCAGGGCTTAGGGGCACCATGTGATCAGGAGGCTTGGGAGTGCAGTAGTGATAACACCTGTTCCTGCAACCCCAGAGACATAACCACAGTTTGGGATAATGGAGCATTTATTAGCCAGAAGCTGATTAATCAGTATTTACTCTATGTTCTGTGAAACTAGATAAACCAAAAGGGAAAGCTAAAAGCTAAGAAAACAGGAATTTTAAGGATCTATGCAGGATAGGGAGAAGCATCTTTACATGACATCTTTCCTATGGCCTTACAGGGAAGGTGTGGGGAAATCACACATTTCCCCTGGAACTTGTTCTTAGTTTTCTGGTCTGGATTTGTCATTGGTTACAGCATTTCTACATGAAGGACAGCCGTTTGATCACCGCAGGCTTGTATTTTTTTAAAATGCTTTTTTCAGTCCTTTCAATATACCCAGATGATTGGCACTTTCATTAGCAATATCCATCTCACTATACTCACCAGCTTCCCAGCATCCATAGTCTCCTTCAACCTTTTACCCAGCTCCGATCCTGAAGCCACCATGGCCCTCAACATGTCCCCTGTTGCCAGGTGGCAAACGCAGTATGTTTCAGCAAGCTTAGGAGCCTATGATGGGAGAAAACAGAATAAAAAATTAATCTGGTGTAACTTCCATGAACAGATCCCATTGATTCTCCACAGGTGAAGTTTTTAATCGCAGGAAGTAATTTCACCTCACAGTGATAGAAGCGATATTAAAAAGTTAAGGGTTAAAATCCAAACAGGGTTTGGTAACGTTGGTACAAAGAAGATGGTTTTGCCATGAGAAGCAGATAAAATAATTTTAACATGGTCTGGGACCAAACAGCATGAAGGACCAAGGAATTTGCAGTAGCCAAAAGGGGCAGATTAACTAGAAATCAGCTGATGCAAGGAGGCAGAGAAATTTTATTCCTTCACACGGGTGAGATAATGTCTCAGGCAACCAAAGAGCTAGGGAGAGTTCTAAGGATTCTTAGAACAACATGGAGTCTATTGGAAGAGGCCAGGGGATAAAGAAAATGGAGGGGTGGAGCAGGGAAGGCACTGGGAGAAGTGGAGCTGGCTGGCTGCGTGGAGCGGTCATGTCAGGGGGCTGACGGCTGCGAGGAAGCATGTTTCGAGAGTAGGATTTTGGAGCCAAGAACTCTATTTTCAGTTCTGCCCCGGTCAACTCATTGCTACAGCTCTGCACCCCAGCCTCCTCCTCCTCCTAAACAAGATGCAGAAGATGCGTCTTAACGTCCAGGGGCGCGCGAGGGTAAGCAAAGCTTGTAAGGATTTGTAACGTACTTTGCGGACAAAGGCCAGCTCAATGCTACACATCAGTTGCCATCTGAGATTAACATGTAGGGAGAGCGGGCTCCCGGGGTCTAGCCCCCCCCCAGGGACTCCCGGGGTCTAGCTCCCCCCCCGGGCGGGGGCCGCGGACTCCTGGGTTCGCTGCCAGACTCCCCTTGTGACCTTGGCCGCTCCCGACGCGGGGCCCTACCGGGGATCCCCAGGCCCCGCGCAGCGCCCGGCCCCTCACCTGGGTGCCCTTGCCCGCCCCGGGCGGCCCCAGCAGCACGGCCCGGAGGCCCCTGCGGAGGCTCCGGCCTTCGCCTTCCCGGCTCTGCGCGTTCGGTGCCATCGCCGCGGCCCCCTCCGTCCGGCCCCACGCCGCCTGCCCTCCGCGAGCCCGCCCACCCAGCACTCCCATTGGGCCGCTGAGGATCGCCCCGCCCCACGTCTGACTGACTGACACACGGGGTAGCCAATCGCTGCTGCACAAGGGCGAGGTGGGGGGGATGATTGGGCGCATCGGGGCGAGGGGTGGGGCTTATCCGCCACAAAGGCTGCAGGCGAGGGTATAAGGGCGCGGGAAGGTCGTATTGGAAAACCCGGGCGGGCGTAGCGCCCCCTACTGGAGGGGGGTCGGTGGGTGGGTGCGTGGGTCTCAGCCATGGGGCGCGCCAGGACTCCTGGGTTCTATTCCCGCATCTGGGAGAGGAGCAGGCCACTGGGGGCGCTCAGTGCTGGTTACAGGGCATCCCACTGCGCCCTGCCCAGCCCCTCTCTCTGCAGCAACCACGTCCCCGGAATCGTTCTTCATCCTGGAAGGCTCGTGTTGCACAGCAGAGAGCCCACGTGTAACAAAGCCCTGGCTGGGATGGTTTAGCTGGGGACTGGTCCTGCTTTGAGCAGGGGCTTGCCCTAGATGACCTCCTGAGGTCCCTTCCAACCCTGATGTTCTATGATTCTAAGAAGCCCACCCTAGCCAGTGAGGATTTCGCGGTTGTCACTGCTGTACCAGACACACCATGCTCGCTTGGTGCTTCCTGGAGATAGCCGGGAAAGAACTCACAGTGACCTGTTGCAGAAGCACAGGTGCCGGTCACTGTTTCCTCCTCTAGCTCTTAGCAGTACAGGGTGTCAGGCACAGAGTTGGGCAGTTTCACAGACACACACACAACTATTGCGCTATATCTTGTCAGAAAAAGATACACTGGGCCTTTGTCAGGAACGCTAGTATGTGATTGAGGAGTAACCGGGCAGTGTGAAAACCAATTCAGTGTGCTGAGGGACAATGAGAAGCCTGTTGGATAGTGTCTGTGTGACACTAGGTCGCTTCCCCGCCTTATCTTTCTGTCTGGAGGGCTGCATTGGAAATATAAATGGCACAGGCTGGCATTGGAACTCCTTGGCCACCCTTTGCAGAGAGTGTGCCAAAGGGAATTTCCCAGGAAACGCGCACAGGGGAGCTGCTCCCATTCAGAGGACAGGCTGACCCTTGGAATTATCCTTACAGCAAGGCACAAGGCAGACTGAGAAAAGCCTGTGGCCGTCGGATGTCAGTGTGGAGCCTCACTCAGTAGCAGCATCTCCAGGGCAGAAGGAGGTAAGGTCTGTTTCCAGCCCCTGTTGGACTCTCCTGCCAGCTCAGAGATTCCGCTCCTTGCTGCTGCTCCTGAACTAACCCGGACTGGGATAGATCTCTCATGTGTGAAACAAGCAGCCACTTTTCCAGTTAGTAGCTCCCAAGCCATTCCCTTCTGCCCTGTCACCCTATTGCTAAGGGTTAATGTAACTATGAACAAGTGATCAGGAGTGCCCTACACTTGTCCTTGTGATTGCAACCCTAAACAACACCTCATTACTTCCTCAATACTCATTCCCTGAACCTGTCTGCCTCACACCTTTTACTAGTGTTAACTCATTTCTCCTTTAGAGACATAGTTTTATGTGTGGGGCAAAACAAATACAGTTTTTATTTCTATGGGTAATTCAGATCCTTCATATGCCCTCCCTGCAGTCAGAGGGGTGTAAGCTCTTCACTTAGGCCCCAATCCTAACTGGGCAGACCTCTGTACCTACATGAAGCTTCACTGAAATCAATGGGGCTCCACACGGCGGCAAGGGACCACTGTGTGTATGTTGAGCTTTCAGGATCAGGGCCTTTGAGGGTAAATTATTGAGGGCAAGGACCATGTGTGTGCTCTCTATGTGAAGTGACAGGCATACCTGTGGCCTTATAAATACTGTATTTGCACAACATTTTCCCCTCCGATTTCAAAGGTGGGGAAACCAAGGCACAAGAGCTTGCCTAAATCAGCAGCAGAGCTGAGACTAGAACCCAGGAGTCCTAAGTCTCAGGCCTGTGCCTGGTCTACTGGATCATGATGCCTCCATCACCTGTATCTTTTCTGGAAGACTTCACTGCCTGGTTTTCTTCCTCTGCCCTTTTCCCTGCTCTCACTTTATCTCTGAATCTGTTGATTTCTTCTTTTGATCCCTCTCTTTTGCCTTCTATAACAATAACCCCAGGAAACCATGTACTTCCAACATTCCTTCCCATCTCCTGTTAGCCAAAGCCCTGTGCTTGAGGGTGTCTAGCAGTTGGAAGGATGGCATTCCCTGTGTGTACCCTGCTACATTACTCAGCCCTCTCTGGCTCCCCTCTCAGTAACTGGGGGATAGTATTCATCCAAATCTGTAGCATCCTTTGGGGAAGCCGTAGCCTTAACTGGATCTGTGTAGAGAAGTTGTGACAAAAGGAAACACTGTTGCCATCTTGCAACCTGCTTATTCAATACATTCACTCAGCTGCCCGTGTATCCCATTTACTGGCATGGGAATGGGAGTTACTGATTATTAAGCATGACTCTTAGCTGCCCAAGCTGCTGTCTGGCTCAAGAAATGGAGGCAAAAGTGGGAGGGTTAACAGGCTATCTCTGAGTAGACAGTACAGACCACAGCTGCATGGCCTCATTGCAGTGTTTTGCAGGGTAGGAGGGCTCACGCTGCTGTGTAGACTTTATGTATGCAAATCCCACAGCACAGGGCTCCTGTTCCCATTGGACTCCACAGGACTTTTGCTATCATCTCCAAAGGGAGCAAGATGGGGCCCTGTGAGAGGAATGTGCTCCTGCTGGGGCTAGGATCTAGGCCCAGCTTGGGGAAGGGAAGTGAAATCCTCTTTTTGGTGGACTCACTCCTTGACTGTGCAAAGTCACCCTTAACTGACAGCGATCATTTAAAGAGCAGGTTAGAGGGAGTGTGACTGGAAGTCTCAGTTTAAAGTCTTGTCTGTAGAAGGATTTGGTTTGTTGGTTTGACTGTCATCAGAATTGCCTGGATGAAGACTTCAAGCTACTGAGGGATTGGTCCCATCCCTGACTGCACCTCACTTGACCTGCCACTGTGGAGTCATCAGTAGCCACAGGAACCAGCATTGGGGTGCAAGGGCTGGTCACCCTGATGAGAGCTGGGTTTTGCAGACTACAAAGGAATCCTCCCTCCTCTTGCTGTCAGGATGGCAGTGGCTGAATCTGAATCCAGATTTGGCTGCAACCAGAGAGGGTTGTTTGTAGCCATCTTGAACCTCTGGATCAGCATGAGCTGTCAAGAGAGGATGCCTGCAGAGGCAGCAGTGAGCCCTGGAGGAGAGAGAACGCAATTAGGAAATTCAGGCCTGGAAGTGCAGAGGCCAGTGTCTCCCTGCAAGGCCCTGTTCTCCCTAGGCTCATAGCCCAATCTTTGCAGGATATTATCAGCAAAGAACTCTCTGCTCTCCTCCTGGCATCTGAGGACAAAGTGTTTTTCAAATCATAGTAACTCCCCACCTGCTACCGGGAGGGAGGTAGGTAACTCTAATTAGTCCTTGTGCTCGTCTGTCTGTCTCTACCTGTTCTCTCTTGTATAATGCTTTTTTGATTGTAAACTCTTTGTGGCAGGAGCTGTCTATTTTGGGGTTTGTACAGCATCTAGCACAATGGGGCCCTGATCCATGAGCGTGGTTCCTAGGCGCTAGCACGATACAAATCATACAGACCGGGATTCTAACATCAGGAGAGGGGAATTGTCCTGTCCAAGGTCATGTGGGGAGTCAGTGGCAGAGCCCTGGTTCCCAGGCTTGTGCCTCAAACGTGAAATCAGCCTTCTTCTCTGGGGTTTGCCACCCATGAGTGAACCCTAGTTTAATTCTTAGGAATGTCTGTGTATTGCAGACACTAGGTATCCTCTGATCAGCAGGCAGACCCTAGTATGCTTCAGAGGAGCAAATACCCATCTGCCCTGAAGTCAAGAGCTACTGTTCTGGTATTGGAGGTCCTGGCTTTCTGTGACACCCTGGGCTGGAAAGCACCTGGCAGATAAGAAAGCAGCCAAGGAAATGAACAATGACCAGCTGGCTTAGCAGAAACTGGCTCAGAACAGGGAAGGAAAGAGAGCTCTCGCACCTGGGTTCATATGGCCTGTTGCCACATGGCAATATAGCTATCCTGCCTAGAATATAGCTCTGTGTTATTCAGGATTGCATGGGAACTGAGTAGCCTGCCAGGTGTGGGTGTGTGTGATAATGCCTCTTTCTAAGCATTTTTCTTCTAATGGGGGCCTGAGCCTTTTCCATGGCCCAGGTAGGCTGTTCTGGCCAGTTTTCTGACACTGAGACAAGAGTGACATCTAGCCCCGTTTGGGCTTGAAGGCAAATGTCACCGCTTTGCGGTGGGCTCATCCTCTTATCCAGAGCAAACCAGCATATGACGGAGCAGACAGCTGCTGATTAATTCCCCACATAAACGGGGCTAATTCAATTAGCTTTCATCTGAAACATACTGATGAACGGGTTCCTCCAGAACTAGAAATAACAATGCTCAGGCCCTTAACATTTAGTGCTGCATAAACACAAATGAGCCTGTCAGTTCAGGGTAACTGCACCTGTATTCCTCCTTCGTGGTCCACCAAGGGCAGCCCTTTTAGGCTCCCAGCTCCTCATCCGTCATCTCTCTTGAATAGAGACCCATGTTTCCTTCCCTCCTGTCCAGGCTCCACGCTTCTGTGCCTACGCTGTGATATTCCCAGCAAGCCAGACTGTCTGTGCTTAGCTTTCTCTTGGAAGTCTATAGGCAGCTGTAAATGCCAACAGGTTACCGCACGGCTCTTTATGAGCAAGCACCTTTATTCTTCAGGTGAAAGCATTACAGAGTAAACGTATTTAAAACAATAAAAGAATCTACCCACATGCTAATAAGATTATCAGCGATCACGCCCCCCCCCCCCCAACAAGGCTCTGGTAGGAGTCAGTCCTTCAAACCCCACAGAGGGTTTTTTTCTGGGGTTACAAGTTCATAACAGTCTTAGGTTATGTCTGCACTACAGAGCTTACAGCAGTACTGCTGCAGCTGTGCTGTAAGGTCTCCCATGTAGCTGCTCTATGCTGATGGGAGAGAACTCTCCCGTTGGCATAATTAAAGCACCCCAATGAGTGCTGGTAGCTGTGCTGGCAGGAAAGCATCTTTGGTCACCCAGGCCTACTGTCAAGGTTCCTCCCCCACTCTGAACTCTAGGGTACAGATGTGGGGACCTGCATGAAAAACCTCCTAAGCTTATCTTTACCAGCTTAGGTCAAAACTTCCCCAAGGTACAAAATATTCCACCCTTTTGTCCTTGGATTGGCCGCTACCACCACCAAACAAATACTGGTTACTGGGGAAGAGCTGTTTGGACACGTCTTTCCCCCCAAAATACTTCCCAAAACCTTGCACCCCACTTCCTGGACAAGGTTTGGTAAAAAGCCTCACCAATTTGCCTAGGTGACTACAGATCTTAAGAACAATGAACAATCCTCCCAACACTTGCACCCCCCTTTTCCAGGGAAATGTTGGATAAAAAGCCTCACCAATTTGCATAGGTGACCACAGACCCAAACCCTTGGATCTGAGAACAATGAAAAAGCATTCAGTTTTCTTACAAAAAGACTTTTAATAGAAATAGAAGTAAATAGAAATAAAAAAAAAATCCCCCCTGTAAAGTCAGGATGGTAGATACCTTACAGGGTAATTAGATTCAAAACAGAGAACCCCTCTAGGCAAAAACCTTAAGTTACAAAAAAGATACACAGACAGAAATAGTTATTCTATTCAGCACAATTCTTTTCTCAGCCATTTAAAGAAATCATAATCTAACACATACCTAGCTAGATTACTTACTAAAAGTTCTAAGGCTTCATTCCTGGTCTATCCCCGGCAAAGACAAAATATAGACAGACACACATACCCTTTGTTTCTCTCCCTCCTCCCAGCTTTTGAAAGTATCTTGTCTCCTCATTGGTCATTTTGGTCAGGTGCCAGCGAGGTTACCTTTAGCTTCTTAGCCCTTTACAGGTGAGAAGAGATTTCCTCTGGCCAGGAGGGATTTTAAAGGGGTTTACCCTTCCCTTTATATTTATGACACCTACAATAAGACATAAGCTTTGCATTTAATACAATGGACTCCAAAGATATTTCACTTAATTAAATAAGGTATTTCAAGGATATTGCAGAACATTGCTACATCTGTCACAGAGCCGATCCTCCCAACGTGCCTGGGAGGTAGGGAAATATTTTTATCCCCAGTGGGGAAACTGAGGCATGGAGAGGGGAAGTGTCTTGCCTAGGGCCACACAGTGAGTCAGGGTCAGAATTCTAACTAGAACTTGAGATTCCCTGTCTCTCTAGCCTGTGCTAGACCATGGAGGGAAATGGGCTTCTGCTTTCCTTCCCCCTCATCTGGGATTAAACCACATTCTTGGCTAGAGGGTTTACTATGAAGTGACACAGCCATAAGAACGACCAGACTGGATCAGACAAATGGTCCATCTCACCCAATATCCTGTCTTGTGACAGTGGCCGGTGCCAGAGGCTTCAAAGGGAATGAACAGAGCAGGGCAATTTATCAAGTGATCCATCCCTTGTCGTCCAGTCTCAGCTTCTGGTGATCAGAGGTTTAGGGACACCCAGACCATGGGGTGACATCCCTAACCATCTTGGCTAATAGCCATTAATGGACCTATCCTCCATGAACTCACCTAATTCTTATTAGAACCCAGTTGTACTTCTGGCCTTCATAACATCCTATGCCAATGAGTTCCATAGGTGAACAGTGAGTTGTGGAAAGAAGTACTTCCTTATGTTAGTTTTAAACCTGCTGCCTAATAATGTCATTGGGCGAACTCTGGTTCTTATTTTCTATGAAGGGGTAAAGAATACTTCCTTATTCGCATTCTCCACTCCAGTCATGATTTTATAGACCTTGATGATATCCCCCATTAGTCATCTCTTTTCTACACTGAACACTCATAGTCTTTTTAATCTCTCCTCATATGGAAGCTGTTCCATCCCCCTCATCATTTTTGTTGCCCTTCTCTGTACTTTTCCCAATCCCAATATATATCTTTTGAGATGGGGCGACCAGAACAGCATGAAAACTCGCACTGTACTTTACAGAAATGAAAAGACGCAGACCTTGCCACAAAAAGCTTGCAGTTTCAATGAGACCATCTCAGGAATGACCACAACAGCTGAAAGAAAGGGAGGTGATTGCTGAGCCAGTGCTCCTTCCAAGTGCAAATAAACAAGATGTGGGACACATGTTATGGATAAAGCTCAGAGGAACCGATTTTTACATTTGAATTGGTGACAGCCACGTGGCAGGCAGGTGCTAGCTGCACCGAGCTGGTGTAGAGAAGGGACGTGGAAGTGGTAGAGAGGGTCTCTCTCTCTCCTTTATTTGCCTCTCTGCCACTCATGCTGATTGTTACACTGAACTAGCAGCCCTCGCAGAGACACTTTATACCAGTGCAGACTAAACAGATTACAAAACACCAACCAAAGCAGGAGCAGAGGAGTCAGGGGTGAGGGAAGGATGGGGGGAGCCTGTCTAAATGGACTGGCAGCCACAGAGGAGGCAAGAGGGTGGGGATGGTGGGGGAGCCTTTCTTGGGGGGTTCAGTGAGGAGGACAGCTAGGGGTGCTGGGTGCCCAGTAGCCGCAGTGGAAACGGGGTTGGGAATGGGTGGGGAAGGGACTGTGTTGCTCTGTGCATGTTCCTGGTCCCGCGTGCGAACCAGCGGGAACTTGCTCTATCCCCCTGCAGAGATCTCAGATCCCCAGCAGCCAAAATCACCCCACCTCCCCCACTACCATCATCAAATCTCAAGCAGGGAGGGAAGTGTGTTATCCTGAAACTCCAGGGAATGCAGAAGAGCTCGTTCATGGTGTGTCCAGGGATTTTTGAGAAACCACTCCAGAGAGGGGAGGCTCCTAAGACTGGAAGCAATATGAGTAGGCCCTACCAAATACATGGTCATGAATAACGCGCCACGGACCGTTAAATTCGGTCTTCCTGCCCATGAAATCTGGTCTTTTGTGTGCTTTTACCCTATACGATACAGATTTCACAGGGGAAACCAGCATTTCTCAAACTGGGGTCCTGACCCAAAAGGGAGTTGCGGGGGGGGGTCACAGTATTGCCTCCCTTATTTCTGCGCTGCCTTCAGAGCTGGGCGGCCAGAGAACGGCGGCCGTTGGCCGGACACCCAGCTCTGACGGCGGCCCCCCGCCAGCAGCAGCACAGAAGTAGGGGTGACAATACCAGACCAGGCCACCCTCACTTCTGCGCTGCGGCTGGCGGCGGCTCTGCCTTCAGCCCTGGGACCTCAGCCAGCAGCCGCTGCTGTCCAGCTGCCCAGCTCTGAAGGCAGCGCCGCTGCCAGCCGCAGCACAGAAGTAAGGGTAGCAATACCATGACCCCCCCCCGTACAATAACCTTGCGACCCCCTCCCCCACAACTCCTTTTTGGGTCAGGACCCTACAGTTACCACACCGTGAAATTTCAGATTTAAATAGCTGAAATCATGAAATTTACTATTTTTAAAATCTCATGACTGTGAAATTGACCAAAATGGACCGTGAATTTGGTAGGGCCCTAAATAGGAGCCCTGGAGTCAAGCCGCTGAAATCCACAGCGGTACAGTAAAGCTGTCAGCAGCCCATGGAGTCTCACCCGTCTGGGATGATTCAAGGCATCACCAAAGAAATAACCGTGTTGGTGACTGCCCAGTGTTTAAGCTGCAGGAGGCCTTTGTCCTCCTCCCATCCCCAAAGCCCTCTTTGGCCCGATTCCTCTCCCCACTGGGACTTTCCAGCGCCACACAGCTCATGTTATTTCTGCATTACTGCCCAGATGAGTGAGTGGCTTCTTGCCAGGGCTATACTGCATGCCTGCTCGTAAGGCTCTGCTCCAGCATTCGGGGAGATCAGCTGCCTGTCTGTCAGCGAATCGATAGCTGGGTGCAGAGCAATCAGAGCCTTGTCTTCACGCCCCATAGGCAGCCTGCACACTGGCCCCTCAGCAGACTGGGGCCTGCCCAGCTGCCTGCTTTCAATGGGGATGCCATAGAGAGTGCTTTGTATCCGGCTCAGCCAATAGGATTGCTGAGTTTGGTTGCCAAGGCCACTCTTGTGAGTCAGAGGTGGGCGGGAGCTGTGTATATAAGGGGTGGCAGAGCCTCCCCAGGAGGGCAGGTTTAGTTGGTGCTGCTTGCATGGTGTAGGCTTGGGAGTGGAGGAGGAGGAACAACCACCGCTGAAGCCAATTCACTCTCTTGGGAGACCCATGGGCAGAATCCGTTTAAATGCTTTTTAAGGTAACAGAGGAGAGGCAGGTTCCCAGCAAGAGCAGAGGAATCAAGGGTTGGGGGAGCCTTTCTGGGGCAGCTGGACTGGCTGGGAGGAGGTGAGGAGGGGGGTGATGGGTGCCTTTCTGTGGGGAGTGGGTGAGGAGGATGGCTGGGTGCCAGGTGGGAGCAGAGGAAACAGAGGCATAGGAATGGTTAGGGAGGGGACTGCTCTGCTGTGTGCGTGTACCTGATCCCTCTTGATAACCTGCTGGAACTTGCACTCTTTCCCCTGTAGAGATCTCGGATCCCCAGCAGCACCTGTGCCTCGGGGAGTTGCAAAAGCTCTGAGTTCACCGGAGAGCCCCCCTGGTATTACACCTAGCCCCCCAGGAAGGAGGCTTTGGAACTCGGTAAGGAAAAAACATCTGGGGAGGGTGGGGGGGAGAGAGACAGGGTATACTGCATGTTCTCTTGTATCCAGTGCAGGCTGAGTCAGACAGGGTCTGGTCCTACCTTTATTGCTTATCAGTCCTGTGCCCATGCAGCTCAAGATGATGGGTGGGATGAAGGTCATTGATGTGTTTGGGTGGGAAGAAACCAGAAGAATTCTTGTCCCCTCTAAACTCTCCCTCCCCAGCTGCAAAGTTTCAATAATTTCAATGTATTTGCTCCATTCTCCTGGGAGAGCTTTCTTTGGCTTGCATTATTATTTGCTTGATCCGTTACAAGATAGTGTGTCTTGGGCCTGCAGCTCTTAGATCAGAGTGTGGTTTGCCCCTTCACCCTGCACTAGGAAATGCCCAAGTAAAGCTCTGCAGGGGGTGAGAGGCTGTGCAGCTCTCAGAAGCAGAGTTTGGGGATTATTTTTATCACTTTAGATAAGGGTGACCGCGTTAACCCAAAAGACACAAGACTGAAAAGCGAAGGCCCCCCGGAGTTAGAGCTGGGACCAGAAACCAGTTCCTGCAAGCCTTTGTGGTGTCTTAACATCCTTAGATTATTGGCTGGAGTTAATATAAGGCAAGAGATCATTAAGGCTACACAGTTCAGCATTGACATTGGGGGAAAATATCAGTGTGCATCCTTAACTCTGCCCCCTGTATGTATGCACGATGCCACAGCTGGCTCTCCAGCTGGTGTAGCTCCATTGAAGTCAAAGGAGCTACGCTGGTTAATACCAATTAAGGGTCTGGCCTGTCCTGTTTAATTCCATGACTGGCTGGCAAACCATGCGATCTCCTACTCAGGTTTTCTAAAGATATTCATGCTGCTGCACCATTTTAGTGGCATGCCTTGGTCTGTGTGTGCTTGGGAAATGAGGTCCATGAAACTCATCTCCTGGAAAACTACACCGGGAATCCTGGCATAACACATGGGAGGTGGAGCCCTATATAGGAGAGTGTGAGGGGATATGTTCTGGCATACATTGGCAATTTAAGTTTACAGCTAAGTTAGCTTTGTCATTAACTGCACCATTCATTGCCTGGGCATCACCTGAAGGAGGCTGCAAAGACACCATATAGTCATGGCTGCTGCTGAAACTATTAAACTATGTCCTTTATAGAAGCAAACTTATTCGCTAAAAGGTCTGTCAGCTAAGAGGTACTGGCCCATTGCCAGCATACAAGAGTAAAACTGAGACACAAAGCTACATGCATGTATCTAAGTAAGTCTGTTGAGAAATGTGATATTGAATTGTGTCTAAGAAGCACAGCAATGTGTGTTCAGCTCATTAAAGACTGTTATATGCTATATGTGAAAGAAGGCAACTGTCGAGCTGTGTGCACACTGGCACCTCCTGATCTCTGAGAACTTAACTGTGCAACCTTCATGTTTTCTGAGTGTAGGCTTTTCATGGGGGAACTTCCCAATTATGGAGTCTATATTTTCCCTATAAAAAACTAGGATGTTTGTCCAGACATCCAACACACTAGATCTGGCACATCTTCCCCACCTAGTGATAGGAGCCTCCTCTTCTGTGATGTGACCCTTGGGATCTGTGCAGATTTTAGCCTACCCCATGCACAGTGAAGGAGGCAAGGGCTCATGTGGAACCCTGCCTCAATCACTGAACGCATGCACAGGCACACATGCTCCATTTTTTCACAGCGAATTGAAGTTAGCCAGTTTGGCCTTACTTAACTGAGTGTGTTTTACAGGGCCGGCCCACAACATTTTGGCACCTGAGGCGGGGAGCTCAAATGACGCCCCCCATGCCCTCTCGCTTGGGCCAAAACTTTGAAACTTTGGGTCCTAGTGGCACACCCACCCCCCAGTCTGGCACCCGAGGTGGCCGCCTCAGTTCGCCTCATGGTAAGGCCAGCCCTTAATTAGCCGGGTCACTGCTGTAATAAATAAGTCATCAAAGAGTCTGTGCTATGAGATAGGACTCCGGGCTTGTTCAAACACACAACTTAAATTTAACTTAAATCAGTTTAATTCAACCCAATGCAGCTTTTGTGTGTGGACTTGTATATCTATTTAAAACTGGTTATATTAGTTTAGCTCGCACCTGTAAAGTTACTGGCACAAGTTAAAGTGATATAAACCCAGTTTAGTGCCATAGAGGAGTACAGTTGGGTGAAATTTTTTGCACAAAATATTTGAGGGGGGGATGAAAAATACAGGTCCAGCAAAAGTGAAATGTTTCATGACTTTGTCAATTTCAATGAATTGTTTTGGTTTTAAAAAACGTTCTAAAAAACCAAAATGTTTAGAATTGTTTGGTTTGAAATTTTTTGTTTCAAAATCTCCTCTAACTTTAAAAAAAAAAATCAAACATTTAAAAAATTTTCAAATTCCAAATGAAATGTTTTTGACCCAGAATGATTCTTCAACTTTTTGAAAGTGCCAATGAACTAAAAAAAAATAAAAATAAAAAACTGTTACTTGCTCAGCTTTGTCGAGGCGCGTCTGCATACAAAGTTTCAGTGGTTAACTGAATCGGTATAAAATTACACCTTTAGTTACAGCACTACGAGTTTGTGTGTAGACCAGGTCTTAGAGAAAGTGCCGGATGGGGATGGTCTCTGGGGATGGACCCAGAAACCCCACTAACACTCTTCCTCCTTCTTTACAGTGTGTTGCATACTTAGAAACTACTTCCTACTGAAGGAGGCTTTAGAACTAGCAATTCTCCTAGATCTGGACGATGAGTGGGTACTTGGACGAATCAGACTTTATGAGGGTGGAGGAGGGCTTCACCACCAGAGACCTCCTTGAAAATCTCCTCATGGAGGTCTCCCAGACGGTAAGGGGCACTTAGCTTCTATGGGCCCTTCCTTCCCATCCACTGGCCCCGATGTCATGTGGCATCTAACTGTAGGGGGGCTATTTAACTGTCACTCTCCTCTGACGCGTAAGGATTTGAGACGCTTTAGTGCAATTTCTCAGCATCTCACAGCACTTAACTTCTTCTGGACAGTGAAGCGGGGGCAGAATTTTGTTTTCAATTTTTGTGTGTGCACATCTGTGGGAATGGCTGGCTAGATGCTTAACTGGACATATGCACATACAAACACCTGATTTGCATGTGCCTATAAGTTAGCCATATGTGCTTGTGTGCATACATTGGGCTTGCCTATCTTAGTTGGTTTGGGGCCGTTTGTGGCCCTGTCAGCACACAGTTGCAGCCCATGTGACATCCTGATGTCCATACAGGTAGTATGTAGAGTGTGTGGATGTGGCCCACGTAATACACAGAGAGTTGCATATGCGGCCCGCAATGGTAAATAGGTTGAGAACCACTGGTTTAGGGCCAGAGTGGAGGGAACTGGGCAGTGGAATCTCTGTATTGTTGGGGACAGGAGACTTGCATTGCAGAGACCAGGGCCTGAATTCTCAGTTACACTGAAGCCTCTTTACACCACGCTGGAAGTGTGAGGGGGCTTTAAAGTGGATATAAACATAATTTACACCCCTCACTGCATTGCCACAGTGGTGTCAAAGGGCCTTTGTGTCATCAAGAATCAGGCCCAGGTTTGGGTGATTCCCCCACTAAAATGCACCTTAATGAAAATGCTCCCACTTAAAAATGACCGTGGTGGCATTGTTGCTAGATAGTTATACAACAGAATGGAAAATGCTTTTGAATTTGCCAGCACTTCTGTGGAATTTCTCGTCCTATTTTTGACCTACTTCGAATATCAGTGTATGGTATGGAAGAAGGTCATATTCCAACTGTTCGTGTTTTAAGGGTTTTCTTGCCTGCTGGGCTTGATAATGTTCTGATTTGGGGAACAGATAGTTATTTGCCAGTGGACTGGGGGAAAAGAAACAAAGGAAAATTACATTTCTAAAAATCTTTTTGTCTAAAAATATCTCATCTGTTCCACTTTCCCCCTCTCCTATGCTTTGTAGGGCTCTTTCCTGGGCTTCATTCTTAGCCCTTTGCTTCTCTTCAAATTAAAAGAGCTGATTTGATTGTGTGTGCGTGGCGCATCTCAGGGGTGCGCTCCTGCCCGTTCTTCCCAGTGGTGGACGGAGTCCCACCAGAATCTCGCTGGAGCTCTGAGAAGACCGTATTGAATTCCTAATTGAGGCTTTGTGCCGATATCCGTCAATCGCAGGTTACCACTAACTGCCCTCAAGCTACACCCCTTCATGTCATGTAGTTGCCCCCCACGCGCAGCAGAGCCTACCCCTGCGCTGGGCGTGTTGAAGCAGCTGTGAGCGTGGAGTTCTTTGTCACACTGGGCATTCTGCTGGTGTCTCGATGCAGATGGCGCATACATCAGCTGGGCGGGGCGTGCACCAGTGGCCATCAGTTGCAAGACTTGGTTGCTGGGCATCATTTGCAGACTTCACTGATTTCAGTTCCAGAAAGATTGAGTCTTAGCAAGCCCCCAAATTGGAGGGACCTTGATCATTGGACATTTAGGGCCTGATTTGCCCCTTCTTTATGTGGGTGTAAATCAGGAGTAACTCCAGGGCATCACCGTGGTGTGAGTGGAGAATCAGGCTCTCAGTTTTGAGTCTGGTGCCTTTGCTGCTCCATGAAGACTCTGCAACGCTCCTTCCTTGCGGGAGGGAGGGGCGCTGAGACCACTGTTTGCCGACTCCAGTCTCTTCCCTCTAGAGCGACAAAGGGGCCTTTTTTGTGGCAGACCTGGGGGACGTAGTGAAGAAACACCTGCACTTCCTGAAGGCCTTGCCCCACGTCAAACCTTTCTACGCTGTTAAGTGCAACAGCAGCAAAGGAGTGGTGCGGACGCTGGCTGAGCTGGGGGCAGGATTTGACTGTGCTAGCAAGGTAGGAATAAGGGGAAAGAAGAACAACTCTGGGCCCCAATGTCCCTGGGGTGCGGTGGCTAGATCTGTACCCTGGCAGGTGGTGAGGGAACCAGCCAAGGCACGGTATGGCAGCACAAATGTTAAACAAGCTTAGTGCAGATTGCAGTGTCCTAAACTTAGTCTGGAGCTTCCCATGCTGCATTTACATTGGAGGGAGTCTCCCCCTTCCGGCAAAACGGTAATAGTGCATCCTGGAAAATCTGCTTCCCGCCGTTGGGTGTTCCAAACTCGAAGGCAATCATTCCCTTTCACCTGAATTTCCTTGTTTTACACGTCTCCTGGGCAGCAGAATCCATCTGTAACGAGGCATGTCCTAAGTGTGTTGGTTTTTTCTGGGACATGCTGCCACGGTCCACTCATAGGTGGATTCAAGGCTGAGTCAGAAGCTCCCTCTTGTCTCATTAACGGGTGTTTTGGGTGGATCAAAGCCAGGCTATTTATTTCTTTGTGATTCAGAGGAACAGGTTGCCAAGGTGGCATGTATTTATGTCTTAAGAACAAAGCCTAAGGGAAAAAAACAAAGCGCGAGAGGCCATGACAATGAACGGAGTTCCATGCAGCCTGAATGCGCTCTAAACAACTAGTAGGGGGAGAGATGCTCATTTCTTCCTCCTAACATCATGTGAAGCATTTTGGCCTAATGGATAAGGGCTAGGTGGCAGTGTTTTTATTACATATCTTGTGGTAACCTGGTCCATCCAGCTTGCCTCCTGCCTTTACAGACCAGCTTCCTTGGTCTTGTGTTTCTAGTGATGTGTTAACTGCTGTCTCTTGCTCCAGACACACAGTCCACCAAACCCACCTTTCTTCATCTGTGTCTGGTTCCCAGGAGAATCCCAGGCCTGAATCCTGGTGAGTTACCCTTGGTGAACCCACAACGTGCATTAGAATGTCCCAGGCCTGGAGCCCTTGATTTCATAACAACTTGTATCCCACAACACTGAGTTCCCCAGGGGCTGATCCATACACCCTGCTAATAATGCTTTTTCTATCTTGTTGCAGACGGAGATTGCATTAGTTCAGAGCATCGGGGTCCCACCTGACAAGATTATCTACACTAACCCCTGCAAACAGATCTCGCAGATCAAATACGCAGCCAGCCACGGGGTGCAGCTGATGGCCTTCGACAATGAAGTAGAGCTCGGGAAAGTGGCGAGGAGCCATCCACATGCCAGGTTTGTATATAAACTCTCTGGGTATGGAAGAAGGAGGCTATTGAGGCTGGAAACAGAGATGGACCAAAGGTCAGTCTCTCAATCTCCTCTAGAGGGTGAACGTGACGTTTGTTATGGGCAGGACCTTTATGTATTTTCATAGCATGTTCCTGTTCCATGTACTAGGGCTGGCTTCAGTAAAGAGTTGGAGAAATCGCGTACCTTGGCCTGCATGGTAATTGGGGAGTGGGAGATGAAGAGCTGGGACACCGACCTGGTGTAACTTCATTCCACAGGATGGTTCTGTGCATCGCCACCGACAACCCCAGATCCTCTGCCTGTCTGAGCGTGAAGTTTGGTGCCACCCTCAAGTCCTGCAGACACCTACTAGAAACTGCAAAGGAGATGAATGTGGAAATCGTTGGCATCAGGTACAGGGTGGTATCCTCATACCGTGAAGCCTGATTCTCCCTAAACTGACATAAGCACAGCCCCTGAACCCTAACTTTACTTGCACTAAAAGGAGTACTTGTGGCACCTTAGAGACTAACCAATTTATTTGAGCATAAGCTTTTGTGAGCTACAGCTCACTTCATCGGATGCATACTGTGGAAAATACCGAAGATGTTTTTATACACACAGACCATGAAAAAATGGGTGTTTATCACTACAAAAGGTTTTCTCTTGTAAGGAGAGTGATCACTTTATATAAGTGATCACTTTAGATCTCTCCCCCCACCCCACTCTCCTGCTCGTAATAGCTTATCTAAAGTGATCACTCTCCATACAAGAGAAAACCTTTTGTAGTGATAAACACCTATTTTTTCATGGTCTGTGTGTATAAAAACATCTTCGGTATTTTCCACAGTATGCATCCGATGAAGTGAGCTGTAGCTCACGAAAGCTTATGCTCAAATAAATTGGTTAGTCTCTAAGGTGCCACAAGTCCTCCTTTTCTTTTTGCGAATACAGACTAACACGGCTGCTAGTCTGAAACCTTTACTTGCACTGAACTTCATGGATCTGGGAGGGTCTGTCTGATCACCAAACCTGGGCAAATCAATCCTAGTGCATTCACTGGAGGGATTTCTCCTCTATTTCTTGTCACCAATAGCCCATGAACAGATGGCAGAATTCCACGTTGATTTCCACTTACCGATTGTTTGCAAATTACAAGTGTTGGACATTCACGCTGTTGGTTGGTTCTCCAAGTCACGTGATATTGTTTCTGTTCCTTGATTGGGTGAGTTGGGGAACTAACCAATAACCAAGCAAATTTTGCATTGCATATTTGGGTGTAAAACTAAAAATTTGCACTTGGGGGTTTTGGTTTCACAACTAAAAATGTTTCAAGCTAAATTATTACCATTAAATGCAAGAAAGTCATGGGTGTGATCAAAATTAGTTAAATTTATCACAAGAGTGAATGTCTGTAATGTATGCCTTTTTTTTTCTATGTATTGCACCTTTAAGGCTGATATTTTTCAAAGGATCCTAGGGGAGTTAGAGGATCAGCTCCTGTTGAAAGTCATTGCAAATAGAGACCTAACTTCTTTGAAATTCCCAGCCTAGATACCTAGGGGCCTTGCTGGAGTCACTTAGTCTGCAGAGAGTTGCACACAATCTAGGAGAAATCACACACTGTGTCCTCCACTGGAGGGTTTATATTTGCTTTTCTTTAGTCTGAAAGGTTATTCTGACTGTAAGTCTCTCTCTCTCTCGGTGTGTGGAAAGAGCATAACTCTCCTATAGAATGATTATTTGTGAATAACATTTTGCACTGTTTTCCCAAGTCTGCTCTCAACGCTCTGGCATTAGAGGAGGCTGGATGATGGGGCTTAACCCGGACTAAATTAAGGATTCTTCCCCCTTAGTTTTCATGTTGGCAGTGACTGCCCCGACCTGCAAGCCTTCACTCGGTCCATAGCAGATGCTCGGCTGGTGTTTGAAATGGGTGCAGAGCTGGGCTACAAGATGCATTTATTAGACATTGGAGGTGGATTCCCTGGCACTGAAAATTCTAAAGTCCGGTTTGAAGAGGTATAAAGATTACAGTTTGTGTTCTCTTTAGGCAGAGAAGGCAGCTGGGAGGGAGTCCTAGCTGGTATCTCAGCTGGGCTTGAATCTCTGGCCTTTATTTTGAAAGGGTGGTTAACTAATTAATAAATGTTGGAATAAGTGTTTGTGGTTTCTTTCTCCCCCCCCCCCCCACCAATCAGATGGCAGCCACGATCAACTCCGCCTTGGACTTGTATTTCCCAGAAGGCTGTGGGGTGGAGATCATTGCCAAACCAGGACGATACTATGTAGCTTCCGCCTTTACCTTGGCTGTCAATGTTGTTGACAAGCAGGAGGTTCCCTTGGATCCGCCTGGCTCAGACGGTAGGTTGAGCAGGTGGAATGATACATCTTCCTGCAGTGCTGAGCCCCCGGGGAGGCAACAGGTTGCTGTGATGGGTAACTGAACTGCGGGCCAAACACCTTTTGCTAGGAAAGATGAGAGTTGAGAGCCAACCAGCATACAACTGCTCAGTAGTTCAGATCCTACTAGTCCAAAGTGGACCTGTTTTGATATTGGATGGCAGTAGTGACTGCAGGAAAAATGGATGGGAGTTGATTCAGGCCTCAGTTCTCATTTTCTGTGTGGCCCTCAGCCGGGTCAGTATCTGGTCGCCCCTCAAAAGCCACGTCAGACTGACAAAGTCCCCTCAAATGGGGCATCTTTGTCCAGTCCCAGGAGCTCAAAGTATTAAGCTTGACATGTGAATTGACCCTTCGCTGAATCTGCCTTCCCTGCTCTCTCCCCATCTCCCAGATGAAGAGTCCGGCAGAAAGAAGAGCATCCTGTATTACATTAACGATGGCATCTATGGATCCTTCAGCTGCATTTTCTTCAATCGCACCTGCCCCAGCCCCATCCTGCACAAGGTAAGTGTCCCTTCCACCTGGAGGAAGAGGGACACAATAGACCAAAATAACTCAGCACTCAGTGGAGGGCCTGATCCACTTCTGGGATTCTCCCCAGCTGCACCTCATGCCTTTCCTCCGGGACGCTCTGTTCCATGCTCAGTCTCTGGGGTTTCTTTCCCCCACCCTGAGTATCCGAGCTCTTGGAGAGCCTTTGGCTGTAACTCCCTGCAGTGTCTCCCTAGTAGTCTGTCTTCACTAGAGAGCGACTTAGGGGTTAGCTACACTTACAAGTTAGAGCGCATTAAAGCAGCTCCGGGAGCCCTAACTCCCGACGCGTCCACACTGGCAAGGCACATAGAGCGCCGGGACTCTGCAGCTGGAGCGCTCCTGGCAATCCACCTCCACGAGAAGCATAACGCTTGCTGCACCCCGGCTGAAATGCCCGGGCGTCAGTGTGAATGAGGGGTTGCATTACTGTGCTGTGACTTGCCTCCGGAAACGTCCTGTAATCCCCTGAAGTCAAGTGGCCACTCTTGTCATTGCTTTGAAATCGGCTGCAGGTATGCAGATATCCCCTTTCAAAGCTCCATTTCTGACAGCCGGCTGCTAATCTGCTCCGGGACAAAGCAGCCATTAGTGTGGAAGGCTGTGAGTGTGTGTGTGTGTGTGTGGGGGGGGTGGGTCTGTTGCTGTCTGAATTTACAAGACAGTATGCTGACATGCTCTCAGCCCCCGCAAAACACACTGTCTCTCCCTCCACATACACACGCAACACACTCCCTGTCATGCTCCACCCCCCCCCCCCATTTGAAAAGCACGTTGCAGCCACTTGCACGCTGGGATAGCTACCACAGCACACTGCCCTCTGTGGCCACGCCGGTGCGCTTGCAGCTGACAGTGTAAACGCACGGCCGCGTTTTCCCTGCTGCGCTCTCCGAAGGCTGGTTTAACTCCGAGCGCTCTACATCTGGAAGGGTAGCCAAGCCCTTAGACGCTGTCAGGGTGATACTCCCTGCCTGTCCAGGTGCCCAGCATGGCTCTAGCCTCCCTCCCACATCTATCCTGCTCCACACCTGAGCTCAGCCTGTTTGTGATACAGAGGACGGTGTAGGCAAGGCAGAATGTGTTCAACTCATCCCGGGTGTGACTCCACGGAAATCAGTGGTGTTTCCCGCAGGAGGACGTTGGGCTAAGGTTTCTAACTCCAGTTTCATCACAAATGAACCCTTCAAAGGTTTTTGCCCTCCTCCGAGTGATTGGACACCAGAGATCAGCCCCCAGAGTATCAGACCATTGATAGCTTGGCATTGGCCGCAGCAGTGCAACGGACCCTGGGCAGATCTCGAATTCCTGTAACTTCCTGTACCGACCCATGGTTCTTTTTAATACACTGTTGAATCCTTGACACCCATTCTGAAGCGTCGTTAACAAGTTTTCATGTTGGGAGAGCCCTGCATGGATACACAAATGTGTATCCACATCTGATCCGCTATCCGTAAAAATTATCTGCAGATATCCACATCTATCTGCGGATTTGCAGGGCTCTACACTGGGGGCAGGCTGAGGCTCCGAGGCATTCCCCTGCCAGCTCCCGGTCAGAGAGAGCCCCGGACAGCTGTGGGGAGCCCGCGCAGAGTCGCGGACCCTCCACCTGCCCTCGGCTGGGTGGGGAGCCTGGAGGGCAGAGACATGGCCAGGGGCTGCTCTCAGCTCCCCTCTTTCCCTGCCCTGCGCCGTGGGCAGGTGCAGGGTCTGCTGTGGTTCCCCATGGCTCTCCGGCTGGGATCCATGCTGGCCTTGCCAAGGGGAGTGGGGAGACCTGTGGAGCTGCCCGGGGGCTGCTTGGGCCCCCCGCCCAGGGCAGGTGGAGGGTCCATCGTGGCTCCCCACAGCTGCCTGCCCGGCTTTTATCGTGGCCGGGTCAGAGAGAGAGCCATGCTGGCAGCTGTGGGGAGCTGCGGCAGCCCCCTGCCCAGTGCCCCGGCCCCCCACCCATGGCAGGTGGAGGATCGATGCTGCAGTTCCTCACAGCTGCCTGCCCGGCTCTTACCATCAGAGCCCTGCGCAGGTACAAAATTTGTATCCACATCCACGCTGCCATCGGCAGAAATGGTCCGCTGATATAAAGCAGCTACCCGCGGATTTGCAGGGCTCTACATGTTGGCTCCAAAATGCCAGTGAGTGCCTTCTCTGATCAACCAGGCATCGCAGAGCAAAAACTGAGGTTTTTAAAGCTTCAGAGCCAGTTGCAGGGATTTCAGAATCGCAGCTGGGCTGTAGCAAGACCTGAATGTGGCCCATGGGTCAGCCACATGCTAACTAGCAGCACTGTGTAAAACCATGCATACCGTGGGCATGTCCACACTGTGACTCCAGGACCTGTAGACAGACATACCTGAGCTAGCTGCCATAACCATAGCAGTGAAACCCCGGCAGCACCATAAGTAGCCAGGGTCCTAGGTGGGCCTGTACCTCCAGCTAGATCCAGGTTAATTTGGATATTTCTACATGGGCTGCAGTCACACCTCTGACTGCCGTGTAGGCGCACCCAGTGTCTGTTTGCTCACAAGGAGTGTTCAGGAAAGGATTAAAGGGACAGACACAAGTGACAAATCTAGCTTTAAGAGATGTGACTAATAGCGGAGATGATCAAACTGGAATATACCATTAAAACAAAGCTGTTGCCATTGACAGAGTTAATTCCTGCCTTTAGCTCGGGGAGACAGTCCAGACAGACGGCGTTCCATTTCTGTTCCTTCACTCCCTTGAACTTTCCGCTTCCTGTGTATTAGTGCTGCAATGTCTGGGTTAATTAAAATCCAAACAAACTGCTCTTTCTCCCCTCTCTTTTTTTTCCTTAAGGTCGTTAAAATATGAACATTTCTGCTAAAAAATTTTTCCATAAAACTCACTTTTTGCAGCCTACATTTTGGGCCTGCACTAGTCAATGGCTAGTCTGGTCAATTTGGATTGGTTTTCCATGGAGTTACTCCAGTTTTAGGACCAGATCTTCAGCTGGTATAAATCCACATAGCTCCATTGTAA
This sequence comes from Natator depressus, assembly GCF_965152275.1. Lineage (NCBI taxonomy): Eukaryota > Metazoa > Chordata > Testudines > Cheloniidae > Natator > Natator depressus. The sequence continues at coordinate 7,222,812 of NC_134252.1, forward strand.
ATCAGTGTGGCTGCATAGCTGTTAGTGGAGAAGTGTAGATTTATGCCAGTTGAGGATCTGTCCTTTGATCCAATTATTTCATTTACTAGCTTGGTCTCCTGTGATGTCCATCTCCTTTACGCCCCCCACCCCCACCCCCACTACAGAAACATGGCCCAGATCACCCCTTGTTCAGCAGCAGCCTCTGGGGTCCTTCTTGTGATGGGCAGGACTGCATTGCAGATGGCTTGGAGCTTCCAGAACTGCAAGTTGGTGACTGGCTGACGTTTGAGAACATGGGTGCCTACACCATAGCAGCCTCGTCTTCTTTTAATGGACACCAGCAGCCACAGATCAACTACGCCATGTCCCGGTAAGAGCCTGGTAAGAGACTTCCTGTAACTCATCCAGGGAAAGGAGGGGTGAGAATCAGAGCTCATGACTAACTGCCCTTGGGAGCCAGACTGTGGGGTTGGTCTGGGCTTTGAAGGAAAAGTGCTACTTCTGGAATCAGCAGCATCTGGAAGTTTAGAGTTAAATCCTGGCCCAATGCAAAACTTCCATTGACTTCCATATAGCTAGGATTTCACTCTAAGTGTCCAAACCCCATCTAGACATGAACCAGCTTGTCTTGGGCGATCCCAGGCTGAGGTCTGGCAGTAGGCCATACAGAAGTCTTGGTGGCGTAATGGGGAGATGAGTGAGAACAGAACTCCCTGTTCTCTGGGGATGGGTGTAAAACTGGGCTAGAGAGAAAGGTTTGTTTGTTTGTTTTTTTCTTGCTTACAGGGAAGCTGTCCGGCTGCTACAGGGGAAGCTGCCACAACCAGAAGAAGAGGATAGAGAGAGCCTGTGTGCTCCTCTCTCCTGTGGCTGGGAAATCACAGATACCTTGTGCATTACCCCTGTCTTCACTCCAGCTAGAATCACGTGAGCAGCACCAGTCATGGCGGGGGCAGATCCTTAACCAAGGGGACTCTTACGTCCACTTCTCATGCCCTCCCAGATTTCTGCCCTGAAGTAGGACCTGGTTTACATTCAGGTGTGTTTTTTTAAGTATGCAACATAAATCCTGTTCCTCCTGCCTGTGTTGTGTTGCCTGCTGTGTGCCATAGCAAAGGGCAGAGCATTCGGTTTGTGGGTGTTTATATGCCGATTGGGTTTACATTATTTTTGTAAGTTATCCTAATAAATTGTTTTGTTTTTTTATAAATAAGCAGGTGGATTTTCATCCCCTTCCTGCCAAGGGGAGATTTGCAGAGCACAGCTGGTCTCTAAGGGTATGTCTACACTACGAAATTAGGTCGACTTTATAGAAGTTGGTTTTTTAGAAATCGTTTTTATATATTCGAGTGTGTGTGTCCCCACAGAAAATGCTCTAAGTGCATTAACTCGGCAGAGTGCTTCCACAGTACCGAGGCAAGCGTCGACTTCCGGAGTGTTGCACTGTGGGGAGCTATCCCACAGTTCCCGCAGTCTCCGCTGCCCCTTGGAATTCTGGGTTGAGATCCCAATGCCTGATGGGGCTAAAACATTGTCGCGGGTGGTTCTGGGTACATATCGTCAGGCCCCCGTTCCCTCCCTCCTTCCGTGAAAGCAGCAGCAGACAATCGTTTCGCGCCTTTTTTCCTGAGTTACCTGTGCAGACGTCATACCACGGCAAGCATGGAGCCTGCTCAGGTAACCGTCACCGTATGTCTCCTGGGTGCTGGCAGACACGGTACTGCATTGCTACACAGCAGCAGCAGCAACCCCTTGCCTTGTGGTAGCAGACGGTACAATAGGACTGGTAGCCGTCATCTTCCTGTCCGAGGTGCTCCTGGCCACGTCGGCCAGGAGCGCCTGGGCAGACATGGGTGCAGGGACTACATTAGAAGTGACTTGACCAGGTCATTCTCTTTAGTCCTGCAGTCAGTCCTATTGAACCATCTTATGGTGAGCAGGCAGGTGATACGGATTGCTAGCAGTCCTACTGTACCATCTTCTGCCGGGCAGGCAAGAGATGAGGATGGCTAGCAGTCCTATTGTACCATCTTCTGCTGAGCAGCCATGAGATGTGGATGGCTTGCAATCCTTCTGCGCCGTCTGCTGCCAGCCAAAGGTATAAAAGATAGATGGAGTAGATCAAAACAAGAAATAGATCAGATTTGTTTTGTACTCATTTGCTCCCCCTCCCCATCCCGCCCCCCATCTAGGGGACTCGTTCCTCTAGGTCACACTGCAGTCACTCACAGAGAAGGTGCAGCGAGGTGAATCTAGCCATGTATCAATCAGAGGGCAGACCAACCTGCTTGTTCCAATAAGAACAATTACTTAGGTGCACCATTTCTTTTTGGAACCCCCCGTGAAGTCCTGCCTGAAATACTCCTTGATGTAAAGCCACCCCCTTTGTTGATTTTAATTCCCTGTAAGCCAACCCTGTAAGCCATGTCGTCAGTCGCCCCTCCCTCCATCAGAGCAACGGCAGACAATCGTTCTGCGCCTTTTTTCTGTGCGGACGCCATACCAAGGCAAGCATGGAGGCCGCTCAGCTCACTTTGGCAGTTAGGAGCACATTAAACACCACACGCATTATCCAGCAGTATATGCAGCACCAGAACCTGGCAGAGCGCTACCGGGCGAGGAGGCGACGTCAGCGTGGTCACATGAGTGATCAGGACATAGACACAGATTTCTCTGAAAGCATGGGCCCTGCCAATGCATGCATCATGGTGCTAATGGGGCAGGTTCATGCAGTGGAATGCTGATTCTGGGCTCGGGAAACAAGCACAGACTGGTGGGACCGCATAGTGTTGCAGGTCTGGGACGATTCCCAGTGGCTGCGAAACTTTCGCATGCGTAAGGGCACTTTCATGGAACTTTGTAACTTGCTTTCCCCTGCCCTGAAGTGCATGAATACCAAGATGAGAGCAGCCCTCACAGTCGAGAAGCGAGTGGCGATAGCCCTGTGGAAACTTGCAACACCAGACAGCTACCGGTCAGTTGGGAATCAATTTGGAGTGGGCAAATCTACTGTGGGGGCTGCTGTGATGCAAGTAGCCCACACAATCAAAGATCTGCTGATATCAAGGGTAGTGACCCTGGGAAATGTGCAGGTCATAGTGGATGGCTTTGCTGCAATGGGATTCCCTAACTGTGGTGGGGCCATAGATGGAACCCATATCCCTATCTTGGTACCGGAGCACCAAGCCGGTGAGTACATAAACCGCAAGGGGTACTTTTCAATAGTGCTGCAAGCTCTGGTGGATCACAAGGGACGTTTCACCAACATCAATGTGGGATGGCCGGGAAAGGCACATGACGCTCGCATCTTCAGGAACTCTGGTCTGTTTCAAAAGCTGCAGGAAGGGACTTTATTCCCAGACCAGAAAATAACTGTTGGGGATGTTGAAATGCCTATAGTTATTCTTGGGGACCCAGCCTATCCCTTAATGCCATGGCTCATGAAGCCGTACACAGGCAGCCTGGACAGTAGTCAGGAGCTGTTCAACTACAGGCTGAGCAAGTGCAGAATGGTGGTAGAATGTGCATTTGGATGTTTAAAGGCGCGCTGGTGCAGTTTACTGACTCGCTTAGACCTCAGCAAAACCAATATTCCCACTGTTATAACTGCTTGCTGTGCACTCCACAATATCTGTGAGAGTAAGGGGGAGACGTTTATGGCGGGGTGGGAGGTTGAGGCAAATCGCCTGGCTGCTGGTTACGCGCAGCCAGACACCAGGGCGGTTAGACGAGCACAGGAGGGCGCAGTACGCATCAGAGAAGCTTTGAAAACCAGTTTCATGACTGGACAGGCTACGGTGTGAAAATTCTGTTTGTTTCTCCTTGATGAAACCCCCTGCCCCTTGGTTCACTCTACTTCCCTGTAAGCTAACCACCCTTCCCTCCTCCCTTCGATCACCGCTTGCAGAGGCAATAAAGTCATTGTTGCTTCACATTCATGCATTCTTTATTCATTCATCACACAAATGGGGGATGACTACCAAGGTAGCCCAGGAGGGGTGGTGGAGGAGGGAAGGAAAATGCCACACAGCACTTTAAAAGTTTACAATTTTAAAATTTATTGAATGCCAGCCTTCTGGTTTTTTTGGGCAATCCTCTGTGGTGGAGTGGCTGGTTGGCCGGAGGCCCCCCCACCGCGTTCTTGGGCGTCTGGGTGAGGAGGCTATGGAACTTGGGGAGGAGAGTGGTTAGTTACGCAGGGGCTGTAGCGGCGGTCTGTGCTCCAGCTGCCTTTGCTGCAGCTCAACCATACACTGGAACATATTGGTTTGATCCTCTAGCAGCCTCAGCATTGAATCCTGCCTCCTCTCATCACGCTGTCGCCACATTTGAGCTTCAGCCCTCTCTTCAGCCCGCCACTTACTCTCTTCAGCCCACCACCTCTCCTCCCGGTCATTTTGTGCTTTCCTGCACTCTGACATTATTTGCCTCCACGCATTCGTCTGTGCTCTGTCAGTGTGGGAGGACAGCATGAGCTCAGAGAACATTTCATCATGAGTGCGTTTTTGTTTTTTTTTTTCTCTTTCTAATCTTCACTAGCCTCTGGGAAGGAGAAGATCCTGTGATCATTGAAACACATGCAGCTGGTGGAGAAAAAAAAAGGGACAGCGGTATTTAAAAAGACACATTTTATAAAACAATGGCTACACTCTTTCAGGGTAAACCTTGCTCTTAACATTATATACATAGCACATGTGCTTTCGTTACAAGGTCGCATTTTGCCTCCTCCCACCGCGTGGCTACCCCCTCAATCCTCCCCGTGGCTAACAGCAGGGAACATTTCTGTTCAGCCACAGGCAAACAGCCCAGCAGGAATGGGCACCTCTGAGTGTCCCCTGAAGAAAAGCACCCTCTTTCAACCAGGTGACCAGGAATGATATCTCACTCTCCTGAGGTTAACACAGAGAGATAAAGAACGGATGTTGTTTGAACGCCAGCAAACATACACTGCGATGCTTTGTTGTACAGTGATTCCTGAGTACGTGCTACTGGCCTGGAGTGGTAAAGTGTCCTACCATGGAGGACGCAATAAGGCTGCCCTCCCCAGAAACCTTTTGCAAAGGCTTTGGGAGTACATCCAGGAGAGCTGTGAATGCCAGGGCAAATTAATCCTTTCACATGCTTGCTTTTAAACCATGTATAGTATTTTAAAAGGTACACTCACCGGAGGTCCCTTTTCTGCCTGCCGGGTCCAGGAGGCAGCCTTGGGTGGGTTCGGGGGGTACTGGCTCCAGGTCCAGGGTGAGAAACAGTTCCTGGCTGTCGGGAAAACCGGTTTCTCTGCTTGCTTGCTGTGAGCTGTCTACAACCTTATCATCATCTTCTTCGTCCCCAAAGCCTGCTTCCGTGTTGCCTCCATCTCCATTGAAGGAGTCAGACAACATGGCTGGGGTAGTGGTGGCTGAACCCCCCTAAAATGGCATGCAGCTCATCATAGAAGCGGCATGTCTGGGGCTCTGACCCGGAGCGGCCGTTCGCCTCTCTGGTTTTCTGGTAGGCTTGCCTCAGCTCCTTAAGTTTCACGCGGCACTGCTTCGGGTCCCTGTTATGGCCTCTGTCCTTCATGCCCTGGGAGATTTTGACAAAGGTTTTGGCATTTTGAAAACTGGAATGGAGTTCTGATAGCACGGATTCCTCTCCCCATACAGTGTTCAGATCCCGTATCTCCCGTTCAGTCCATGCTGGAGCTCTTTTGCGATTCTGGGACTCCATCATGGTCACCTCTGCTAATGAGCTCTGCATGGTCACCTGCAGCTTGCCACGCTGGCCAAACAGAAAATGAGATTCAAAAGTTCGCGGTTCTTTTCCTGTCTACCTGGCCAGTGCATCTGAGTTGAGAGTGCTGTCCAGAGCGGTCACAATGGAGCACTCTGGGATAGCTCCCGGAGGCCAATACCATCAAATTGTGTCCACAGTACCCCAAATTCGACCCAGCAAGGCCGATTTAAGCGCTAATCCACTTGTCAGGGGTGGAGTAAGGAAATCGATTTTAAGAGCCCTTTAAGTCGAAAAGAAGGGCTTCATCGTTTGGACGGGTGCAGGTTTACATCGATTTAACGCTGCTAAATTTGACCTAAAGTCCTAGTGTAGACCAGGGCAATGACAGTGTCATCAAGACACATACAAGCTACAGAGGGAGCAAATTGTAGTGCTGTGCATCCAATCCAGGCTCCCAGGGAGAGAGGCAGGGCCTTTTAAACTGCTCTGGCACCATCTACTGGTAGATCATAGGATAGGCCAGATCAAATGCATGCCCAGTGTAGGTTTCAGAGTAGCAGCCGTGTTAGTCTGTATCCGCAAAAAGAAAAGGAGGACTTGTGGCACCTTAGAGACTAACAAATTTATTTGAGCATAAGCTTTCATGAGCTACAGCTCACTTCATCGGATGCATTCAGTGGAAAATACAGCGGGGAGATTTATATACACAGAGAACATGAAACAGTGGGCGTTACCATAGACACTGTAATGAGAGTGATCAGGTAAGGTGAGCTATTACCAGCAGGAGACGGGGGTGGGGGGACCTTTTGTAGTGATAATCAGGGTGGGCCATTTCCAGCAGTTGACAAGAACGTCTGAGGAACAGCGGGGGGAGGGGGGGGAATAAACATAGGGAAATAGTTTTACTTTGTGTAATGACCCATCCACTCCCAGTCTTTATTCAAGCCTAAATTGTATCCAGTTTGCAAATTAATTCCAATTCAGCAGTCTCTTGTTGGAGTCTGTTTTTGAAGCTTTTTTGTTGAAGAATGGCCACTTTTAGGTCTGTAATCGAGTGACCAAAGAGATTGAAGTGTTCTCCGACTGGTTTTTGCCCAGGATATTGTTCTATTTAATGGTCGTAACCTATACCCACTTCTGGTTTTAAACCTTTAATGAAGAAATGTTTAAAAAAACCAGCACTGAGCCAGCTTTGCTTGAGCCAGGCAAGGTGAGCTATCAAACCAATGAGAACAAGCTTTTTTTTTTTTTTTGGGGGGGGGGGGGAGTAACTAAAGGGGCAACAATTAGTGATTAAAATCAACAGTTGATCCATCGTGGTCCACCGACTGTCTGTGTGTCTCATAGAGGCAGATTTTCAAAAGAGCTTTTGCTGCCAGTTCGGCACCTAACTGGACGGGAGCAGCTGGATGCTGTACTGTTCTGAAAATCCAGACCCTAGCCTTCATGGCCCGGTTGGGACTTACACTTGATTTTTGCTTGTTATAAGCAGGACAGGAACTGCCAATGCCATGAAACTGGCAGCAGTAATGCCTTTCTAAGTCCCTATTCTGGAACTCTTTTAAGTACATGAGTAGTCCTGCTGAATACAAGAATAGGGGGAGCTGTCTCGTAGATATCCAACACTGTAACAAAACAACGTACTATGCAAGGTTTGATTTTTGTGACAAATATGTGGCAAACTCCTAATTGTCATGGAACCACATATCATGTCTACTTGGAATTTCTGTGCAACAGTAGGCATCGAAATCAAGTCCCCCTGTTCTAAAAGCACAAATTCCTAGCACTTGAGCTAAGGGAGACTCTCAATCAGCTGCTAATAGTGTTGGACATATGACTGAGAATTGAGCAGTTCAGAGTCCCACCAACAGTGGGCAGTGGTGACACATACGCACTGATCCGTTCATTCCAGTGCTACTACCGTGGCCACTGCAGGATCAGGTCCCTTCAAGGCTGGAGACCGGGCCACTGACTATCTCTTTTTATTAAACTAATGAAATAAGATCTCTACGCTGTATAGTCAGCATTTCCACCCATTACAAATCAAGAGTGGGTGAGGTCCTTTGCAGCAGACCATAAGTCTCCTGGATCAGCAACAGGAACAAGTCCGTTTTTAAGGGACCTGCTAGCAGGTAGAATCCTACCACCTGGAATCCACCACAGTTGCAGGGAAACTCACTTCTGCATTAAAACTAGGTTTAGTATTTATTATTATTTTGATGATGGCTGTGCTTAAGGGGTTATGGAAAGCAGGGCCCCAAGGTGCTAGGTGCTGGACAAATAGAGTAATAGACAGTCACTGCTCTGAAATGCTGACATGACAGACAAAGCTGTGGAAAAGGGCTGTAACACATTAGCAGAATGACAGGTGGTAGTGGTGTTTAGATGAAGAGAGTGAAGGGAAATAGCACAAAGGAGGGGGGTATGCTGGGCAGCATGCTCAGGGCAGGTGGAGTGAAGCTGAAGTGAGGGTTGGACTGAGGGAGGGGGCTGGAGCAAACAGCTAATCAGCACATGGGAGAGAACTCTCCGGAGTCAAAACTGTAGAAAGCAGCCTGGTCACATCAGCAGAATCCTTGCTGCTGATCCTGCTTCTCAGTTTGCTCCTGCCATGTTGACAGTTGCAGGTCTCTGGGGGTAGGATTAGCTCCTTCCTGCAATTTTTCTTCCCCACAGAGGGCTTGGTGTGTTGGAAGGGTACTGCAATGGCCTAAGTACCTCTAGAAGGTGGGAGTCACCCCTGCATAGCTTTGTGTTGGGGAGCACCTGGCATGGAACATTAGCCCTGGCTGAGCTCTGTCTTTCCCTATTACTCCCTCCATGCTGCAGGACCCACTGAGGCTCCTTCTGTGTCTGCTCTGGCTGATTGAGAGTTGCTCTGGGCCCTGGAGTTGGTTTGTTCTGGACTCTTTTTTCCCCAAGCCCACATGGCTTGAGGGATGGGGGAGCCCCGTTTGGGTCTCAAAACAGGAAACTCCTCCATGGTTTAAATTGGAGATCAATGCTGATGCCTTGCTAAACAGTGACTACAACATTCCACTGGCTGTTTTTATGTTTAAGCAATAATGATTAATCGAGGTGCCGGATCTTTCCTGGGAATTAATCACTGCTCTCAAAAGGGGATCCAGGAGTATCAAACAGAAATGAGATCAGCCCTAAACCGACAATTACCAGGGCTTTGAACATTGGTAAGAACTGTCACGTTCAACAAAACTAACACAGACTGACAATGGGTTACTCTGTGCCCAGAGGTCTGGAATAAAGCCACTAGGGAGGCAGAGGTTGGGAACAGAAAGCAGTGAGTTGGGAGCTAGATATTTTCTGGATACACTTATATCATTTCAGGAAGGATCCAAGGTCTAAGGAATCATTACATCATCCCATCTCTGATAACTGATGGATTGATAGGTGGTGGTTCTTCAACTGCTAACAAGTGTCTGTCTACTGGCCCTTGGGAAACCCTAACCGGAAAAAAAAAAAAAAGCCAATCCCCAAGACTATCCCTTCAACACACACAGATCTGTACAATCACACCTAATGCTGCTCTACCTCCTTCCAGCTGAGCAACACAAAGTGCTTCTCAAACCCTCATTAATTTTCTTTCTTCACAGGCATGTTGAGAAGGTTATCTCCATTTTACTGATGAGAAATAGAGATTAGTGAGACTCCTCCAAGGTCACAGAGAAAGCGAGCAGCAGAACCAGGAAGAGAACCCATCCGTTCCCACCCCCTATTCCAATCGATCCTACGCATTTCCCAGATCAGGCAGTAGAAACCAGGAGTTCTGATTCCCACTCCCTGCTGCTCTGACTGCTAGATACCAGTCCCCTTTGGTGCATGAGAACCCAGGACACTATCTCCTGCTCTGTGCCTGAGAGTACTAGGGCCAGAGGTGTTTCAGGCCCATTCGGAACGGGTCATGCATATAACTCTGAATCACAAGTAAGCTGGCATGACTGGTGGGAGCCCCCCGGTTTGGTGATTGGTTATGAGTCTCCCAGACCACAGTCATGTTGCACTGTAACATGGTGCTGACCAGTGAGCTATGGGGGTTGTGGGGGAAGAAATATGACACCCCACAAAGAAACAGAGGGCTGGAGGGTGTGGGTCATTCATGACTCCTCCAGCTGGCAGGGGACACCAGGGAACTGCCATCCCTCTAGTCTGCAGGAGGCCCTAGGGATGTCACCCCTTCAGTCTGCAGGGGACACTGGGGCACTGTCACCCCCCAGCCTGCAGGGGAGCTGGGGAACTATCACCCCTTCAGTCTGCAGGGGACACTGGGGAACTGTCACCACCCAGCCTGCAGGTGGCGCTGGAGGTGTACTGGGGAGACGACTGGTTCCCAGCCAGGTCGCAAGAGACGCTCTCTCTTTATTTCTCTACGATTCCTCCCCCGTGAGGTGACTGCGAGCTGTAAAGCACAGCGCGGGTGGCGTGCGAAGGGCGCGGTTGACGGCAGCGAGTGTCGTAAAAGCCCCGAAAGGACGACGGCGGAGGGCGCGGCGACGGGTGGCAGGTGAAGCTCCTGGGTTGCAATGGGGGGGGGGTGGGTCTGTTCCGGGGAGCCCCTTCCTTGCTCGCCGGGTTGTGGGGGGGCCGGGCCACTGAGCTGGGCGGTCAGACTCCGGCTCTGCCTCCCCACCCCCCGCGCAGCCCCCGGGGTGGGTGTCTGAGGGGCTGCAGGCCCGCCCCACGCTCCCGCCCCGCCCTGCGTTCCTGCCGCCGGGGGTGTATGTGGAGGGGGGAGTTGCCCCAACCCCCACCTGTGCTTCGTCCCGCCCCCCGGGGGGTGTGTGGGAGGGGTTGCCCCAGCTCCTGGCCCCGCCCTCCGGGGGGTGCCCCAGCTCCTGGCCCCCCCCCCGGGAGTGTGTGGGAGGGGGTGCCCCAAACAATTTTCTTAGTCCCCTCCTTCACCCCCACCCATTGTGGAGAGATGTTGGTTCTTTTTCAGGCAAGGCAACCTGTGAAACTAGAGTTAGTTGTAGCTTTCTGGTTGTTACTATTACTAATAATTAGCAGTAGTTGCCTGTATTCGCTAGTGGTATTTCTTGCTGCCTTTTGCAGCACTCAGCAACTCCTGATCCTGTTGTTCAGAGATGAAGAAATCTTTTGAAGGATAACTGGAAGTTTATCCATATATTGAGTTTCATTTTAATTAAATCTACGGTGCATCTGTTCTGTTTGTCAAATCACTTATTTCCCATTAAGGAATAATGTTATGTCTATAAGGGCATCTCTGGTACAGTAAGTACACAAGACACAACCGGGAACAAGGTTTTTCAGGTTTTGTTTCCATGCTTCTGAAACATACCCACTTTTTGTTGACAAGTTTGGAAATGTGATGTCTTGATATTTCAATCACATCTCAGCTGGGTGCAGAACTCATACGGCTGATATGTGTTTATGATTTCCTTCTTTTTGAGTGCTTCCATTACAGTCTTAAGGTCTGAGAAGCTAAGCTTCTCATATTGCTCAATGGGCTTTAGGTTCATCATTACACTGTCTGAAGAGAAATCAAACTAGTTATCAATATACAAAAACATAGGGTCATAAAACTTAATGAAGTATTGCTTTATGTTCACTTTTTGTTCTGGTTGTGTTTTTCCATCAGTGTGGTGTGGAATCTTAAAAAAAATCTTAAAATGGTACGTCTCTGTGTACACATCAGTAATGCAGAGCTTTGATTCTTCTAACTTCCTCACAAGATTGTCGAAACAAGCCACGCTCGGGGGTAGGGGGAGAACACTGTAAATTTCCACAATGCAGGTATACATGCCATCTTCAGTGAAAACTTTATTTAAAGTTACTGGGCAAGCGTCAGCTAGTGACTTGAAGCAGGCTTTAATTGCAGGCCAGTTTCTCAAAAGGTAGTCAGCTGCTGGGTTAAGGGATAGCCATCTTCTACTCACATGTCTCAAGTACTTCTTTCCATTCAATTTCAGTAAACTCAGAAAAAACCTTCTCTGCACGGTGCAGGCACAAAAAAGTGGTTGTAAATCTTCCAACGCAATCCTTTCTACAATAACTGACAGTGGACCACTAGCATGTTTGCAGGTATCATGGGTTGTGTATGCAAGGCAGTTTGCCTTCAGAGTGCAGTCCATTTTCAGCACATAACTGATGAACCTATGAACTATGGCAAATGCAACTTGGTGTATTATCAGCAAAGTATGCAGTAATACAATTAACGTTAAGCTGGTGTTTCTCCAGGCAGTTCTTTATAGCATGATGAATGCCACTTGCAGATTCATCATCATCTTCATAAAAATCAAGCAAGTTGCATTGAACACCATTTGATGTGATAAAGTATCCCAAGCACATTAGAAACATCTTTCTTTTCCTTTTATTTGAGGCATCAGTTGCTACAGAAAAATACAGGGGGTGTTGTGTTGGCACTGGTAATAAATCCAGTAAACAATTTCACCAATAGCTCTGCCTTGATTCTTTCACAAGACTGTTAACAATAGTTCAATCATGAAACATTTCACTAGCAAGCTTATTGCCACCGTGCATGCTGTTGTAACTAAGGCTGTGTTTAACTATATGGTAGATGGTTGTAAGAGTTATTAACAGTACAATTATACAATTTAGAATTTATATAGTATAGTCTGTTCCCTTAATAGCCAATAGTATAAATAGACATAGAAGGCACACTTGAGGCCAAATACAGCAATCATTATTGGGTTAAATTCCCTGTGACTTCAGTGGAAACTTAGCCTTAGAAGAAAAAGTGAGTAAGAACACAGGGCTTATCTTACAGACCAGAGCCACACTGTACAGTATCACAATTGTTAAAGATCAGGCAAACCTAAGAACATGCAGAGAAATGCAAACAGAGGAAGGTACCAACATCCTACATGTCGCATATAAAAAAGGTGTTGAAAATTCATGGAGATCTATTGCAAAAATGCAATCATAAAGTATGTTTAACTCATATCCAACGCTTTTGAGTGCAATTGCCCTTTGGCCTGCCTACACTAGGTGGGAGATCAGAGACAAGGAGCATGAAGAGATTTACAAGGGCTTGTGAATAAACCTCCAAGATCATACAATCAAAAGGTTTATATATACATATAAAAAATATCTGAGTACATGCATATGTGTGTGTGTATGTATATATATATAAAAAAGCAGGTCCATGTATAACTTTAACTGAGTCTGGTGTGAAATACTATTTTATCATATTATTATGAATGAACCTTGTGTACAACAGGAGCCATCCATAGAAATGCCATTGAGTGGACATTTTTGTAGTTTTAAAAAATGATTCCAGAACATTTTTCTCTCTGTTCATATGCTAAAGAGGTTAGCTTATACTATCTCTACCTGCCTTCCTGCAAAAAATAGATAATATATGTTGGATGAATGTTTAACTCTTGCTTCTGTTTTTGTGAAAATAAAACTTAAATGAATCACTTGGGAAAAGTATTAAATTGTGCACTGAAAAGCATTGATTGAAATACCTGCTTTCATATGCTTCTGTTTTACTGAGCTAAATCTCTAGACTAGTCTTATAACCACCATACTTTATCTCCCTCCTCACTGCCTGCTCAGCCATGCCATTTTGGAATCTGCAAGATCAACTGGGAATCAATGCGGACAAATGGATGCTGCATCAAAGCTCAGAGCAGCCCTACAAACGGGCAGCTCTGTGCCATGCCTTTGAGAAGGAGTGGATTGAGTGTGCCAGTGGCATTGGGCAGATTCGTGCACGCAAGGAATGCGGACCAGAATATGAAGACTTCCAAGAATGTATTAATAGGCACAAAACGGTAAGAAGATATGAGCTAGTTATGGGCGGGGGAGGGAATGAGGTCGAGGGAATGTATATTACACACAGTGTGAACACTGGGATAAATAATAAGGGCTATGCAAAATTTTCAGTCCAGTACAAAAAGCAATAACTATACACCTGTCACTAACCCCTAGGGCCCAACTTCTACCTCCAGATAAACGTCTGAGATTCCTAGTGACTTCAGCGGGAGCCTGAGAGCAGAATTCGGCCGTAGAAATGCATGGTTAGCATGCAGTGAGAAATTTAGTATTCTGTAGAGACAGCAGGGCAGAATATCATCAGTGGATTAGTCCTGTGTCTGACTCTCAAAACTTTTTTTTTTTTCTTGGAGATTTTGTTCCTAGTCAGTGACTGGTTATTGTTGGGATGAGTACATTGTAAAGTCTGAGCAAATAACCTTGTAGTTAAATTCAGACATGGAACTCTTCAAACTTTGACAGTGTTTGTGTTTGTTTATAAACCAGATCACTCAAAAAATGCTCTCTTCAGTTCTCTTTCACTGAGGCAACAGATTGGTCAGCTCAGCAGGAAACCCAGTATGTCAGGTGACATTCCTGCCTTGGCTAACTGAGCTACAGAGCTTGTGGAGCATTGCAGCATGCTGTCTGCTTTCCAAGAACTTGAGCTGTGATTCACCCAGCTTCCTGCTCCCCAATGCAATAATCCATGATTCAATAAGGAAAACATGGATTTGGGATCTTTGATGGGTAGACCTGTCTTCTTAAAAGCATGCCAAGGACTCTAGTAATTAGGGATATCAGATAGGTCATTCTGAGTTATATTTCCCAGTTTGTCGTACTGTTTCCTGACTCCAAGGTCTCTAATCCTACTGTAGTCACTATGTGCTTGTACCGTGGAGTTGTTATAAACAAAAACGTTGCCCATTAAGCTGATACAAACATCAGTTAGTAACAGGTAACTGAGCATATGTTATAAAAAGTAGTTTCCCTAGGAGGATATTTAGTGGTTATATAGCACTGTACATTTTCAAAATGGTTTACGAACGTGAGCCATTACAATGCTGAAGCTGCTTAGATAAGGTTAATTCTGTCTTGTCTTATGGCAAAACAGTGACAGATACGTTTACAAGAGCAGCTTATGTGTAACGGGGCCATCACTGGCAAGTTATTGGGGACACAGGGCAGAAAGGGACTTCAAGAGAAGTAGTAAGGTGGAAGGAAGTTTAGTGTTATTGCTTATTCAGAGCATTGTAAGCAAATAACAAAAGAGGTTAAAGGCTGTGGGGTGAACTCTCAACTCTGAATTTACCCTGTGGTTTCTATGAAAGTTGTATCTTAACTCAAACCCTGTGATTCTTAGTAATAAATGTTTATCATATGGTAGCTGAAAGACCCCAGTCGGGACTGGAGCCCCATTTTTGCTAGGTGCTGTACAAACATAGAAAAGACAATCCTTGTCCTGAAGGGTTACGGTGTAAAGGCAAGACTTTCTCTAGTGGTTGCAAGTGTGTGCATGGTGCCTTGTACTTAGGCACATTAGTGACTCCCTTCATGGAGAAGTCTGTTTGGATGCAGTTTTCATTGCAACACAAAATATACTGGGTTACTCAAATATCCCCCATACTGTGGCCCACGTTATTTACTTGTTTGTAATTTTTTTATTGGTTTTTCTTTTTTTATAATAAAAATCTCCTCAGTGCTCCTAAAAAGCTATATGCAGCTCTTCATCCGTAATAACAAGTGTGTGTGTGGCTGATGGGGGTGGGGGTGGGGGGAATAACATTGATAAGGAAACAAATTCTAGTTTAAAGTTTTCCTGGGAGTGGTTACAAATGACAGTGGAAAGATTTTTAAAATTCTGATGATGTCTATTAAAAGACAGGTAGTAAAATATAACAATCTGTAACCCATGAAATGTTCGTGCATGTGTGTGGTGCTGCAGCTACTGTTGGGATACACGACTATATTTAGTTGTTCACGTTTTTCATTCCATCCAGTGGAGCAATGCACACGTTGTTATATCGATTCTCATTGCAATTATACCCTGTTGGGAGGGGATGTGGTAATACTGTTTTTACTTTAAAACTAGAATGTCCTAGTGCATTTGTGCCAGGGTCCTGACCTGCGAGGCTTTGAAGTAAGCTTCACTATTCCCGCTGCTTCTCTAGTGGCCTCTCTTCCTGCTACAAAATCATAGAATATCAGGGTTGGAAGGGACCTCAGGAGATCATCTAGTCCAACCCCCTGCTCAAAGCAGGACCAATCTTTAGTCCTTAACTCATTTGTCTTTGGCAGATAATGCGTCTGAAGACAATTGTGGCGCAGAAGAAGAAGCTGATAAAGGAAGGGAAATACACACCACCTGAGCACCACAGTGGCAAACCGGAGGCCAGGCCTTGATCTGCTGCTGGTAACACTGAGCCCCTCTGACAGCAGAGCTAACCATGCATCACCCTCTGTGCACATGTTGTAGGAATGAAACTCTTCTGTTAAAGTTAGCCCAGTTATGCCCTGCGTGCAGCTGTTCTGCTGGCTGTCTCTCTCCTGCAGGCCAGCCATGCAGAGTATATATGTTCTGAATAAAGGACCTGTCACTTTTTAGATTAAGTGATGCCAGTGTCTGTAACTGATCAGTTCAGAAATTAAATATCTCCTTTGGAAGCCTCCTCTTGGCTCTGTCTTGTTTTTCCCGAGGCGTGGCATATGGGTTAGTGTCCTAAGTTTGAGAGGGATCCTAGTGGAACTAGAGCAGCTCACAAATGCATTGTAAAATCTCCTGTGCTGACATTTGGGGCCTGATCTGCAAAGACACTGGCTGCCCACAACTCCAATTGAAGTCCATGGGAGCTGGGAGCGCTCAGCATCCCTGAAAATCAGCCTGTAGTTACCTGCCTTCCCTTCGTTACTTCTGTGTCCTTTAAAAGCCCCTGCCACATATCTTAGTAGAGCATAAACTAGGCTGTCTGGTCACACAGAAAGAACAATGTGCAGATTCCCTGATCTGTGATTCCAGGGGATCATTACTCATCACCAACGTTCTTCCCTTCGGAAATATCTTCACAGCTCTGTACCATATTCATAGTTCTACCATAAAGCTTCAGTGCCCAAATCATAAACTCAGTCCAATCATAAGTCAAATTTGGATCCAAACTTCCTTAAAGTTCAGCAGTTTGGATCCTGAATTCTGGGGCAGGTCCGTATCTCTGCTTTCTCCATGTGCTGTTAATTGGACCCAGTGAGAGGAGCACGAGTATAAATTTGGAGTCGGAAGGAATCTGAAAGATTGAGTGGCTCATTGTCTTGTTTCTTGTTTTGTGTCCTCAGCTGGAACGCGGAGCCAAACTGCAGCATTTAGAACAGCTTCCATAAGTCAGGTCCTTCTGTTAGGGCATGTGTGTGTGCATCTAGTGCAGTTCAGCGTGTTCAAAATTTACAATGGGAATGACGGTCCATTTACAGCCCGCTCAGTTTCTTCATGTGCTATGGGATCGGTATATACAATGGACATATCAGGGACCTTGAACATTTAAACTGGGTAACAGAACTTCATGGTAAAATATAACATTTGCATTAAGACGCAGAAAGTGTTTGGTCACTGTAGAGAGACAACATGGGTGAAGTAATATATTTTATCACTGTAGATTTCCTCCTGGCCTACCACCTGCAATGAGTTGATTTTTGCTCGGTAGCAATAAACGTTTGCTTTTAAACCTTGTGTGTCAGTATGGTCAACCTGAAGAAGAGCTCTGTGGCCCTTGAAATCTGGTCTCTTTCACCAGCAGAAGTTGGTCCGTAAAAGATATTACCTCACGCACCTCGTCTCTCACATATCCTGGGACCAATACAGTTGTTAAGTCCAATCCATTGTGAGATTCCACTTCGTGTTCTGGGCTCTCCGAATGGATGACTGGCAACAGTCCAGGCTGGCTCTGGCTGTCTGTGGCAATTCCACTTTCTACTACCTTCTACGTTTCTATGCACAGTGACAGCTCCCATTCAACACTTAGGAACTGAGGCATGGTACTCTGGTTTCTTATCTTTTCTTTACAAATGTGAAAGGTTTATTTTTGTTCTTCATTTGCCTGAACACCTAGCTGGTTTTGGGAAATGGTTAAAGCAAATATGTACCCGAGAGCATAGAGGGGAAATGTCTATGCTTTAATCTTGGGCTTTTAATACCCAGGGATTGGGATTTTAATGTTTCATCTTTGATACATGGAGTCTATGAATTTCTTGATCCTCTCAGAAACCTACAACTAAGTTGATGCATGATATAAACACTATAAATTACTGCTGACAGACCAAAACGTTGTTTAGAAGGTGATAAAAGCTTCTCATTATTTTTGATTGAGGATTTATTGTTCTTTAATTCTCTCTCTGCTGATCCCTGCATTTGTCCATCGTTCAGCAGGATATTAAGCCTTATGCATTAGCATTGAGATACGAACAGGCTCCTTGGTCTCAAAGAAGCTGATGAAAGATGGGTGAGAAAAAAAGGGACTCATTTATCTGTTGCTTGCAGAAATGTCTTTTAAGGGGAAAAGAACTCCCAAGTTCACAGAGTAAATTGATTTATGCTCAATTGGTATTTTCTTATGTTTGCTGGACCATGAACCTTCTAAACTACAAGTCTTGTTAAAGGAGCTGGCATTAAATGCTTGGGAGGAGACCCAGCAAAAGAACTAGATAAAGATATGAGGAAGCATCTACTAAGCCAGCTGTGTGGTCTGTAAATAGCTCTGTTAGGGGAGAGGCCCAGTCCTGCTCTCCCTCCAATATGAAATTGATCAATTAATAAAGCTTCCTACCGCACACTGCCAAGTCAGCAAGAAAATGCAGCTTGCCTGGATGTGTAAATCTCCCCGCTGCCTACAGAGAAAAGCAAACAGCTAATTATCACTGTCTTCAAACACCTGCACCTGTCGGGGGCTGGGTGGGTAGTGTTGCTGGAGGAACAGTTACTGGATAAAGTACAAGTTGTCTCATAATTGGAACAGGGCAGATCAGTGAATTAGTCGGGGATACAAAGCCTTTCCTCTCAAGCTCCTGGCTCATGGGGCAGATGGTAGAAAGTTGTTGCACTGAAGTCTATTGGGGGGTTGGTGAGAAATGAGTTGGGGGTCTCAGACCAGGTCCTACTGGACAAATGCCGTCATCCCAAAAACTCAGGCTCCCTAGCCCAATCAGTCTTTGGCCTCTCTGCTTAGACTAAGAACCCTTGAGGTGACACACATGACCAAAGCCAGCCCTGGCTTAAGCAGGTGCAACTGGGCTAACGTGTTCTTGGGGCCCTGTGCATCCCTGATTCATGTAGAGAGGAGAGATTAGGCCCTTTCTGTAAGACCTCCCTGTTCTAGGATAGCGCAGATAGATTTTATAGACAGAGTAACTGACTCACAGCAATGTTAAGTTACTTGCATGTGGTCAAACTGGGCTGGGAATAGACCCCAGCAGTCCTAGCCCCTGTACCCTAAGGACTAGACCACACTGTTTTACTTATCAGGTCCAGCTTTGGGCTGGGTCTAATAAATCAGCAAGGAGGGATTTTTCGTCCCAAATCTTGACATAAGCAATATTCTCCGTTTGTGAACCTTGATTAAAAACTTTGTTTGTCAGAGTGAAAGTGTAACAAGTATCAACCCTGCAGCATGTGACTTGCAGGTGAGTAACCAGGGTACTGGGGGGCGTGAGGATCTTACTGGTTTCCTGATGGGAATTCTTCTCCCCCTGCTGCCTCCAAAACACACCTTTCCATTTAATTTCCTCCTGGAGGAGTTTGTGGGTTTTCCCTCCCCCTACAGGCCCCAGATGGATTGGTTTCTATAACCCCTCTGGATTTCTGCAGCTAACTGTTTGATCTGATTCATTTCTGCCATTAACCACATGGTGTGGGATGGAGACATGCTTTTCCCTGGCAGTTTGTAAGGCAAATGGAGTGGGAACCATTAGGAGGATGGAATGCAAATAGAGACCCAAACCCACAAAATTTGGATCATGAGCTGGATCCGGCTTTCAAACAGCCCAAAACCCAAGGGTGGCTGCATGTAGAATTTGGAGTCAGACCCGAAGGCACCTATGAGGCTGAAGCACTTATTTTTGCTCAGCACCACATCCCTTACGTTCACATGGTGACGAATGTGCCTCCCCTTACTGTGAACTGTGTCTGAAAATAATGTTTTGAATTAAATCTGGCCTGTCTCAGCTTTTTTGTTGTCGGTGACCCGATTGCTGGGAGGAATGATGTAATTCTGATTCTGTCCTGACCCGATTCTGATATGATTTACGCTAGCATAAAAGAGGAGTAAATCCACGGAACTCAATGGAGTTGTACTGGCATAAGATCCAAATCAGGCTCTGAGTATGGAAGCTCGGGGTAAGAGACAGGAAAGCTTTACCCAGCCAGATTGCATTATATTCTGATAATCCAGAGAAGAACTTTCCTGTGTGATGTTTTCAAATATGAAACCTGTTTAGTGAGGTTTTATGTAAAGGCGGTGAAACTTACATAATAGTGCTGACATTCAAGTACTGGGCCTCAGATACAGAGGAGAGGGGAAATATTTCATATGCAAATCAAGGAAAGCAGATCAAGGAAACAGACATCACAAGAGCTACAAGAAAAAATAAAAAGAAATGCTCTAAAATAGAAGCTTCCCAGTGTGTTTCTGTGTTCTTTGTAAGCTCCTTGGGCAGAGACTGTCTCTCTTACGGGGCCGAGCATACTGTGTTCATTTAACAAATAAGAAGAACCACAAAACTAAAGCACAGTGCTGCAAACCAAAAAGCACCCCCCAACTGGTGTAATATTTGCATTGGATGGGATAGTTACAATGTCCTGGAGGTCTGGTGATGATGTGTCATGGGTAGTGATGCATGTCACACATTCTGGGTGTTCAATATGGGTCATGGCACACCGGTTGCTGAATATTTAGCAGTACTGAGAAGCTATAAATAGGGGTATATAGAGAGAAAAATAGGGGACTGCTTTTAACCTCATTTAAATGCATTGGAGTGGGAAAGCTTTTTGGAGAAACAGAGTGGGGGAGTGATAGTTCTTTTGCTATAAAGCCCCCCCCTCAAGACAGGCACAGCTGGCCTATTGTTATATCTATTGTGGCAACATCTAGGAACCCCAATCAAGGATCGGGGGCTTCATTGTGATAGGTGCTGTACAAACAAGTAAAAGAGTCCTTGAGCTTACCACCTCAACCTCCACCACGTGTCTGGAAATCAGCATGCAAGAAAGAGAAATCCCATCGTGTGGAGAAATCCTCCAGGACTTGCATGTGAAATATTCCATTTGTCTGACAAACTGGCACCAAAAAAAGATAATGGGCAGGGGGCGGCGCTCCAAACAATAGCTTTGCAGTGAGCCACTGGATGTGAGCCACTGGTGTTCTGTCTAGCCCTGCTCAAAAGACAGGGACAGGGGAGTTGTCTGACAGTCCCCGTAAAGATAACCCTTTTGTATCTCATTTTGGGACCATCACATCCTCCTCATTGGTAATGATTTTTATGTAATGAGGCTTCCTCCATAGATGTGAGCCATGCTTTGCAAACACAAAGACAAGGTCCTTGTCCAGAGGTGCTTAATGTTGGACACAGACAGAGACACCATATAGGACAATAATTCCAACACAAGAAGATACAGAGAAATGGTTGGTGAGGAGGCTGGTATCGGAGGCTTTGGGAAAGGAGTGGGTTTCAAGCACAGGTTTGAGGGAGGCCCACTTGATGACTGTTCTGATGGCATCTTCATCCCAGCGCTCGTTCAATCAGTTGCATGACGAGTCCCTACAAAACCGTGCTTATAATGGCAACTGCAACTGACTCATAACTAGAGTGGTGGTAGTGAAACAGGCACGTGCAACTGTGATAATTGCTACTTTGCTAAATAAACATCCTGACAGACTCTGAAAGAGAAGCGATGTGTCTAAAAGGAGCAAAAAGTGGCAAAGAAAAAAGCGCAAGGACCTTGCAGTGTCAGAAGTGGAAATCAAGGCTAGTCCAGGTGTCGAAGGAAATATTTAAATATATCTAAATACTCCTGTCTCCCAAGTGGCTCTTTAGATCGTTCCACAATCAAATTGCTCTGTCAACAACTGTTAATGCAGCAGAAAGCTAGTGGTAGTGATAGCAAGAACCAAGAAGGACTGAACCATTCGTGTCGGTTACAGCTGTATTAGAAATTTCAGTTCATGAGCAAAATAAATGAAACCCCGGGGAAAAATCCCAGTTCAGAGAAAGATAAAAATACACCCAGGCAATTCCTGGAAAGATGGAGAAAGTATTTTTATCTCCTGATGGGTGAGTTGCAGCATTGTGGAAGTTTGATTTGAAACACAAATGCTAGGAGTGAAGATCAGCCCGTTTCCTTAAATGACAGGAAAACGTTGGCCCTGAAACTCCCTGGTTGAACACCAACAGGCAAACAGGACGTTTAGAGTCCCCCAACTTTTTGTGCAAGTCACAAGAAAAATCCTAAAAGGAGGATGTTTTCCGTGTATATTTTATATGAACTTACTCTCCCGTTTTTGCTTCATTGGGATTTTATTGGCTTGAACCTAAAGTATGAAACCCTAGACATAATCTAGAGAGACCCAGAAGGAAGGCAGAGAGCTAGGACAGCGCAAAGACCTCTCCTCAGAGGTCCATCAGAAATCCTTGGAGATTTTTCTTTTATAGCTCTTAATGTGGATACCAGCCATCCACAATGAGGATTCCCTGAGGAAGAGGGACATAACATACTCGGAATTTTAGGGACCAGTTTTTCCAAGTCCTTAGCCACATGAAATCAGCTCATGTGGAGCTAGCTAGAAACCCTTGGAAAAGATTTACCTTCTCCTAGGCCTTGCCTACACTAGAAAGGGATTGCTGATATAGCACAGCAGTCTGTCTGTTCATGTTACTGGTAAACCCTCCTAGAGGAGATGCCGTTTATACCACCAGAAGAGTTCTTTTTGCTAGTATAGCTTATACAGTTCCCCCATCAAAATAAGCCCTTCTTCTTCTTGCTTGCCACTTCCCTATTTGGGGTCAATAATTTTTTTATAGCCTCCATCCAAAACATGATTGTATGCTTGGCTTTCATGCCAATTTATCTCTCTACCGTCCTCTGATATCCCGTCCGTGTACTGAGTCTTTGACCTCCCGCTTGGTCATCTTCCATCCACAATCATTGCAAGGGCCATCCTGCCAACATAACTCTCAGGTCTCCACTGGACATGTCCATATCAACGTAGCCTACCCTGCCTCAACTTGTCTTCAACTGGGGTAACCTGTATTGGGCCCCTCACAGACTCATTTTGTTTGTTATCACAGAGTGTCCAACTATTTGACCATCTCATCATCTTCATTTCCAGAGTGGAAAGCATACGGATTTCTTTTCTTGTGGCCCGACAAGTCTCTGTTCTGTACAGTAGGATGGGTTGAATTACACTTTATAAACTTCGCTTTTAATTTTATTGATATCTTTTTATCACAGAGAACTGGGATTGGCTCCTACCATTTGACTAAGCAGCTTTGGTACAAGAAACAAAGCTATTCTGGGAAAATGAGTTTTTTGGCTGGTATAAGTGTGTTTACACTAAGTTTTTGCCGGTATAGCTATGTCGGTTAGGACTGTGATGCTTTCACTCTCCTAACCGACATAGCTATGCCAGCAAAAATGTCAAGTGTTCGATCCACTCACACCACTTTTCTCTAATCCCAAATCATCCCCAAGTCACACAATTACCAGGGTGACCTCTACAGAAGCTGAGACTGCCTGGATCTAGTTTAGGTATTTCTAAGGCATCTATCAATGTGGTACTTAAGCATAGTATCATCCTCAATGGACTTCCTGTGATGTGCAGTGGCAGTCAAGAAAGCTAACAACCTTTAGAAAAGGGATGGATAAGACAGAAAATATCAAAATGCCTCTATATAAATCTATGGTATGCCCATGCCTTGAAAACTGTGCTAAGTTCTAGTTGCCCCATCTCAGAAAAGATATTTTAGAATTGGAAAAGGTGCAGAGAAGGGCAAAAAAAAATTATGAGGGACATGGAGCAGCTTCCACATTAAGAGAGATTTAAAAGACTGGGACTGTCCAGCTTTAAGCAGGGATCTGACCGAGGTCTATGAAATCCTGACTGGGGGGGGAGAAAGTGAAGAGGGACGTGTCATTTACCTTTTTACAGAACACAAGAACCAGGGCTCACCCAATGAAATTAATAGGCAGCAGATTTAAAACTACCGTAAGAAGTCCTCTTCCCACAGTGCACAGTCAGCCTGTGGAACTCATTGCCAGGGGATGTGGCGAAGGCCAAAAGTATAACTGGGTTGAAAAAAGAATTCGATATGTTCATGGAGGATCAGTCCATCAATGGCTATTGGCCATGGTGGTCAGGGACACAACCCCATGTTGTGGGTGTCCCTAAATCTCTGACGGCCAGAATCTGGGACTGGATGACAGGGGATGGATCACTTGATAATTGCCCTGTTCTGTTCATTCCCTCTGAAGCAACAGGCACCAGCTACTGTTGGAAGACAGGATACAGGGCTAGATGGATCATTGGTTTGACCCAGCATGGCCATTCTTATGTTCTTAGGAAACTCCCAGAACAGGTTCTCTAGTACTGTCTGGAACAGATTTTCCATGATCTGGAACCACTCAGGACAGGTTTTCTGTGGTTCGACACCATGTAGTGTAGGTTTTACATTACTAGGTGTTATCCACAGCTAACTTTCTATAACCTGGAACTAGATGGAATACACTTTCTTCATCTCACAACTAGAGAACTGTAGGCACATTTGAACCTCAGGCCCCCGCCGGGACCCTGGGGCATTGTATTTTGCCAGCTGCGCACCCACTTGTGTCTCCTGCCTTTGACCAATAAGGTACGTTCTGACCTGGCCATACAGGATTGACCCCACGAGGGAGCCATTCTGGCTTAATACACACATTCCTCCTGCTCCAGAAGCTGTTGCACTAGTGTTCCTAGATGTGTCCGTGGCTTCCCAGCAGCCACTTCCGTTTCTATCCGCCTCTGAGACAGGAAACAAACAACTCACAGAATGTGAATCGTTTATAAAAAGGGAAAGGGGAGAAAAAAGAGACAGGTTTGATATGTGGAGCCTAGTGAAGTGATGAACGAGAGAGCCCCGGGGACAGATCCTCAGCTGGTGTCGATTGGCATATCTCTATTGAACTCCACAGGGCTAGGCTGATTTGCACCAGCTAAGAATGTGTGACCCCTGGAGTTCTGCACAGACACCGAATTTGTCATTTTCTTACCACGTCACTTGCATTTGGCTGCAGTATTACTTAGTCATGATCCTGCCAGCCGAGTGTCTCAAAGGGCTCTACAGACATTTGTGAATTAAGTCTGACAAGCCACCTAGGATGGAGGTAAGAATTCTATTCATTTTCTCCACACCATTCATGACTTTATAGGCTTCTACCATAACCTCCCTCAGTCGTCTCCTTTCCAAACTGAACAGTTCCATTTTTTAAAATCTCTCCTCCTGTGGACTCTGTTCCAGCCCCCTCATCATTTTTGTTGCCCTTCTCTGTCCTTTTTCCAAGGTGCCAGCTCATGCCAACGCCCCGAGGCCTCAGCTGAACATTGACCAATGCAAATGTACTTTTTCCAATTCTAATATATCTTTTTGAGATGGGGCGACCAGAACAGCACGCAGTATTCAAGGTGTGGGCGTAGCATGGATTTATATAGCGGCACTGCGATATTTACTGTCTTATTATCTGTCCCTTTCCTAATGGTTTCTAACACTCTATTAGCTTTTTGGACTGCTGCTGCACATTGAGTGGATGCTTTTAGGGAACTATCCACAATGATTCCGAGATCTCTTTCTTGAGTGGTAACAGCTAATTTAGACTCCATCATTTTGTATGTATAGTTGGGATTATGTTTTCCAATGTGCATTACTTTACATTTATCAACATTGAATTTCATCTGCTGTGTTGTTGCCCATTCACCAAGTTTTGTGAATTCCCTTTGCAACTCTTTGCAGTTACCTTTGGACTTAACTATCTTGAGCACTTTGTATCATCTGCAAACTTTGCCACCTAACTGTTTACCTCCTTTTCCGGATTTGTGATAATGTTGTGTCAAGCTGTCTGGAGTGGCTCAGGAGTGTGAGTACCAACTTCAGGACAGACTGTGAAGAAGCAGGACCCACACCCCAAATTGATTGTGAGTTCTATATTTAGATTTCACCAACCAAATGTCAAGTGTGAACTCCTCAGGCACTACCACAGCCTTAACATGGTGTCACAGACAGTCTCTTTGGGTACTCGGATCTATCTCTCCAGCCAGGTATGTTTGCCTTTGGGATACATGGTCCCTTGCACCAAAAATCACAATAATAGTCAAGTTACTTCAACTCCCAAAGGACCAGTCACTTACCCCAGGTCAATTGCACTTTAGATCCTACACCAAAGACAACACTTGTAGCCGATCTTATAACAAATCAACTCTCTTATTTCCTTTTCTTGGTTAATAAATCTTTAGTTATTTAGAAGGTTAAAGCAGGTAAACAGACACACACAAATGAGTTACAGTCATAGGTTCCAAAAGGTGGTAGAAACTTCTATAATAAACAAGCTCTATATGGCCTTTAGGGCTAACCCAGGCCAAACACCAGGGAACTTTTACTTATGCTTAGAAATCTTGCCCTCCCAAACTCCAAGCAGCATAAAGACCAAGTTTCTTCCTGTCAAGGATTTTTATTCCCTTCCCCTAGAGTTCAAGCTGATGGGACAAGTCCACCTGCACCTCTCCTCTTCATGGGTGCAGGGGGAGCAATCAACAAAGTCTTTTGTCTTTTGATGTTCCACAATGGCTTCTCGGGTGTCTATGGTCCTTTTGTTGGGCAGGAGATAACACTTGCTGTGGCAAACTAGTATTTCACACTTGGTAATGCTTCTCTCCTAAGTGGGGGGGGAGGGAGCAGGGGCGGATTACAGTTTCAGAGCAAACACTTTCACAATTACAGAGAAAACACTTAAATACTGCCTTATAACATGGATACAGGTATTCATGGGTGGCGGGTGAACCCCCACTTTGGGAAGGCTAGCCCACAGGCCCCGCCCCTTCTGCCCGAGGCCCCACCCCTGCACGCTGGATTCCTGAAACCCGCCCCCCCATAACAGGAGGAGCCCTGAGGCCCCCTCCCCATGACAAGAGGAGCCCCAGCTCGCCCACCCCAGCCACCCTGTGCCAGCCCCCCCAGTGCCAGGCCAAGCTGCTCCCCCCACCCTGTCTGAGCGCTAGGCCAGACTAGACCCAGTGCCACACCGAGCCGCTCCCTCCCACCCTCCACCCGAGCACCAGGCTGAGCTGCCCCCGCCTGAGTGCCAGTCAGAGCCGGTGACCCCCTCCCACCCTGTCCCAGTGCCTGGCCGAGCCGCCTCACTCTGCCAGCAGTGGGTGGGGGCC
Organism: Natator depressus; assembly: GCF_965152275.1. NCBI lineage: Eukaryota > Metazoa > Chordata > Testudines > Cheloniidae > Natator > Natator depressus. Next base: position 7,249,712 of record NC_134252.1, read on the forward strand.
TCGGGGAAGGGGCAGGGCCACCGTGGACCAGGTGTCTGTCGGGGGCAGCTGCGCAAGGGAAGGCTTAGCCTTCCCTGGCCTATTATACCCACCACCCATGCAGGTATTATAAGTGAGATTAGTGCATACAGCAACTTACAAGCACTTCATAAAGTCTAAACATTAAACACATTCTTATCAATCTAACACTTATTTGAGCAGCACTAACACACAGGTGAGCCAGACTGGTTTCCAGCTCTGCATTTGTCAGTGTTCAGTTGAGGCCTCAGATCTTTGGCATGAGCTGGCACTAGGTCTGCTAGCATCACATGTTGAATAGCCCTGGAGTCCAGTCAGATCCTTGGGAGACCCCGCTATTTACCTCTCTCCATTGTGAAAACTAACCATTTATTCCTAACCTGTATTTCCTGTCTTTTAATCAGTGACTGATCCATGTGAGGACCTTCCCCATATCCGTTAACTGCTTATTTTGCTTAAGAGCCTTTGGTTAGGGACCTTGTCTAAGGCTCTCTAAAAGTCCAAGTACACTATATCCACTGGTTCACCCTTGTCCACGTTTGTTGACCCCCTCAAAGAATTCTAACAGAGGGGTGAGACATGATTTTCCTTTACAAAAGCCATCTTTACTCTTCCACAACAAATTGCGTTCGTCTATGTGTCTGATAATTCTGTTCTTTACTATAGTTTCTATAAATTTGCCTGATACTGAAGTTGAGCTTACTGGACTCTGATTGCCGGGATCGCCTCTGGTGCCTTTTAAAAAGGCCGCATTACATTAGCTATCCTCCTGTCTTCTGGTACAGAGGCTGATTTAAGTGATAGGTTACATACCACAGTTAGTACTTCTGCAGTTTCATATGTGAGTTCCTTCCGAACTCTTGGTTGAATACCATCTGGTCCTGGTGACTTATTACTCTTCAATTTCTCAATTTGCTCCAAAGCCTCATCTATTGACCCCTCAATCTGAGAGAATTCCTCAGATTTGTCACCTAAAAAGAATGGCCCAGGTGTGGGGAATCTCTGTCACATCCCCCCAAGTGAAGACCAGTGCAAAGAATTCATTTAGCTTCTCTGCAATGGCCTTGTCTTCCTTGAGTGCTCCTTTTCCCGTTGATTGTTTGGCAGTCTTCCTGCTTGTAATGTATTTAAGCATTTTCGCTGTTAGTTTTTGGGTTTTTTGCTAATTGCTCTTCAAAATTTTTTTGGCCTGACTAATTATACTTTACGTTCCTTTCTATATTCCTCAGTGGCAGTCTGGAACAGAACCCAGGTCTCCTGATTTCCAGTCTAGTGCTTTATCCACTGGTTCTCAACCAGGGGTATGTGTACCCCTGGGGGTACATCACCTCATCTAGATATTTGTCTAGTTTTACAACAGGCTATGTAAAAAGCATTAGCAAAGTCAGTACAAACTAAAATTTCATACAGACAATGACTTGTTTATACTGTTCTATATACTATACACTGAAATGTAAGTACAATATTTATATTCCATTTGATTTATTTTAAAATTATATAGTAAAAATTTGAAAGCAAGCAATTTGTCAGTGACAGTGTGCTGTGACACTTTTGTATTATTATGTCTGATTTTGTAAGCACGTAGTTTTTAAGTAAGGTGAAACTTGGGGGTACGCAAGACAAATCAGACTCCAGAAAGGAGTACCGTAGTCTGGAAAGGATGAAAGCCAGACTAGGCCCATCTGCTCTAAAGAGAGATCAAACTATCTACCTATCTATCTTATTATTGTTATTAATATTTGTATTACAGTCATACTCAGGAACCCATTGTGGTAGGTGCTGTAAAGACAAATAACAATGAAGACACTCCCTGCCCCAGGCAGCTTGCAGTCTCAGTGTGAGACTGGATGAGACAGGCAGACAAAACAGACCGACAGATGGGGCAGGCGAGGATGAGGTAAGAAAATGAACAGAACTGAGCAGGAAAATAAAAACGCTGTCTGATAACGGCACCCAGCCCTGTGATGTCTGAGCACCTCCCAAAGAATAAAGCAAAAATAAAATCAGACGAAAGACCTGGAGCTGGTGTTACAAAGGCACCTCATGGGTTTTACAAAAGTGCAAAGTAAATTCGGTGCCTGGAGCGCTCAGGTGCTTTCGCAAATCCTAACACCTGCCTATTGGCATCTTTGAAATCCCTGTGGAAAATCTGATTCTTTGGAAGTCTAGCTTTCTTCAGTGAGGTGGCTAAGACATGAGAATACCACCTGCTGTACGCTGACCCAACCCCCCCACCCCCACTGTCTCTAGTTATAGGGGATGCTGGGTGCTGATGTGGCACATGTATCATCCCACTCCATAAGCCTGAGCACATGACCTCCCCGGAGCCCTTTTATAACGTCCCCGTGCTCGTTACTGTCCTGTACTGTGCTTGTTCGCCCATCGCGGGGCACAGGCGGATCTTTACCAGATGTTGTTTGCAGGAGAAACAAAGGGAAACGACAGGCCTCCCAATACAGAGGCAGCAGCCCTGCTCCCGAGGCCATTGTCTGGGAAAAGGGAGGGGTCTTATGCCACTGGAGGTTAACAAACTTGAGTCTCTAGCCCGTAACAGTAATGAATCCCACAGTCAAGGGCCCTCTCCTGAGAACACCCTTTGTTATTATTATTATTCGTTTGTTTCACTGTAGTGCCCGAAGACTGCAACAGGACCAGGGCTCCATTGTGCAAGGTGCTGTACAAACACTGCCCTCAACTCCCTGGCATTCAATATTGAATAGAGGGACAGTTAACTTGAGCACCTACCTGATTTCAACAACCACTGTGGCTCAGGGAGAAAGCCAGGTTCTCAGATTTTGGAAGGTAAGTGCTAAGTCATGTAATATTGTATGTATAGCTTCAGCAGTCCCATACACAGGGCTAATATAATTTTCTCCGACTTTATATATCTTCAGTAGCTATATTTGGATCTGATGATTTTGATTCCTCTCCTCTGTGCTGACTGCTCCCTCCCTCTTCCCATCAGCCTCCAGTTAAATATCTGCAAGAAAATGTGTCACTTTTATGGCATGTTCCTTTCCCCAGGTGGTCCATACTCATACACCATTGCTTTATTTTGTACAGCATCTTTCACTGTATTCCCCAGATAGAGACAGGTAATGAATTATATAGCACAGGGGGAGAAAAGGGCCATTTTCAGATGAGATGTGAAAATAGACGAGGCAGAGGAATAACAAGAGGACAGGAACTGCCCAGGAGAAGGCTCTCATGCTGGGAGTGGTGGCACTGCATGCTGAGACAGAGAGAGCTGGAACAGCGGGGCTGGGGCTAGAGAGAGACAGGGTGGGTGGGTCAGGCTGGACCATGTGCGATGAGACTTTAAAGGAGGAGGAGGGTGGTTTGGAATGATGAACAATGGATATATAAACCAAACATCAGTCCTCTTATTGACTAAAACTAGGAGGATGTGTGGAGGGTACCCTCTTCACACGGCTCTCCCCTCCGCTGTAGGGACTCGGCTGCCTCATGTCCCCATCTTCCCCCACCCCCCGGCCCTCACGTAAACCTCCTCGCTTGTCCAGGGATCTGCACTGATGGAAAAGACAGACAGTGGACAGGCTGGGGGAGGAACAAGCAGGCCGGTGAGGGGTCACACATTGTCCGCCCTTGCACCCAGATGAGCTTACCTATAAAGAGACAATGCTGTGGGTCTGTTGCCTTTCCCACCAAGCCCACTCCGCAGCGGGGATCCTCCTTTAAAGAGGGGCCTTGGGGTAACTGCAGCCAAGGAAGGCCTGGTAGCACAGCTCCAGCTGAGCCACACTGCCAGGCCCCAGGCCCAGAGCTGATAAGGACACAGAGCTGCAGCAGAGGCCTGGGGCCAGCATGGTGATGACGCTTGCTAGCCTCTCACTGATCCACAGGGGTCTGCAAGGTGGATGAGTGGGATGATGGAGGGTGAAGGTGAATGAATTGGGGGATGGTGGATGGAGATGGATGAATGGGGTGGGGCGATGGTGGGTGAATGTGGATGAATAAGAACATAAGAACACCCATACTGGGTCAGACCAAAGGTCCGTCTAGCCCAGTATCCTGTCTTCTGACCAGCCAATGCCAGGTACTTCAGAGGGAATGAACAGAACAGGGAATCATCAAGTGATCCATCCCCTGTCGCCCATTCCCAGCTTCTGGCAAACAGAGGCTAGGGACACCATCCCTGCCCAGCCTGGCTAATAGCCATTGTTGGGCCTATCCTCAATGAACTTATCTAGTTTTTTTTGAACCCTGTTATAGTCTTGGCCTTCACAACATCCTCTGGCAAGGAGTTCCACAAGTTGACTGTGCGTTATGTGAAGAAATACTTCCTTTTGTTTGTGTTAAACCTGATGCCTATTCATATAATTTGGTGACCCCTAGTTCTTGTATCATGAGAAGGAGTAAATAACACTTCCTGATTTACTTTCTCCACCCCAGTCATGATTTTATAGACCTCAATCATATTCCCCCTTAGTTGTCATTTTTCCAAACTGAACAGTTCCAGTCTTTTTAATCTCTCCTCATACAGCAGCTGTTCCACACCCCTCATCATTTTTGTTGCCCTTTTCTGAACCTTTTCTAATTCCAACATATCTTTTGTGAGGTGAGGCGACCACATCTGCAGGCAGTATTCAAGATGTGGCCATACTATGGATTTATATTGAGGCACTCTATGGGGTGGTGGGCAGAGGTGGATGAATGCGGGAGTGTGATGGTGAGGGGATGGATGAGGGATGAATGCGGGGATGGTGGGTGGAAGTGGATGAATGGGGTGGGAGGATGGTGGGTGGAGGTGGATGAATGCGGGGAAGGTGGATGAATGGGGGGGACGGTGGGTGGAGGTGGATGAATGCGGGGAAGGTGGATGAATGGGGGGAAGGTGGGTGGAGGTGGATGAATAGGGTGAGGGTGCTGGTACATGCTGGGAGGGACGGGGAAGGGGAACAGAGCAGGGGGCAGCATGCTCTGGGGGCAGCTCCAGCTTCTGCTGGTAACCCAGACTGGCTGACTCTCGGGGGAAGAGGCAGAGGCAGAGGCGTGCGTTATTCCCCTGCCTGCGGTGGGTTCGGACTCTGCCTGCCCCATGGACACAGGGGCGAAGCGGATCCCATCCTTCTCCACCAGGCTGACACCCCCTTTCCCCGCTTCTTTAGCGCCCTACAAAGAGCCAAAGGAGAGGTGAAGTCCCCCCCCCATTTTGGGTTGTGTGGAGCCCCTTTCAGGGCACTGGATCTGCAGGGGTCCCAGGAAAATATGAGGGACAGCCAGCCCCTGGATACTGTAGGGAGTGCTCCGTGCCCGGGAGCACGGAGCCGGGGGTGCGGGGAGCCCCCCGCTGCGTGCCAGGCTCCCGGGCCGGGGGTGCGGGGAGCCCCCGGCTCCGTGCCAGGCTCCCGGGCCGGGGGTGCGGGGAGCCCCCGCTCCGGGCATTGGCTCCCGGGAGGGGCGGGCAGAGCAGGGGGAGGTGTCTGCGCTCGGAGCGCGGAGCGGGGCTGGGAGCGGCGATGGGCTGCACACGCTCGGATGCTCCTATTCTTTGGGGGGATTTATTTTCTCCATCCTGCCTTGGCAGCGCCCCGGAGCCAGCCACGGCCGGGTGAGCGCCCCAGGGGCCGGGCGCGGAGCGGGGCGCTGGCTCGGGAGGCCGCCGCCGGGCGCGGGGGTAAGTCCGGCGAGCGGGGGGGATGCGGGCGGGCTCCTCTCCTCGGCTGGGCTCATGGCAGATCCTCGGCGCCCAGGGGCACCTCTGGCGGCCCCGCCCCGTGCCGGCGGGGAGCGGCGTTTGCGGGGCTCTGTCCTTTGCCGCGGGGGACCCGCAGGTCGATGGCTTTGCCGTCGATAATGTGCCGCTGACGAGGCTGGGGAGTGGGGGGGGTGTGGATTGGGGAATGGAGGGGGAGTGGGGGGGTGGATTGGGGAATGGGTGGGGAGGGGGCTTTCCGCAGAAGCGGCCTGGCCCCTGGCCCGATCTTCCCGTGCTATGCACCCAAACCATTGCGAGCCATGCACATTGCTCCCCTCCTGGCACCTGCTGGATTGCCGGAACAAATCCTGTTGATGATCGCCCCGCTATTCCACTGGTAACCCCCGCTACCGCCTCGTCCTCTCCGCCCAGAAGAGCAGCCTCCTTCCCCTGCTATGCAAACAGGGCTTTCAGTCCTTATTCCTGGCTGCCCCTGATGTGGGTGTGTTCCCAAGCAAATGGGGAGAAGAGACATTTTCCCTCTATTTCTCTTAGCATGGCAGATGCAGGCGGACAGTACATACATGGGCAGGTCCATATTGTAGAGGATAAACAGCAAAAACAAAATTTTTGCTTATCATTGGGAGGTGAATGACTCATGACATTATTTATTTCTCTGGATTTTTGTTCTCTTTGTTCCTGTTTCGCTGATTACATACAACTGCTAGGGCTAATACTGTCCTCCAGAGAGACAGCGTCTCCTCCATTACAGATTTTAGGAATCAGGCACGTTTCTTTCCCCGTGGTTCTAGAGAATGAAATGTGAGTTGTTTAAAATATGTCTTATGGCAAAGTGCCTATTTGCTCTCTGAATGTACATTGCACAGACTCACTCGTCACTTAGGATAGGAAGCCGCTACCAATTTGTTCCTATAATGTTTAATAAAGTGGATTTTTACAGCTGCTCCCACTTTGGGGAAGATCGGGGACAATGGATATTTCTTAGTAGTTTAGATTTTAAACCTTCTTCTTGTCAGATTTTTTTTTTTTTAAATCTGAGTTTGCTTTGTTGAACTGAGCAAGGTGCATAGAGCTCCAATGGTACCAGCTTATATTTTGGGGGCCAAGACAAGATGATGGTGTTGTACTTCCTATGCGGAGCCCTGGATTGAAGTCATCCTGTAACAGAAAATGGCAAACTGAGGCAATGGTGTGTAGGGCACTGCTGTGAGAAAGATCACGAGGCTGCTGTTCTGGTTAGCACCGACAGGCCACTGCTGTGAGGAAGCTCACAGCTTCTAGGGGGAGGTTCATAGGCCGGGAGAGCTACACAATACTGACAGGGCACTGTTGTGAGGAAGCTCACAACTTCTGGGGGGCAGTTCATAGGCCAGGAATCGTAGCTGGCACTTACAGGGCACTGTTCTGAGTACACTCCCATGGTGATTGTTCTGCTTAGCACTGCAGGGCCCTGCTGTGAGGCAGGTCACACTGTGGCAGACTGTAGTTGGCAGTGAGGAAGCTCACGCTGCTGGAATTCTGGCTGTTCTTGACAGGTGTCTGCTTTGAGGAAGCTGCCGTTCCAGCTGGTGTTGTCTGGACGTTGGTGTGAGGGCCCTCATGCTGTTACCCTCCTGCCTGGCTTGGGGCAGCTCTGTGCTGGTAGGGTTTTTGGTGGTGTCCTGAGAGCTGAGGCAGGTTGAAGGGCTGTTCATGCCCAGAACAGACACATTACATGCAATAACAGCGTAAGCTTATACTCACACCATCCTGCCTTAAACCTGCCCTGGAGTGACATCTCTCAGGGAATCCAGGCCTAGTTCAGCCTTTGCTCGTTTCTGCTGAGACTGCCAACATGCATGCCATTTCCACGGGGACCCTGAGTGGGGGCCCACGCCAGCTAATTTCCCATAGGCGCTGAACAGCCATTAGGTCATAAGTGCTCAGCACTCATTACCTGCCTGTGTCAAACTGGAACAGGTGTCTGGGACCGGAAAGGATGCCCATTGCAGTGCCAACCCCCTGAGCCACCCAGTGGCCACGTATTGGTAGGACTGCTTGGGACATCAAGAGAAGGTTGCTAGTATCTTCCCATGGAGCTGAATTTCATGTGTTGTTTTATCCACCCATAGATTGCTGTCCTTGAAGAGTAGCGGATCCCTCTCGTGTGGGCCATGTCTTCCTCCGACGAAGAGACCCTCAGCGAGAGGTCGTGCCGGAGCGAGAGGTCGTGCCGAAGTGAGAGGTCCTACAGAAGTGAGAGGTCGGGAAGTCTGTCTCCTTGCCCCCCGGGCGACACCTTACCCTGGAATTTACCCCTGCATGAGCAGAAGAAGCGGAAGAGCCAGGATTCAGTGCTGGACCCAGCAGAGAGAGCTGTTGTCAGAGTAGCTGGTAAGGAAACATGGAGTACCTAGGAATTAAAGCCATGTCTCTATTGTTCCCTTTATAACTGTCCCCTGAATCTCGTCATGAGGCCACCATCCTTCCATGGAAGGTCAGATATGCCTTCTTTTAGAGCTCATCCATGCCGCTCCTTGCAGTCAGCCCAGAACGGCTGCCTAAGAGCCATCCCAAGTGCCCCACTCCCATAGGACTGATTGTGCTTCTCTGTAGCGCTCCAAGCCTCCTGCAAGCCCTGGGAATGAGGGACCCAGATTCAGGTTTGTGGTGCCACTAGAGCACTGGACTGGCCCCCTCATTTGAACGAAAGGGAGTGAAACCTAGCTGCCGTCAGTGGGTGTAGGGTGATACAAGAGGCCCATGTTCAGAGGTGGCCTGAGGTCTCTCAAGCCTTCTGTGCTCTGGAAGAAACGGGACCCTGTCGTTCACCATCTGTGCAGTTCCACCAGCAGTAGAAGCCATACTGTAGACAGGCCATAGGCGTCTTTACCACGGTGGGGTGGTGTCAGTGGTGGAAGATGTTTAGTACCTGGGGCTCGAGTATTTTCACTACAAAGCCAGTTTAGATAATTCAGTACCTGAGCCTGCATGTGCCCCCGTCTACCCTCTATCTTCCACCATTTCTGCTGCTGGTGGGGCATCTCCAGTAGGGAACCATGTATCCCATTGTTTGCCCGTGTAGACACAGCCTCAGTTCCGTGGCTGGTAGAGTGCTCAAGCACTCTACCGCAGAGATGCTAGGAGATGATGATGGTCCTTCAATGCCCCCACTGATTGGAAGAGCCCTTTCATTCTCTCCTTCAGCCCTGGGCCATGAGTCCGGTGATGAAATTAAATGAACAGGGGGGTATGGAGGAAAAAATGCTGTTTCTTGGGATAAGGTGGCCACCCATCCCTTCATTCAAGGGAGATTCCTGATTTGCACAGGTCTGCTCCATCTCCCATGAGCTGGGCTTGCATGGCCATTTAAAACCTGAGTATTGGAGCCAGCCTCCTCCATGACTCAAAGACCCAGCCTCTGAGATGCAGCATCATGGTTTCATGACAATTACTTGGTCTGCCAAGTCACATGGAGCTGGGTGTCCATGGAAAGTGGATGTGAAATGAAATGCCCAGTTGATGGTGTTCAAACTGAGCCATTTGCAAGGGGATTGGAGGAATCGAACCATTTGTAGTGGCTCAGGGGGCATCCTTGGGGGCAGTGTTGGCAACTACCCGCCCATCAGTGTGGGCAGGGGCCTAGACAGCTGGCAGTCAGAGGGTGGGCATGCAGTGGTTTTCCTGCTGGCTGGTTCTCTATGGGCAGGGTTTGTTGCTGTTTTGTTTGTATCCTTTTGACCATATGTTTAATTGGTGGCAGGGCACCAGGAGCATTTCTCTTGGTTTGAGTCCAAATGAGTAAATAAGCAAATAAAGGGCTGAATGGATCCCTGGTGGAAGAGGTCCCCTGAAGTCCATGCCCTGACCCCAGGGAGGGATTTGTGGTTCAGAAGGTTTCTGATTTCATTCCAGTTTGATTCAGTCGTGGCTTTTGCTGTGATCCTCTGGCTGCTTTCACATCCCTGGGACACTGTGTCCCCTGGGGCCTGTGGGCCGGTCTCTGGTCACCAGACATTGCATCCGATGGAGCCCACTGGCCGCTCACACGGCACTGGGCACAATGTGCAGTGCAGCCTATGGGCTGATCTCATGTCACCCAGACACTGTCCAGTACATTTGTGCAGATGCCTGAATTTCTGGCCCTAATTCTGCACCCCTGTCCTGTATCCTGCAGGGGGTTCGAGCAGGCCAGGGAGAGGATCTGATATGTCTGCTTCTCCCTGGACCTTCACTTATAAAAAATACAAAGCGTTAGGGTCAGGGACGGCCCAATATGGGGGTAACTTTTACATTTTGTTTTTAGGGCGTTTGTGGGGGACCCTGCTCCACTCCTGGTCTGAGGGTTAAGCCCCTGCCCCGCTGCGGCTGACATTTGAGGGAGCCCCCTAGTGTTTTCTCACGGCAGCGGCAGGAGGGAGGCAGCTCAGCTGCTGGAGAAGTTAGCCCTACAGCGGCAGTACGGCTTGGCCTTTTCCAGCTATCTGCCTGCCGGGCTGTGGTGCTGGGGGGTAAACAACCCCTTCCCCCCCAAGCTGTATGGTGAGGGGGATGGTTTCATTGCCTGGGGAAAAAAAGAAACAGCTGCCAGAGCCTTTGGTCTCCCCCACCCCCCTCTGCTGGCAGGTTCTCCCCTCCCTGCTGGATGGTCCTTTGATCTGCTCTTGGAAGGGGAGAGAAAATGGAAAGTAGGACTGAGATTGTCCCAAGTGATTGGTGATTCTGGAGCACCAAATCGAGACACCTTGAAGGGGCTTGCTTTGAAGAAAGTGCTGAGCCCCTTTCCCTGAAAACCAGGCCCCTTGCAGGTGTCTCAGGTTGGGCTCCAAAAGTCACAAGTCATTTTCGTCTATGTCTGATTAGCCCCGCCCTCCACCACCCAATCCTTTCTCCCCCAGCTGGGAAAGTGAGTCCGTCCCACCCACCTGCCCTACCTATCTCTTGGGGATGGGGAGGAGCAGGAGGGGGACCTCGAGGTGTGTGTGTGTCACAGGTTGGCCTTAAGGGTCTGCTGCTGATTGTCTCCCTGAAAACAGCAGCTGCCATGAGGAAACCCTAGGGGACTCCCTCTTTGATGTCATTAACAAGGGGTGGAGCTTATTCCTCACATCCAGTGAGGAAGGGTCTAAAATACCCCCAAGTTAAAATAAAATCACTTCCATTTGGCTCTTGCCAACCTTGTCCCCCTGTAAGGCAAAGTGGGGTCCAGGATAGAACCATGCTTTAATGTCAGCCTTAGATGGTGGACACTTTGAAGCAGAGACCATCTCTGATCTGTATCTGTACAGCGCCTAGTACAATCCGGCTCTGGTCCATGACTGGGGCTCCTCAGTAGATCTGATTGGAAGATTTTTGTTTATTGATTTAGACAAAATTTCCCGTGGGAAAAAATGTGAAATTTTGTTTTGAAATGAACATTTTATTTTGAAATGAAATTTTGAATTTTTTTCTAAAGGAAAATTTCCAAAAATGAAAAAAAGAAATAAAAAAGCACATTTCCATTGGATGGGAAATGTCAGGTTTCAAATTTTCCTGCCAAATGAAAATTCCTAGTTTCGGCTAGCTGCACGTGGTGTTACTGTAATATGAATAATAAATAATGATACTCAACAGCCCCTGGGGAACAGAAAGAGTTAATCCATCTCTGTTCTGGGGAGGGAGATGCAGCCTGCCAATCAGGAAATCCCCCAGCCCCACATGGAAGGCTGCTTCATGGTGTGAGTTTGTCGTTTTGTTCGCAAATGCTGTTGAGGTGCCTGGAGGTCCCTGGGCAGGAGGAACCGGCCACTTAAAATGATAATTCCTGGGACAGGAGGTAAAATCAAGTGGCAGGGGTGTGGGAAAGCCCTGTCCTAGAAACACTGGGCCTTGGAGGCTGGAATATGAAAATGGCTGGAAGAACGGATGCAAAGTGTGGCCCTGATTCTGGGGGGCGCTGAGCAGCCACAATTGAGTGGACACAGCACCGCTCAGGATTGGATTCTGCCTAGCGCTGTGTTCCTGATCTGCTTCCCTACAATGTGAAATAAAAATCTGGTCCTGCAGAGTGCTGATCCCTCCTGCAAGATGATGAGCGCCTGCCATTCACAGTGGAGTTGAGGGTTGCCCTCATTTGGGTCCCAGCTGAAGAGATGAGAAATGCTATTTCCCCAGCTGTGACTTTGCTCTGATCTTTCCTTCCATTCTGTGATGCCGGGGTCTGTCGTCATGCTGGGTAGATCTAGCCCGTGATTAAAGGAAAGGGAATGTCATATAATCTGCTTCTATGCAGATTTCACATTAAAAATAACTTTTGAGTTGCAGCTAGACCGCACTCAGCAGGGAAGAAAGAGTCAGAAGCAGTTTCATGTCACTGGATTTGAAAATGTGTTGAAATATTGATTTGGGTTTTTACATTATTTATTGGGATCTTTGCTGGAGGCTGCACCAAAGCACGAGGAGATGTGACCTCCACATCTTCCTGGGATGGGTGCCAGTTTGGAATGGTGTCAGACACCTGGGTTTCCATCCACACTCGGGGCCATGACCCAGGACAGATATCAGAGGGAACTTCTTTGTAGCTATTTCAGTGAGAGTGAGCACCTCTTGGTACAATCAGGGTGGAGCTAATACCACATTACTACAAAGACAGCTGCCTGTCGTTAACAAAGCCCATTCTCATTTCACAAGGAGATTATTGGTGCCAGGATGCGGCTCTGTCCCTGTCCGCCCCCCACCAATGACTGGGATCCCTGGGTTAGTCATTTGAGGAGGGGGTGTTGAATCAGCTCCCTGAAATACATAACTCTCCCCCTGCAATTGTATGGATTCCAGTCCTTTAGTCTGCCAACAGCAGCTTGTATTCATCGCCAATGGGATAAGTACACCCTGAGCCACCCAAGAGAGCACAGTGGGGGTGTATTACGGCTGTGGTGGGTCACAAGATGAAGGCAGAATTGTCCTGGATCAAATACTGGATTCTGTGGCTTTCACAGGTGATATCAGTGGGGAGTGAATGAGTGTCTGGGCCAAAAGACTTTCTGGGTTCAGGGACAACACAACTACTTGCTACTTGTGTCCTCTTGCCTTCTGTGTTCACCTCTCCTCCTCCTTGTTCTCTTTTCTTCTCCTCT